>NW_009649715.1:398438-417546 GCF_000708025.1 Charadrius vociferus
GGGGGGGCAGAAGCAAGGGTTGGCAAAATTCGTAGTGCCAGCAATTTTCCATCCATTGAAGATTAAATGCAGCACATTCTGTATACACCTACATGACTATCACACACAGCAAATAATTCAGCAACTTCAAATGATTTAATTGGCAAGCTGCATGACTCTGAAAAAAAGCCAGCGGAATAATGCAGAAGTTACTCATGTGAACTTGGTCAAATGGTTTTCAAAAGATGACAAAAAATCCTTCTTATGAAGGAAGACACAAGTCACGCTTCTGGTTAATGTAGATTAGCCTGTGGCTAATATAATGTGTACATTTCTTTCAGCACAGAGCTGAATATAGGCACAGCTTACTGACTGATCTGTTGGAGTTGGACTTTGTCAGCTGAACCCTGTGAGTAAAAGACTCCTTTAGCAGACACAGATGAAGATTTGGAAGTAAAGGGCAGAGTTTAGGGAAAAAAAAAAAAAAAAAACAAACTAGGAATTATTTCAGCAAAGTAAATAAGTTTAGGAAATATGAGAGCATTATAAGGGGAGAGAAAAGAAAGTTTTCATGAGCAGACCCGGCTGCTGTAGGATATTGAGAGTACTTGCTACATTCACAGGAGATTTTGGGAACTGAGATCCTTGATATTCTTGAACCTAGGTTGGACATGACCTCAGGTCAGTAAGGACTGCAAAGTTTTGGGATTTTTAAATGAACAGAAATACCTAGAAATGGAAGTTATTCCTTTCTCTCCTAACATGGGTGAAAGAAGTTGTAAAACTGTTCATTAGTTCATGTTTCCACAGAAAAGTGGAACCAGTTTAATATGCTATAGTGCAGCAACAGAGAGGAGGGATGAACGGAATCTGTAGCTAATGATGGCTGTAAAGTGTTTAACAGGATTAGTGTGGTGACCGGTTTTAGATAAGTGGAGTTATACATATTGAGAAGACCTTATTCATTGAGGTGAGACTTGAAAACTGACATCTTGGTTTCTGCTGGGAGGTCTCAATGTGCATCACAGTAAACTTTGTAATTCATCCCCCGGCTGTTAAATGTTGTTAAAATTGATTAAAAAAAAAAAAAAAAAAAAAAAAGCTGTGTGTCATCTATTTTGTCTCAGGTCAGTATAAAATTGTGCTGATATTAAGTGCGTTGAATATTTTAACTACAACTTGCAAGGATCTACAGAATTCATTGATGTCCAGTCTAACCACTGCAGTGTCAACCACTGCAGTAAGGCTGCTTAAGATAGCTATAATACAAATCAAGAGAAGAAGGTTTGGGGTTTTTTGGTGTTTGTTTTTTTGTTTGTTTGCTTTTAATTAGTGTGGAAAAGGTAGAAAGTTGTATGCAAGATGAACCTGACTTAGCAATACCCAAGGGAAAGACTAGTTTGGACAAAGGCCTTAGGCAGTGCAGTAACTGCAGGGGTGCTTTGTCCCCATTCCCTGTCCTCTAAAACCCGTTTCATAACAGCAGTAAAAGAAATAATACAAACCAGGGTGTAGTTTATGTGTTGTTGGTACAGCACTTTGTGAATGTAAAGTGCTATGTAAGTGCCATTATTAGTATTATCAGGTGAGTTTCTCCTTGCATAAAAGAGAAAAATTGCATCAATATAATTGCTGTGTCCTGAGTCTCTGGGATTTTTTAATTAATACACTAAGACTGAAGCTTAAAATAAAGTACTGGGACCTTTATTGAGTATACTTACTTTTGCTGGTGGCCTACTCACATTTCTTGGCATGTTTATAATCCCGTAGTTTATGCATTTTGGGCCTGATGTGCCTAAACCTTTCCTTTTTTTTTTTTTTTTTTTTTTTTTTGAGTAGTTTTCCTGTTCAGAAGGTATTTAAATACAGGCTTAAATGTGAATATACACAGATACCCCATTGCTACCACTGAGATTTAGACACTTTTCCTAAAATTAAGTAGTTTGCTGGAGAGAAGTGATCTACAAAACATAGCATCCCATGTCTATAAAACTTAAACAAAATAGTGTCAAAATAGAATTCATTATCCATTAATTATATTCACTTGCAAGTGACAAAAAAAGTAAAATATCGTAACATAAAATAAAAAAAAAATATCTTTTTTTTTTCCTGTAAAAATATCTTGATGTCATCTGTGGAGTGATGTACAATCACTGAAGCTAAGAGCTGCTTTGATGAGATACTAGAACATGGGCAATGCACATATAATTTCCCTAGTGAGTACTAGCTTAAATGCTGACTCAGGTGAGCTTTGGTTTTGGTGGGGTGTTTTTTGTGTATGTATACGGTGTTTTTGTTTGTTTTATTGCTACTCAAGTGATGGATTGACTGAAGCACAAGAAAGTCAAGTGATTTACCCAGGCTTGCCTTCCAGTGAACAAAGGTGTGCACCTATTAAATCAGCAACTGTAGGTAGCCTTATTCATTAAACATCAAATATGCCCCTTCATTTTGTTAAATGCTCTATGTAGCCATAGTTAAATGACAAGAAGAAGCGACTGAGTCTCAGCACTGATTGGCAGCGGGCATCAATCATTATTCTGGCAAGGATCTTTAGGAACATATCACTTTGTAGCAAACCTGGCAGGTTTGAATGGGATTATTTCAGATTGGTTTACCAATAACTGTCATGCCTAAAATCTCGACACAATAAGAATTCATCACTAGTGCCAATCACACACTTTGTGCCAACCTCAATTCACATCGCCCCATGGGTAGTCTTGATCTATGCTAATACTACAAACAGAATGACAAGGCTTCCGGGCTGAGGAGGAACAAATGGTGCAAAATACCAAGAACAAGATTGGAGTCTGACCTGTCATTCAGGGAGAGGAAAAAGTGTTTTGCACTAGAGGTCCACCATTTCACTGGGTCATGCACCCCACAGTACTGAACACAGCTGAATGCACCAAGCAAAAGTAATCATTTCAAATGAAAATTAGTGCAGATTCATGCTGCTTGAAGGGACAGGTACTTATGCACATCAGTCTACGGTAATAACAGGGTCCAGGGTCCTGTTATCACCATATTTGAGCACTACTGGGAGGTAGGAAAATATAAGAGCTTTAGTCACAGAGGGAATAAATGTAACTTCTGAGGTCATATAGAAGATTTCTGTTAAAACAGAATTTGAAATCTCTTTTGCTACAGTAACCAGTATATACATTCCAGAAAAATGCAGGCGTTATATGCAGACATTCAGTACAACTTTCAAGGCTGAGCTAGATTGGCACTGAAGATGGAGGATTAGAGTTGTCGTGGTTTAGGCTGAACTGACCACTGGGGACATGGGGCACCCCAGATGGGACTGACAGGTGCTGCCCCCCACCTCTCTTCAAAGAGAGAGGCAGAGGAGGGAAAAGGAGATTTATGAGTTTAGAAGGAACTAAACTACTTTAATGAAATATTAATAATAAAATAAAAAAGGAAATCATGAAATATATACAAAACCGTATCAAGCTCCCAGGATGAAAATCACGACACCAGCTGGCACTGGGGAAGTCCCAGACTGGATTCAGTGATGGACAGGAACTAGATTGCAGATCTGCATTCAGGATCAGTATCAAAGGCAGACGAACAGATAGAGTCATTCTTGGACGTTGGCCATTGAAGAAAGAGAGACCTGACCCTTTGATCCCTCAGCTTTTATACCGAGCATGAGGTAGATGGGATGGAATACCCTGTTGGTCAGTTTTGGGTCCCCTGCCCTGGCCACTCCTCCCCACAGGTGTGACCCCTCTATGCTTTACCACTTCCAACCCTCCAATGGGGCAAATACCAATGTCAGCTGGCCTTGGGTGGTATAGCAATGAGTATAAGCAATAACCTCTCTGCGTACCATGCCTGGGCATCAGCTATAAACATAGATCTGATCACTCTGAGAGAGCAAACATTGTCTGAACAACATGCTGTTAATTTCAGTAGTTAGAAGAGGCCCAGCTAAGAAGTAAAGTTACTGAACAAAATTGGTCCTGTTTTACCTCAAACCAGGAAAAGAGTTTACTCATCATGGAAGTAGCTGGCATATAAATTAACTTGAAGGAGAGTTAGCTTTAGGTCAGCCCTACATACCATAGTAGAATCATAGAACCATAGAATTAGAGACTCATCGAATCACAGAATCATAGAATGCTTTTGGTTGGAAGAGACCTCTAAGATCATCAAGTCCAACCATTAACCTAACGCTGCAAAGTTTCCACTAAACCATGTCCTTCAGCACCACATCTACCCGTCTTTTAAATACCTCCAGGGATGGTGACTCGATCACTTCCCTGGGCAGCCTGTTCCAATGCTTGACAACCCTTTCTGTGAAGAAACTTTTCCTAATATCCCATCTAAACCTCCTCTGGTGCAACTTGAGGCCATTTCCTCTTGTCCTATTGCCTGTTACTTGGGAGAAGAGACTGACTTTTTTTTTTTTTTAATTACTTATCTGACATCTTCAAATGAGTATGCAGGTATATCCACAAAGAGCTATGTCATTGAACACCTGGTATGCAAAATTGATTGTGGGAGTAGACTGGACTTCTTCTGAGTCCCGTAAACCTCAGTCCTCCTAGCACATTTATGCTTTGCTGGGGAAGGTGGTATAAAAGGATTCATATATCATTAGGGGGCAGGAAGAGCAGGCTGCTAATCAGGGGTATGTGAGCCAGGAGCTGAGGTGGATGGCAAGAAGAGCAGGTCTAGTGATGGTACCCAGGGTTAGCCACAGGGAGTGACTCCCAGACAAGTGTGCAGTGGTGAAACAGGTCTGAGGCCAAGCCAGGAAGCCCATTCAAGCAGGTCAGGGTCATCATCAGCAAGGACTGGGGCACAGGCATGCCTGCAGTGTGGCTCAGACAAGGAACAAGGGCTCAGACAACAACAGTAGCTCCCAAGCCGGAGGATGGAAGCCCCAGATCAGTCTCCTCACAGCTTCTCAAAAGGAAGTACCTAACAAATCAATGTTCCCTACTAAAAGTTTATTCAGCAAAAGATTCTTCATACCCTTTTCTTTTAAACTGTACATGTGCCACATTAGTATGTATCGCAGTAAATCATAAGTTTCTTTGTCAGGTGGCAATGGAAAACGTAATAGTGTCTACAGAAAAGGAAACAAAATAAACAGAAAGCAGTTCTGCACATCTCAGATAAAGAGAGACTTACTCTGGTTGTTTCATTTCCTATTGCATTGATTGCATTGATTGACAAGTATCACGTTAGCTCATATAGAGCTGAGAGATAAAATAGTAGAAAAGAAAAGACAACACTTTTTACTTTTTTTTTTTTTTTTTTGGCTTCATTAGGTCCTGTGTATTTGCCTTGTGACACATGTCCAAATTCATTTCACAGTTTTGGGATGTGGGCACTGCGCAACAGAAACTTGACCCCCTCACCACATGGATATCTGGTTACAAAGAATAACACTCTCTTTCTGGATGAACTGTCCTCCATTTTAAAGTTGATTCCAGCTCACTTCAAATGAAACACTTGTGTGAGACTGTGAAAAAAATTAAGCAATGTATACTTTAAATACTTCAAATAGAATGATTCCCTCCAGGCCTAAATAGTAATAATTTTTAATTGTCTGCAGAGAGCCTGCTTAATCTGTAGATTTGGAGATGAAGGAACATAGGCATCAAAAATAACATTATCAGTCTGGACCACAAGATGGTTTGAAATCTGAGGAGATTATCTTTCTGGTTGAATCCAAGATAACCATGAAGTCAAGTAGTAGTCATAGTGATGATGTGTATATGGATTTTATAAAGTAGGATTCGCTAAATTGGATTATGATACCTGAGTGAGGGATAGGGCACTCCTCTCTAAAATTCCTGGTTTTATTTTGGGATGTTGTTGGAAAGTGGTCACAAGCATGGGGGCCTGGCATGTGAAGCAGTGACAAAGTGAAACGTTTATTTTGCATCATTACATTGTGTGGAGGTGAAAAATGGCTACAGGAGGTGTTCTCCTTCATCAGATGAAATGATCATGATGCACCTCTCATGGAAGCTCTGAGTGAGAGGGCAGAGGAGTTCTGCTGCCAGCTCACTGAGCTGTCTCTGTATTTAATGGTCCCTGCACAAAGGAAGTTCATTTGCTAATAGTGACAATTAGAATAGACTTGCTCTTAAATTGAGGTCTCTTTTGAATAGTGCTCTGCTAAGTCACACTAGCAAATGTTTCACTCTTGTCCTTCTGGGTCCATGACTCTTGCTGGGTAATGCCTTCACTTCATCTGGAGAGGTGTGGAGCATGGTCACAGGTGCTGTTTTGTGTTTATGCATTTAAGCCACTTTCCTCATAGATAAGGAATTTAATCCATAGAAGCTCAGATCAGAACTAAGCCCATATGTTTCAGTTTCTGTATAGGTGCTGTCATGGCTAGATGTTACGTTAAATGCTTGCTGCACCATCTTACCCTCCTCTTCCTCAAATAACACAGTATCAGTAAAGGGCAGCCCAAGGGAATACTGTACATGGATAATTTCAGAAAGCTAGTTCATACCCTGGAGACCATGCTCCCAGAGATGCCTTGTTCAAAGAAGTGCTCAGATACTAAAAAGGAGTGGTATTTTCAGACGTGTTGCTGTCCTCAATGTCTCTTTGCTTTTTCCTGACAAAGTTGTAACTCCCATTAAATATCTATCTTTCTTAGATAGAAAGATATCTTTCTTAGAAAGTAGAAAGAGAAATACAATGACTAATTTCCGGTTGTACTAGACACCTCAGTCTATTTTGAGATCTAATCCCCATGCTACCTACTTCACTTCTGGGAAACATCCCTCAAGAGTTTTTAAAGAATAGAAAGAAAATAAAATGTTTACAGGCAGTTACACATTCTATGCTCCTTATACAGTGAGGTTATGCATTTACAAAAGATTTAGTATCAAATTCCCCCTCTTCCTTAGGGTATACCGAGACCTAAAACTGCCACCATTAAGAAAAGTACATGTAATGTTATGAAACTGTTTTCCTTTTTAGTGTTTGTTGTTGGAATTATTCTAGTTTATGTGGGAGCTGGAGAGCAAGAGAAATAGAGAAACAGAGGCAGATGGTCAGAAGATGCAGGCAGGCACAGAGGCACATTTCCATGGCCTAGATACTTATCTGTGGGACATGGGGGTTCCAGTCTCTTTTGTAATAAATTATAATTACGTGTATGCTGCTTTCCTGTGGGAATGAGGCAACACGATCAATTGATCTGTAGGTATATCTGGGTCTTCCATAATATCATTCTGAACTTCTTGACTGTTTTAAACCTGGTGGGGCTGAGGAGTGATGGTCTCAAGATAATTACGTACTCACAGATTTGAAAAATAATAATAACAGAGAAAGTAGATGAGATATATGCAGTAGCTAGATGGAACACAAGCGTCGTTTTATCTTGTGAGGTCTTCATTTTGGAAGTCAAATGCAACTCTTCTTACAATCAAAGCAATTCAAAGTCCTAGTCCAAGGCAGATGGCTTGAACATCAGCTGAAAAAAGTAAGTAGCAGAGCTTCCTGGCTTTGCGAATACTAACACTTAATGGCAAGAATGCACAAATGGAGGTATATACACTGTCTCTGTCTCATTAGTGCGGACAGCTCAATGGCCACTTACATTGGTATTGTTACTAAGAATCATAAACCACTACGAATCACTATTAGGAAGACAAGAAAAAAATAAAATTATTGGTAAATGTGGAGATAACAGAAAATTCTAACATAATTCAGTAAAAAGTCAATCAACAAAAACCTCACAAATCTATTGGAAACCATCTGTTTTAGCTCTAGTTCTTGTGACTGTCATTGGTGGATCCTCAGTCTTTTCCTTTCCTGATACCATTCTTAACTTTTGATCAATTTCTCTTAATAATTTGTTTTCAATTGTTTTGTGCTTTTGTAGCACAGAAAACTACAAAACCTGTGAAATAACCAATTATGGAATAACCTATAGGTTGGTGTAGTTTGTTCCTAATTAAAGTCATGATCCTGACAGCTTGGAGTCACGGATAAGTCATGACACTTTCAAGAGTGGAAATGTAAATGCTGTTATCTGGTCCAAAGTGTACTTTTCATTTTCCTCTTCAAACTGGGAATTGCGTCTATATTCTTTCCGTTTTCTGTTGAAAATAAATTTCAATTCTGGATGATATATATGGTATGAGACAATCCTTAATTTCTTTCTGCATAATTTGTAGAACGTTTTAAGGCCTTTGGATGTGGAAAGTATAATGTGTATTTACATATGTTTGTGTATATGTAATTACAGACATCTCTGTGGGGAAAGGTCTAAGTACTAAAAAATTCCAAAGTGTAAAAATTAAGATTTCATATGAAACCAGTAGTTTGTCTCATTATACACCAGAGGTATGGAGTACATTATAGAATAGCCAGTGTGGAAAAAGTCTTTCTTGTTTCTGACATGAGATTTTTCAAATGGGAAAAAGATAATTTCACCTCCTTAAAATAGCCAAATACACACACACTCAGATGTGTCATCACTGCAAACTCACAGTAAGAAAATGTCCTTCAGGGTTATTGTATAACTAGCGTATGGAAGAGTACCATTCCTGTTTTTACCAGTATTTCCACATTTTTTTTTTTTTTTTTTTTTTAATTAGTACATAAGGAACTGCATTAAGTCTTGGGTTGTTTTGTTTTGTTTTGTTTTTATAATCAACTCTATATTTAAAAAAAAGTAGTCAATAAAATATTCGCTATGCAGTATGTCATCATCATCTAGTTTTAGTGCTGTGTCTACATAACATATATATTTATATACACACATATACAAATACATACATACATATAAATGTAATATCAGACACACACCCACACCACACAGGCATATAGGTATTCCATATAAGCATTCTCATCCATACATTAAGATTGCATCTCCAAAAATAAGAATCTTCTTTCTTTCTTTTCTGAAAATTTACTTTTAATTTTCAGATTGTTCTCTACTGTGAAGGAGAATGGGAATGTAGTAAACAGGGAATTTAATTTTAAAGATGGAGAAAGAAAAACAACTGGTTAATGTTCAGAAAAAAACGTAACCCAACAAATTAATCTTTTTAGCTCTCTAGATTTGAGAGGCTGCTGGTTGTACTGATAGAGGGAAGAGCTCATTATGCAGGGAACACATATGGTGTCCTTAAAATATAGCTCCTGAAATACATTATTTTAAGAACCATTATTTACTGTGTATGTAATAAGCTTTTATTATTTATGGTCAGGTAGTTTTTAATTGGAAGTGGGCTGGGTGCCTTCCAAAGGGGTTGGTACCATTTGCAATGAGTCTTTGACTGATAATCAAAGAACACATATTTAATTATATGCTACTATTTTGTGTATCTTTAAAGGGGGATCTGGGGAGGAGATAATCAGCATTCTGTGGGGTAACCCCCTGAAATATTCTCAGCATCTCATTCTGCAGAAGCACCTCTTTTTTTTGTGATAGAATGAATGACTTATATTTCTTGTGCTCCTGTTTTTTAGGCTGCCACATTATGTAGGCTAGAGAATAATAATAATAATAATAATAATAATAATAATAATAATACCACCTGAATCAAATTGCTAACATAGTTGTGAACTTTAACAACAAAGTTTTCTTTGAACACTGGAATATTTTCTCTTTTCTTTTCTGCAACCCACAGCAAAGATTACTTTTTAAATATACTTACTGCTCAGAAAAACCTTCCTGCCTCTGTTAAGAGTCCAGCCTTATTTCTTGTTCAGTGACTGATTTATTTTTTCTTTTTTTTTGTTAAAATGAAGTGTATACCTTCTCTCAATCAGTTTGGCTGTCACAGACTCAAAGGCTCCCACTCAAAGGGGAATTATGCACATTGCACTAAGGAAAGGCAGGAAAAGAAAATGCAAAGGAGGAGAAAGACAGACAGACAGCAAAGCTGAGAGGCGTACCTCAAAAGGGTGTTAAGCCAGATCAGTGTGTAGTCTCTAAATTTTGCTTCAGTCTGCTTTACCTTGATCTAAAGTATTTGCACATCATAACCCATCAGAGTTAGAACAGGGATCTCAAGAGAGCTGATGCACCTGTGATATGGCATTCAGGAAGGACTGCAATCCGTCACTCACAGTGTTTAGACACTACACATTTGGATTGAGCCTGGGACCTATTGTTGGGAGGGACCATGAAAAGTTATTTAAATTCTCCAAACAGTCCTCAAAATTAAGGGGAAGAAGAAACTTTTGGAATAAGGATCCCTGTTTCATGCAAAGAAACTTATGCGGCCTTTTTCTCATCCTGCTATTGCTACTTCTCAGGCAGATGTGATTTGCTATGAATAATTATCAAGATTCTAGTTTTAAACATATTAATAAGAAATTTCTAAAATCTCACATCAAAACCTAATCCCATAAATTTCACCGCCCCATTCTCCATCAAATGCATATCTTCCTTTCAATTTAGAGCTGATTAAATTATAGAAGTATTGCTCATCTCCTTTCCCTTTTGCATAAAACTGGGTGCCTGAGTTCATTGTTCAACCACGCATAATGCCTTATATTCTGTACTACATACTGCCATGACTTATTCTGTGCACCTGGCACAGAAATTTCAGTTTCAGGGCCAAGAAAGATTAAAACTTTTATAGGTTCACCAATTTAGTTTAAAACTAGAGACACCAAGAGCTTTGAAGTACTAAAAATCCTACCTGACAGCAAGAAAGTTTAACACAGATACTCACATGCGTGCACACACACAGAAAATATATAGAGATGGTCGGAGTTTTATGGTGATCCCCTGAGGAGCAGATTAGAAAGAATTTTTTTTGTTTGCTGCAATGAAAAGGCAATAATAGGCTGTTTGCCTTATGCCAGCGTTTCCCCTCTCCCTCCTTCTCTTCACCCTCAAACCTAATGTGTCGTTCAGTAATGCCCATCAGTCCTGTAAGAATATAACAGAATTATTCATTACTTCACTTGATGCCCCAAAGATTGAAAAATAGTTGTTACATACCAAGAGATGATTGTGCACTGAAAGATTAATAGGCGTAAGGATTCACCAGCTGTCCACTCTATTCAGAGAGAAAAAAAAAAAAAAAAAAAAAGTAAATCACTTTGGCTGCTGGCACAAGATGTTGTACAATATTTGCCCGGTGCTGGGGTCACCACAATAAAAAATGCTGAGCTTCATTTAGGCCTTAGTACCTTCCTACCTGAGGCTGTGCCGTGATGGACGGTACTGTTAGCGCCTGAGTGCCAAGAGCTGACTTGCTCAGGGGCTCACACCTTTAGCACTTCATGCAAATGAACCTCTTTCTATGCAACTGACCCTCTGTGTGTAAAAGTTTAAATAGAAATGCTTTCAAACCATAAATTAAAGCAAGCCTCCCTCTATCCCAGTCCCGTATTACTCTCTTTCTGTGTCCCTCCACTTCTGGAAATGGAAAATTTAAATTACCCCATATAAATCTGTTTTTCACATGCTTTGTATTATAGCACAATACAGCTTTCTTTGCAATAACAAAAAGAGGTTTTTTGGGTTTTTTGTTTGTTTGCTTTATATCAGCAACATAAGCTGTATTCCAAGCTTCAGAATCAGTATTACATAGATTACTAACAAAGCAGTACAAGACAGAGAGCATAGAAAGAAGCATGAGCAGTGAATAATGGGAATTTTGGAGGACAGGAAAGAGACAGAGTATCAATGAAGTAAATGTACAAAATTATTATTTGATTGTTATGAATTATAGGTATTTTGGTCATACTTTCAAAATATATATGCTATGTACCCTTTTGGACTAATTTCTTTATATAAACACTGAGAGACACTGTTGATATAAAGTTAAAACTTCATGGATTCACTACACATACGGTGTTCCCTGCATGCGGTACAGGAGGTAAGACTAATTTTACATACCATATGATGAGTAAAGAGAAAAATAGATGCTGCTAGAATGGTCAGTTGAGGTACTTCTTCTTCCCTTCCTACAGAGGTAAGTTAATACTCAATTTACTAGAGAACTGAATATTAATTTTAAATGACGGCTCAGTTAGGATACCAACAATTAGAAAATAAAGAAGAAGAAATATCTGTCACAGATGTACAAGTGCCTAAAGGAACTGAGAAGAGAATACTGGAATCCTTGTTTTCCAAGGTGGTAACCAACGTTGTAACAGGCTTTTTGTACAATGACAGAGAGACAGTAGCTGGTTGTAAAGTACTAGAGAAAAGCTTGGGAGTTTTGGTTTTTGGAACTCCAGGTTGTGCACAAAAAGCTCCTTTGTCCTTAAGTGGAAATCTCACTTTGGAGGAGAATTCACTGAATGAAGTAAGTGTTGGCATCTATAAGTGCATTATGCATAGTTAGCAAGTGTGAAAGTTTGAAATTGTTAATCTTGGCAAAGGAGGAGGGGTGGAAAGAAGTGTTTGATATCTTTAAAGGCTCTTCAAGCTGATTATCTAGCCTATTCTGAGAAAGATTAGAGGAAGGCTTGCCCAAAGGTAGAATTTGTAATACACCAAAATGTTTTCCCATGAATAGACTTCTCTATAAATGTGACCTTTAACATGTTTGCTAACCAAAAAAAAGTAATCAAAGTTAACCACCTACTACTGGTGCTATTTTTCCTGAACTCCATGATTTATACATCAGAGGAAAAGATATATAGAGATTAAACACACCTGGAAGATGGGCATTGCTGAAGTTGAGTTTAAGGGATTTCAGTCGTTAAGGTCCGCCATAGAAGCATGACCTCACTATGATTGCCTAGCTAGGACAGTTGCTTGCCAACTGACAGTATTTGTTCTTACTGAAATTCTCTGCTAATGACTAAAAAAAAAATAAATAATAAATTATTAGTGCTCTAGCCAGGCTTGGCATACTGCTATATTGAATTACAAAAACTAACCAGTTAATTCTTTTACCTCAACTCAAAGGGGCTATAGTTCAAACTCAGTCCTATCAAACTCAATGGGAATTTTGTGATTGCCTGTTTTGTGATTGGCTGGGGTTTTTTTTAATATCATAAGATCTCTCATGCTTAAAATGTCTGAAAGCAAAAAAACCCTGCATTATTGCTGTCACTGTTGTAGCAAGCCCCTCATGCACTAAAAAGAACAAATACAGAACAATGTGAAAGATGTAAAGGTATTGAACAGAAAAGTATTCAGGAGCTAACAGTAGATTACAGCTGGAAACACATTCCTTGTTGGTTTTTTTTTTTTCCTTTCCGGACCTAGTTTTGGACAGTGCAAAGGTTAGGAGTTTTCTCCTGAGAAAAAAAGTATGTGTGCTTGATATACCTACATAACCGTCATATATGTTCCTTTGGCCTGTTGCTAGCCACAATTCTGACCAGCACAGTCTGAGAATAAGTATTAGTCTAATTTTTGCCAGTCAGTTGATTATAGTCAGTAAATTAGATAGCCTTATCATTGAATTCTTATTCAACTTTGAGTCAGATAGGACTCTCTTAGACCTCATACGGAGCTGTAGGTACTCAGTGACCTCAGATTCTAGATTAATTTAAGTGTATCATCTTTGACACTGTACATCTAAAATTTGCCTTGTAAGAAAATGCTGGTTATATTGATACTTCCTAGTAAGAGTAGGTATTAAGAGCAGATATGTCTGCCTCTCATACTGCAGACAGCCTGAAGCTTACATACCTTCCCACCCATACAAGCTCCTATGCCCAAGCCCACATACAGTGTATTCATAACACCAGGTACATGGCTGAGGCTCTTCAAGGATGAATCATGGCATAATGAGGTGGGCTTTCCTGCACAAAGCCACCTCGTCTCTCTTCAGTCACCCTTTGACTCAGCTCACACGTCTATCTCTGCTTCTTTACAGATGAGTCTGAAGACCAACCAACATTCTTCAGTTAGAGTGCCAGCTTTGGTTTAAGTGTATTTGTCTCTGCTTATGTCCCTCAAGAAAAACACCTTATGGCAAGGTGTCCCCATATCTCCTCCCCTTCCACCATTTGCAGGAATCCCAGAGGATGTTCACCAGGCAGCTGTGTGGACAGAAGATACGAGGAAGGGTGAGTATGGTGACGTTGGGCCCCACTGGGGGTTTCTTTCTCAGCCTAGTGTAGACACAGCAATAGCTCTCTGCTTCCACTTCTCCACTCACATAACGAGGAGATGATATTTCCTTCCCTTGCAGGGGTTTCACAAAGTTTAATTCGTCAGTGGCCTGTGAGGGACCACTGTAAGGGAGTTTTTGCAAGGATGAGTACCTCAGAATGGCCTAAATAATTTATCCCTCGCTTTTTCTTTTACCCAGTAGGCTTCTCTTTAAAATGCTTCCAGCCCTTTAAAGTTTGGGAGAACACTGTACTTGCAGAAAAAAAAAAAAAAAATTACAAAGAAAAATGCATAATGTATGATAATGTTGAAAGTAGCAAGAATTAAAGTAAATGGTCTGATATAAAAAGGGTTTCAAACAGGATTAATAATTCTGCAATTTGTTATACAAAGTCAATTTTTCCACTTCCAAAGCTAAGTTGCCTGGTGGGGTTTATTGGCTCACTCATTATTAGGTATATATCACTTTTATTGTTTCACGTTTTTATGTGTTTATAAAAAAAAAAAAAAAAAGACATCATTCATGAATAAAACATTTTTGCTCTAAGCTGCCATATATGAAAGTTGGTCTGAGAGCCTATATCCTCTTTTATTGGAAAAGGGAAATACATTGTAGATTTATATATTTATATATTTATAGGACAGTCTATGTTGGGAGGTTTTGTGTGTTTGTATGCATATGAACATATATATGCATATGTATATATGGTAATATGGTAATATGTGTATGCATCTATTGTGTATCCCATTACCATATATATCCACACCATTCTTTGAAAAAAGACCTAATGATATAAAGAATTTTTTTTTTTTTTCTTTCTGATAAACCTTCCAAAGCCTGCCCTCTTCTGCTCAATCAGACCTATTCTGGACAGCATCTTTCATAAACGTCAGTTTCCTTTCCCCCTTCCCCTATCCATCAGATTTCTCAGCTGATCATATCCAGTGTGCTAAACCCTGGTTCCTCTCCTAATCTGTGGTAGAATGGCTCCTATCCAAATGTCACCTTACAACACTAGACATGATTGAGCATCCAGGCGGCAGCCAATGTACTGCTACAGATGATGTGAGGAAATGTTAGCTTGATAGATAATAGTTTTATTTTTGGTCTTCTTAATCACTCTGCACCTGGTAGGAGTTTTATATGAACAGATAAGTAGTATCAAGAGACAGATAGAAGTTGATGGGGAACATTTTTATGTATGAATGCATTTATTTATTTATTTATTTAGAATATTTGGGTGAGAGGGGTTTTGTGGGGAGGGGTTTTTTTGAGATTTTTTTAAATTTTTGTTCCATCAGCTTATGAAAGTTAATTTCCTGTCTGGAGTTTTAGAGTTGATAAAAACAGAATTGAAAAGAAGCCCAAAAAAACATCGTTTAAGAACTGACTGTTAAAAAAGCAATTTTAAAAAATTGAGTTTCTAATGAGAGCTCAGCCTTTGACCTTAAGACTCTGTCCCCTTTAGTGGTGAGAGGTAAATTACATTTGCTAACTTCATCTATGACACGGCACAAATAACTCCATAAATGCTCCATAATTGTGCCATGATTATATGGTTATTGCTGCACAATGTCAACAAAATGCTCACCCTGAGGCCCCATAGCTCCAGTGTATGGCACGTGGTAATTAGCTAAGAAAGGACTAGGATCTAAGGGGCTCCGGAGGAACTCCTTCAGCAAACACACAGGGCAATTAGCACGTTGAAGAATGGACACCTCCAAAGACAGCAACAATGGAGACTGGAGCAGGGAACACATTTTGAAAAATGTGAGGCACAAACTTACTAGAAGACTAAAAGAATTGCAAGGGGAGAGAAAGAAAAGAAGAGTAATGTCATAGCCCAGCGTCTAACAGCAAAAGTTTCCATGCTAACCTGTGTAGTTCCCATCAGACAAAAATCACATCAAGGCCAAGGAGGACTTTGTCTTGTTAAGAACTGTTTCCCTTTTATTCTTGAAGTTAGTAGTTATTACAGATGTAAACAGATTCAGCTTGGAGGTAGAGCTCAGAAATTTTAAGGAAGCTGTGAGACAAAGACTGAACAATATCTACTGCATACATTTCCAGTCTATTTGGAAATATCTGGACTGTCCAGGCACTGGACCAGCCAGAAAGAGAGAAAGACTACAGTGTCCTGGTGGTTAAGCCCAGGACCATAAGTGTTCTCGGATTTGGCCATAATTCCCACTGTATCTCCACTATAGGCTGAACTTTGGAGGCCTCTATGATCTGTATATTAGTGGTAGCAAAAAGGCTTCTTTATGAAGCTTAGGTCATATGATTGGCAGGGCAAATATAACACGGCCTTGTCTACCATTAGATGTCACTACCTGGCTTCCTTCAGCACAGTTCGATTTGAGTCCTACCTGCAGCTAGGCAGATTAAGAATGGCAAGCGGGCCATGGGCTTTGCTGTACTTTGTCCTAATCACAGTCGTGTTCGAGCCCAGAATGAGTTTCTGGGGTTGTCTTTTTTTTTTTCTTTTCTGAATGTTTTAATTGAGCAATGAGGGTGCGCAGGTTGAAGGGGAAAAGCATTGGTGTTATTCCTTACTCCAAAGAACAGGCTGGTATTTTGTCAAAAGTAGAACGGTTTCTACATCTGGCAGAGACCTATCTGTCTTTAAACACCTTATGTGTCTGGAGGTATGCTGCTCAAATTATGCCTTTCTCTTACTGATTAGCTCTCTGCTTGGGCTGCTGGCTTTTCTCAGACTTCAAGCTCATTGTATGTAATCCGGAAATTTTAGACTCTTTAGAATAGATCTGAGTGTTACTTACCTGCCTGAAGTTAGATGTTACTTCTCCTAGGTCTTTTTTGTGGATTTAATTATAAATGATTTGGTTAAGATCATGTGGAAAGGCTGTTGCAGAGCAACGACCTGAACCCAGGTCTGCAGCATCCCAAATTCCTGCCCTACTCATTGACTCATCCTTCCTCCCGCACACTATCCCTTACCTCTTGCTGCTCTTGGCATGGCTGCTTCTTGTCCTCATGCCAAGGGAAGAGGACACATGGAGGAGAGCCAAGTGTATCAGACCCATGGCACTCAAAACCACTCTTGCAATTGGGGGCGGAGGGGAGGGGCATTTACAGCTACTCCTTTCAGGCAGATTTTTGGTTGCCTTTCCTTGCCTCATTAGCACAAAGCAGCTGGAGTTGAGGCCTTGGCTTGACCCCAAAGTATGGTCTGTGTGAGACTACTGCCAGAAGCGAACTGCTTGATTGCTCACTGCAGTGAATGATTACCTGGTTGTTGTACGGTTTTGTTTGCCTGTTATTCAAATGAGTTGAAGTTAAACTTTGACTGGACAAACTACTCCCAGGCTGTGCAACTTTTCACCACCAAATTCATCAAACTCTCGTAAAGAAATCTTTTTCTGCAAAATGGGAATGTCCAACAGGATTGTAACTTACACAAGTTAAAATACTGAGAGCAAAATTCATCCCTGTAGTGTATCCACTGACTTCAGCACAGGGCTACAGCAAAGATGAATTGGTCTAGAATGTATATGTTGAATATTTAATGCAAATACAACATGCCATAAGTGCATGTCCTGCAGGTAAAATGCAATTATTCTAATTACACTGCAATTACTGTACAGCTACAGAGTAAATTACCTGATTATTTGTATTCTGTGCTATAAAATGTTCTAATTCAGTCTCCAAATCCATTCAAACCTGTTTCCCTTGCATAAGAGCTCCAGGTATTTTGGTTAGCAGGCATTGCCCTGTCATGACAAGACACAGTTCTAGGGTACTGATCCATTTTTTTACCCGTTATTCACATCTCAGCATCCCTTTCCATTTACCTGTTGGTGGCTATGTTTTAATTATTGGATATAGAGAGACATTCACAACATTTGGCTCAGAAATGGTCGGGAGTGGTGCTGTTGCTAATGCATCTATACCGCAAGCCAGTATGGCTTTAGCACACTGTGGTGCGTGTTGTGGATGCAGTAGCTCAGTGTTTGGAGATGCTAACTCCATTTCATCATACAGATGGCTGAAACAGGCACACAGGAGAATGGATTAGCCCTACAGCAGAAATGATAAGGCAACCAGTGATGGAGAAAAATCATATGAGACAAAATGAAAGGCCATCTGGGAGGAACATCGAATCATAGAAGTGTTAATTAAAAGGCACCTCTGGAGGCCATCTCTTCCAACCTTCTCCTTAAAACCAACAGTAGATGAGGTCAGACATAGCTTTGTCTAGCCAAGTGCTGGAAACCTCCAAAGATGAAGATTTCATAACCTCCCTGTGCAACCTGTTTCAGTGCTGCACTAGTCTCTTGTGGAAAAAGGTTTTCCTTAGTACCCAACGGGAACGTCCCACTGTGCAGTTTCCCCACTGCCCTTCACTGTATCGCCTACCACTATTGAGAAGATGTTGGCTCTTTCATGTTTGAAATTATCCCTAAAGTAGTTGAGGGCAAAATTAAGGAGTAGAGAATTAGACTATCACCAGTAGGTTGGGGGGTGGCAGGCAGAACAATTATAAACGGAGATCACTTCCTTGATTGCCTGTACATACATAACATCAAAATACGGTACACATATATAGAGTATACATACACATGTGTCTACACCTAATGCTGTAGTCTGGAAGATACAGTACAAGGTGAAGAGGCTCCAGAGTCTAATTTCTGCTCTGTCACTAGCTGATGGGTGACCTTGATCAAGTCACTTCTCTGCATAACAGGGTTAATGAGGGAAACTTTCTCTATAAGCTGCTTTGAGACATAATAATGAGAAGGGCTAGGTAAAAATAAGGTCATATAATAATTCTTGTTGTTACATACTGTTATGAATGATATATAATACACGCACAAAATAACACATTTCTAAGAAATCTATCACCAGAGGTCAATAAATTCCTCTTTTTTTTTTTTTTTATTTTTTATTCTTGGATTGGAGTAAAATGATAACTGTTTATTGAGCAGGTATCATGGATTCCCTTCACCCACCTCTTTCTCTCTGTCTGGGAAACTCTCCAAGGCTTTGTTTTCTACACTCTGCAGCAAAGGCAATTCAATTAGGACATCAAGCCAGCCTGAAACTGAGCTCTCTAAGGTGCACTGGAGACA
>NW_009649715.1:417587-442299 GCF_000708025.1 Charadrius vociferus
GAAATGAATGTCTTTCTTATTAATTTGGGAACACAGTGGTTCTTCCTGACCCTTTGGACCCTGCTTTTTATTGATCAAAGTATGTAGGCATTTTTTCCTTGGGCAGATACTTGAACATGAAGGCTGTTTCCTAAGGCAAGCTTACTTTTATTGGAAAGATGATGTAAACTGTAAAATCATAATCAAAATGATAATTCACATACTAAAATCCAGAGTTATAGGCTGTTGGGTTTTCATATTTGATATGAAATATGAACAATATGTGATTATCCTATTGTCTATACTTAAAAAATGGAATTCAATGCCCTTTTCAAAGTCTCTTTTTTTTTTTTTTTAATATATTTCAAAGGGCTACAGTCCAAGATACAATATCTCAGGTGAGTTTCTAGAGATTTCTGAAATTATTCATGCCGTACAAATAGAACTTTGACATCAAATTATAGATAACGTATGCCACATTAACACTCAATGAGGTTTCCCATCACTTTTTGTCACAAAAGTTCTAAGTAAGTTCATCATTTCAGTAATGTCAGTAGTATATTATTTTTCACCATTTCAGATTTTCTCTTTGTTGTTTTTTTTTTTTTTTTTTTTTCCTTGGTGGCTACTTGTGTCTCTTGTGTCTGAGTTATTATTTATTTTATTTTATTTATGTTACTTGAAATTTCAGGTAAAATGATTTAGCTATTTCAATTACCAAGGTAAAAGAAGAAAAATTAGGCTACTCTTAGCCACATTAAAAACAAAAAGAAAAGAAAACAACAGAAAAATAATACTAATTTAATATGTGTGTGTTTGGGAAGCCCTGGACCCTCTACGATTTATAGCACAATACTAAATTTAACAGTGTAATTATGATTGTGTCAAGGTTCCTCTCTTCATATTCCTCCAAAGGTGATTGATGCACAGGCCTTTCATTTCCCACATGGTCAATACACACTGACAGCAATTGTTAGCAATTATTTTCTGAAGATTTTGACTGTCCTCTGCATACTCCACCCTCTACAACTCCCCCGTGCTAACTGTCTGATGCATCACATTCCTGGATTTTCATATTAAGCCCACAAAGATTAAGCAAGGCTTGCTGTGCAATTGTTCTCTTTGGCCTTCTGTAACATTTTTGGTAGGGCTAAAGGTAACCAAAATATCTGACATTAACAAATGTTTGTGAAAAGAAAAGGCACATCTTCCTTTGAAACATATATGCCATATGGCACATTTCTGAACCAGTAAAAGAATGGTCAGTTAATAACTCCATTGAGTTTGGTTTTTTTTTTAACATTCCTTCAAAATATTTCTAAATACATATTGTCATGTGTAAGCTGGGGTAAATATTTATAATGGACCAAGAGAAACCTATGCATGAGGTAACATGCACTTATCAATTTTTCGTTTCGAAGCATAGAGAAGAGGCTAGAGGAAGGAAGTATATTTTCGTGTAACAAAATCCACATGTTGCTTTGAAATATTTGAAGGTAAACCCCTGAAGCTGAAGATGAACTGTGCTCTGGCAGACCATCCCAGTATCATATGCATATGCTGTTCAAAGATTTCAGAAAATGCAGAATAAGTGAAACATACATTTTATAGTTAAACAAGCATCAGGAAATATTTCAGATTAATTGCAGTGGTCTGGAACTAGGTGCAAATATTGCACAAAATTAGATTTAGTCCCAGCGAATAGCTAGCCAAGCTTAGCCTTACAACTTATCACACCTGGTTTTGAACATCACACTTAGAAACATGAGATCTACCTCTTTACTTTGCCATTTTACAATTCTTTAATTCAAAGGCTGATGTATTTGTCAGCTCTCAGATCAAACTGTGTCTCTTCATAGATCTGAAAAAGGTTAAACAAGACCTTAAACAGGTGCTAACTGCTTCCTTTTTTCCCATATTTTGGTTAATGTTTGTGCCTATAGTGTAGTGATGGGAGGAGTTATCATAAATCTTCCTACACCCTTCTTTCCAAGTTGATTCACAATTTATGTTCATTTGCCTCTAATGAGATGATTAGAGTGGAATCAGATCAGATTTAATCTGCAGTTAAACTGTGAAGTTATTTTTCCCCCAAAATGAGGTTGTAAAACCAACATCAAGCTTAAACTGCTATGTGTGATTTTTTTTCCTCCCTCTTTTTTTAACTTCAATATTTCACAACTGCAAAACAAGGCATCTATTTGAGCATGGTAAATACTGACATCTGGTTTGCAGCTACTTGTAAGCTACACCGGTTGGACTAGAACTGTGTAAATATACTATTCAGATAGACAAAGAGACGCTGTTCAAACATGAGTTAAATTTTTCAGTGATCCTCTTGAAATTTTATTTACTGACATTTCACGGACCTCTCGGATTTGATAATAGAACACCTTTTGCCATGTTAGATGTAAAGTAACTATTATAATCTAGCCAAGATCACTAGAGGCGACACTCCTTTAGTAGTAGTAGTCCAGTAGCTGGCAAATGTGTGCTAGTATGAGTTCCCTTTCTGTGGATGCACAACATATTAAATTTTAAATATTCCTACCTCTCAGTTTATCAAATGTGGGTTAGTCCCATGCTTAGGTCAAGTACTGCCATGTAAAGGTCGCACTACTGATGTTCGCTTATTGTTTCTGTGTTTTCCCCCTGTTAATCAAAGGGTTCATGTCAGATTAGCACAACTGAGTCACACCAGCTCTTCCTGCCTGTAAACCCCAGCTTACAAACAGAGCAGATACTGTTCACTAATTTCACATAGCTTTACCAATGATATCAAATGGTGAAGGTCTCTGCCTTCAAGACTGGTATTTTTGTCCATGACTTGTAAATGAAATAGTCAGGAACCATTGCAAAAGTAATTATGCACGCACACAGAGGTTGTTGTTAAAGTCTGAACTGTGGGGAAACATGATTCTCCTATGCTTTATGCACACAGGTTACGATAGTCAACAATCAATGAAGGGAGGATGTATATCAGAAACAGTACCCTTTCAGAGCAAGGGACAGATTTTAGCATCATTCTGAAGCGAGGCTTGCACTCACAGTATGACACACTAATAGCTTTAAAAGCACAATGACTATATTGTTCAGGCGACTCATAAAACCTGGCCATCAAATCACAGTCCCTTGAGTCCATGTGAATTCTCCGTAGTATAAAATACCAGTCTATGAGTCCTTGCTAGAACAACTGATTGCAAGGTCATAGCCTTAGAAATCAAGGTCTTCACAAATGAACGTCTAATCAAATAACCCATAGTAACTATATGTAATGCTGTCCTCTTTGCAGCATTTCTATCATATTATATTTAGAAGCATATAGAACTTGTATACTGTACAGTTTGCTTATCTATAGCTTACACAGTGAAATATTATTAGTTTTCATATCTATAACTTTTATTGTTTTATCTTTGACAAACTCTGAAATAGTACACTAGTGACATTTTTAAAAATTAGCCTTCTGCGTTTAAAGACCACTCATCATTTTCATCTATCATTGTTCTGGAAATGTCACATTGATTTTATCCTCTTTGCAATAAATGGTAACATCTAAAAAAACAAATAATAGTCTGACACTTCAAAATCAGCTGCCAGTCTTGGATAGAGGAAAAATAAATAAAAGGACAATTTTCTTGAAGGACAGTAGAGAGAAAAAAAAGAGCGCAAGACTAAGAGAGAAAGAAAGCTTTATGTCTTTCTGGCAATACTGAAAACAACCAAAATAACAGGCATCATGACTAGTTTTTTTTTCCCGTAATTGTGACGCTGATCAATGAAAATGCTTGCAAATATGTCTTAACAATATTAGTTTAAAGTCCTTCCATGTATGAGCTAATACACTGAAAAAGGAAATGGGAGGCAAAGATGAAAAATGAAGACTCTCTTTCCTCTTCTCCCAGCCCAGCAGTGTGTTAAGGAAAAAGAGATCTTCAACTGAAACTCTGCCCTTAACGAATCTTGCAGGGATTTTGACAATGGCTTCACTATCTCGAACAATTCACACACAACAAGAGCAAGGGTGTGCTGGAAAGTCTAAGAAGTGAGGTTGAACCAAGCAGTTGTACAGAAACTGATCTTGCCCCGACCCTCAATGAAGTTAATGCAGATTATCTTTGGTGGCATTGGATGCTGGATCGGCTACCTGTATCCATATCCAGAGAGGCAGAGGAGTGGAGAAGTGGGGGGACGGGGGCAAAAAATGAGCAGACAAGGAAAGAGTTCCGTGTCCAGACCTATGCAGGTGGTAATGGTAGAAGTGTCTAAAGGGTTTCAAAATGTGAGAAGTCCAAGGCAATTTAGGAAGGGAATTCCTAAAGAAATATTGTCTGAGGACATATGGAAAGGGGCAGAACGTGTTCGCTGATCTTGATTTATCTTCACAACCAATTATGTAGCTGATTTTTTTTTCTTTGAATATTTTAAAAAAATAGCAGATTATTTCCACTGAGTGTTTAGTTTCCTGCTAGGATTTTTTAAATCCTTTAAAAATTCTTCTCTATCACCATAAGCACTGCCCTTTCTCCTTCCAGAGCTAGCTTTAGCGTCTGATTTAGTATTGTCCTGTGTTTTGCCATGGCTATTTACACAACTGCAAAAAAGCATATAAACATTTCCTAAGTCTCTGCTTCACCAGAAGCAATGAACAATGTTTTTCAATGGGGTCATGCCTTCAAGGTGATTGAGTCTGGAAATGGAATTAGACTGAAGCTGCTGTCTCCTAGCTGTTCACGTGTCTCCTCATGTCATAGAATCATAGAATGCTTTGGGTTGGAAGGAACTTGAAAGATCACCTAGTTCCAACCCCCCTGCCGTAGGCAGGGACACCTTCCACTATGCCAGGTTGCTCAAAGCCCCATCCAGCCTGGCCTTGAACACCTCCAGGGACAGAGCTTCCACAACTTCTCTGGGCAACCTGTTCCAGTGTCTCACCTCTCTCAGAGTGAAAATTTTCTTCTTAATACCTAATCTAAACTTACCCTTATTCAATGTAAAACCATTACCTCTCATCCTATTGCTACACTCCCTGATAGTGTCCCTCTCCACTTTTTCTGTAGGCCCCCTTTAAGTACAGGAAGGCTGCTAGAAGGACTCTCTTGAGCCTTTTCTTCTCCAGGCTGAACAACCCCAACTGCCTCAAGCCTGTCTTCATAGCAGACGTGCTCCAGCTCTCTGATCATCTTTGTGGCCTCCTCTGGACCTGCTGCAACAGGTCCATGTCCTTGTTATGTTGGAGGCCCCAGAGCTGGATGCAGTACTCCAGGTAGGGTCTCACCAGAGCAGACTGCAAGTGGATATTGCCAGCTCATGCTGAGCTTCTCATCAACCTCCAAGTCTTTATTCTCAGGGCTGGTCTCAGTCCATTCTCCACCCATTTTTTTTTGCACATGGGGTTGCCCAAACCCACGCGCCCACCTCTCAAACCTCTCCAGGCCCCTCTGGATCGCATCCCTTCCCTCCAGCATGTCAACTGCTCCACACAGCTTGCTGTCATCAGAAAACTTGCTAAGGGTGTGTTCAAACCCACAGTCCATATCACCAACAAAGACGTTGAACAGCACCGGTCCCAGTACTAACCCTTGAGGAATGCCAGTCATTACTGGTCTCTACTTGAACATCGAGCCATTGGCTGTAATTCTTTGTGACCACGCAGAAAATTCCTTATCCTCGACGTGGTCCATCTGTCAAGCCTATGTGTCTCCAGTTTAGACACAAGTATGTTGTGAGGGACAGCATCAAATGCTTTGCACAACTCTAGGTAGATGGTGTCAGTTGCTCTTCCTTTATCCACCAACACTGTAACTCTGTTGTAGAAAACCACAAAATTTGTCAGATACAATTTGTCTTTAGTGAAGCCATGGTGGCTGTCACCAATCACCTCCTTATTTTCCATGTGCCTTAGCAGAGTTTCCAGGAGGATCTGTTCCATAATCTTGCTGGTCACAGAGGTGAGACTGACCAGCCTGTAGTTCCCCAGGTCTTCTTTTTTACCCTTTCTAAAAATGGAGGTTATGTTTCCTCTTTTCCAGTCAGTGGAAACTTCACCAGACTGCCACAAATTCTCAAAGATGATGGATAGTGTCATGGCAACTTCATCTGCCAGTTCCCTCAGGACCCACGTATGTACCTTATCAAGTGCCATGGACTTGTGCATATTCAGGCTCGTTAGATGGTCTTGAATCTGATCTTCTCCTACAGTATCCCAGTCCCTGTCTTTGCCTTCTGCAACTTGGGTGGTGTGGCTAGAGCACTTGCCAGTGAAGAAGTGTGTAAATGGTGAAAAAGTCATTTAGTACGACAGCTTTCTCCATATCCTGGGTGACCAGGTTTCCCATTTCCTTCTGGAGTGGGCCCGCATTTTCCCTAGTCTTCCTTGTATCAATGACATACCTTTAGAAGTGTTTGTTTTTTTCCTGCTTCAGGCAAAGGAAAACCCATTCATGGGACTGTTTTTGCTCAAGGACCTGGATGCAGTTGGTAGGTGATGCTGAAGAATACAGAAGTTCAATGTGTAGCTCAAGGGAATTTAACCCTTGGTGAGAATACTCAATTCTGAGATGTATGATGTTGATTGCTACATGATACTCACAGTGTTCAATAAGTGTTTTTCCTCCTGAGCTTGGAGGAGCTGATCCTTGAATATTAGCCAGCTTTCTTGAGCCCCCCTTTCTTCCAGGGCTTTATCCTATGGCATTCTACCAAGCAGATCCCAGAAGAGGTTAAAGTCTGCTCTCCTGAAGTCCAGAGTGGTGAGCCTGTTGTGTGCCCTCCTCACTGCCCTAAGGATCTTGAACTCTACCTTTTTATGGTCACTGAGGCCGAGGCTGACCTTGAGCTTCACATTCCCAGCCAACCCCTCCTTGTTGGAGAGAACAAGGTCCAGCATAGCACCTCTCCTCATTGGCTCCTTTTTCACTTTGAGGGAGAAGCTGTCATGAATGCGTTCCAGGAGTCTCCTGGATTGCTTGTGCCCTGCTGTGTTGTCCTTCCAACAGATATCAGGGTGCTTGAATTCACCCCTAAGGACCAGGGCTTGTGAATTTGAGTCTGCTCCTATCCGTCTATAGAGAGCCTCATCTGCTTGGTTTTCCTGATCAGGTGGCCTGTAGCAAACCCCCACTGTCCTTGCCCTCCTTTTAATCCTGACCCATAAGCTCTCGGTCAGTTCCTCATCCATACCCAGGCAGATCTCCATGCACTACAGCTGGTCATTGACATAGAGGGCAAGATCCCCTCCTTGTCTTCCCTGCCTGTCCTTCCTAAAGAGCCTGAACCTTTCCATTCTAACACTCCAGTCATAGAAGCCATGTCATATCTCCTTCCCCAATACATGAAAGACTTCCTCTTGCTCCCAACAGAACCCACAATATTATTCTCCTCAGTGTCTTCTTGTCCCCTCACGATATACCACAATGTTCACCATGACAATTTGCCTTTTGAGAAAAAGAATCTAATTTTTCCATCTCAACTCCCACGCAGTCCCCTATTTCCTGCCGGTTGTCAATCAGGCAAAGAACAGCTTAAGCATTAGTTAATTCAATATTATAAATCCTAGCTGGCTATTAGGTCCAAAAGCTTTTTGGGAAGTAAAGAAGAGGAAACAGTTAAAGATGCAGAAAACATGATCAAATCTGCTTTCTTTTCTTAGTAAACTTGGGAACAATTTCCACTCAGACACAAATATGATTTCAATTTAGCATTTCATCCTTACTCAGCAAAGCATGTAAACACCCACTTAATTTTAAGCAAGTGCTTAAATCCTATTCCAGTGGCACTTAATCAGGCACTAAAGTTAAGTATGTGTTTAAATGCTTTGATGATTTGAAGCCTAAACAATGAGCAAAGTAATGACTTACTAAGATTACACTGTGCCAGGAAATACTGCTTATTGAAGACAGGACACGGGTACACCTCAAGCCATTTCATAGTGAAAGAAAGGACTTTGGATTGTTTGTGTGGTTTGCTGCAGACTTTCACCTTCACTAAAACAAAATAACACAAAAGAAAGGAAAAAAATATCCTTGAGAAAAATTCAAAGCTATAAATAAATAATGAAGCATGCAATATTTCAATCTATAATCACAATTTATGGTGCTAGTGGAGACTGTGGTAGAAATGTGTTCATCTGTCACGTACATGAACAATAAGGCCATGTCATGAACAATGAGTCTATAAAACAAGATCATAACAGGAAGAAAGCTTTAATGTACATTTTTTTAAGATTAGAGTATAACACTGCAAGGCTTTTTTTTTTTTTTTTTCTTAAATTCAACATTGCATGTATAACAAAGAGATGTTTTATCTCCTTCACCAATGATGGAATGAGTTTTTAAATGTTCTTGTGTGGAAAGAATATTTGAGCAAGTATTTGGAGGTAATGTAAATGGGTTTGCCTCCTACACAGTTCAGTAGTGAAACAGTTAATTCTAAAATCCGAATATATTTTATATTCATGAGAAAACACCTGTATGGGGCATGCTTGTATCTGCAGGACAGTAACACCTTGACTGATTTAGTAGCAATCCTTAGGTTATAGCTTGAGGATATTGAAGAAACAAACATATTATATTGTTGAAAATGAGAATTTCTAAAGTACTGAATAAAGGATAAGAACACTTATAAAACAGAACATAAACATTCAGGTTCAGGGCATAAGAAAGTCAGTAACTGGAAGGGTTAGAATAAGTTTATTTTGTCTGACTATTCCACAAACCTTTACGACAGAATATCTTGCTCCCCTGAAACCACCAGTGATTGACACAGATGGGCTGCGTAAACCATTAAAGAGAGGTCTGTAAAATGGGGATAACAATATTCTCTTTCCCAAACTATTTGATGTCTTCAGACCAGGAGTACCAAAAAATATACTACAGCCCAATCTGAATAGCATGTAAATTTTGCTGTACATATTCAGATGTTTGTAATGCCCCTTGCATTCCTGTGAGAAAATGCAGATTATCTGTATTATTGTATATGTCCCATTATTCTTCCATTCTCTCAGGAAAGATGTGAAGCACAACCACTTTTGAACTCGGCAAAGTTGGAGTTTGAGTAATCTTCATAATGAGTGAGAGTTAAAAAGTTTCACCTGGCATTTAATTTAAAAAGAAACAAAGGAAAATAAAAAGAAACAAGCAAACAAGATTACGAAAAAAGAAAAATAATTCTGGTATGGACACGATTACTGAGGCATAGAATGTCTCTTCACACTCACAACAACAGAGGTCCCATATTTGAGGCCAGCAGATGCTACCATAAAAATTAATGTTAAAAAATTAGAAGCATTTGAAATTGTCAGGCATCCTGTCTGTGCTTTTTACCTTCATATATTGCTGATATTCATAGTGGAAGTAAACAAAGCTCAAGAACTATTGGGTTCCTTCTTGAATATCTCACAGAGGCTCAAACTTCATAAAGGAATTATCTTAATCATATAATCACAGGAAAGGGCTTGAAATATGATCTCAGATGAAAACTCTGATGGAGAGAAGTATGGCATAAATTTCTCGGCACTCAGGCCTTGGAAATTACAGCCATGACTCCATATCTCAGACTCTGGAAGGAATAATAATTACAATTTGGCAATTTATCAAGGTGAGTGTTCCACTGGAGGGAACGTCATATTCAATTTGGGATCTGAAATTACACAACTAGTGGGATATTAAATAACAGCACAAAGGAAGAAGGGTATGCAAGGAAAGGGATGGAACAAATCCAAAGTAAAGGTGAAGAACTCATAACAAGTTACCAAGCCAACCTCCTGTTTTCCAGATATTATCTTAAGGTTCTTCAGAACAAAAGTCTGTAGCATGCTGACCTTGCTCAGCAACTAGTAGCAGAAACATTAGCAGAAGATCCAACCTGGAGAAATAGAATGGCACTCCGTATGCTTCTCTTTCTAGACTGATACATGGGTTTTCTGGGTATACCCACTGCATTTGTCTCAGGCTTTCTCTCAGTTATATCGTAACAGAATATTTAATTCAATGTTTGAAGAGAATTATAACTTAGGTAGCTGTAGAGTCAGAATTAGATACGTGATTAAGAACATGCTTTCCATATTGCAAGCAACCGGGACAGTTAATTTAAAAAATTATTGCCCCTTGGTTAACGCACAGGACCTGATTCCTACTTCACTGAAAATATGAAGTAAAGTTAGATGACATAGATTCCCTTATATCTCCTGTTTCATCTGACATTTGCAAGAGAAAAGGAATATAGACATGGTCTATAACCTGCAGAATCTGTCTCCTCTAACAGACAACTTCCATGCAGACTCATTGCCTTAGTTGCCCCTTATAACAAAGGAAGAGAACTCAGTACTTTTAGGATTTTCTAGGGAATTGGAGAATCCCCTGAGTAACTTATTCAAAGTGAATTTGGAGTTAGTAGGAAATTCAACTAGATGACCTCTTGAGGTCTCTTCCACCCTAAATTGCTCAGTGATTCTATTCATCTGGTCTGCCCTAGTTATCTGCTTTAGGATATGGTGAATCTCATTACGGAAGTGTACATTTCCACTCATTAAAAAAGGAACCTGGTGTGTCTAGCTCAGATACAGACATCTGCACTGGTTAGGTGAATCTCATACCATGACTCAACAGGAGTGCATCAATATCTTTAGACACACTGAGCCACTGCTTATGTGGACATAAAGAACACATAAATATGCAAGTTCTTCAGTCTGCAAGACTGTATAATGAAAACAAGCCTACATTATGTGTTGCCTTTTTTGGTGTAGGTCAATTAAGGCAATGTCTTCTTTATTATGCCCAGTAACCTGAGGTTTCAATGGTACAGATATTTTGTGCAAGACTCATGTTAACTAAGCTAATCATCAGTTAAACAAATTTGAATTGTATGTTATATATGTGACATTGGATAATCTAGACAAGAATGCCTTAAAACCCAGCAATGGATAGCAGAACCAGAGGCGGGAATGACACAGTGAATTTATCTTTACATTAATACATTTAGTTCACAAATTTTCTGCATATTTGTTTAGTCTCAAGGATATTCAATGCAATTCCCAGCCTGATACATGAATTACTGCAAAAATGTTTAGGCAGTGTCATGCTTTATGAACCAGACCCCTGGGCTGTTCAGTATGGGTTAAACCAAGGACAGACTGTTTTTCATGACAAAGATATTAAGGTATCTATTATGAACCCCTGACCATCAAATTACTCACTGTTTGTCATATCATTTTTAATTTACACGGTGCAAGGGGCTTAAATGTCAGCATCTCTGTTATAACTTAGACTCCAGTGTCTTTAATTAATGTTTCATGTTCATGTTATGGTTATTTAGAATTTGCTGAAACCCCAAGTGTCATAAATTTCTTTTACAGGTCTTTGTGGTATGAACTTTAACAAAACAGCTATAAAAAGGTAATAGGAATGAACAGTACATCACATAAAGCAGAGCAAAGAAGGAGGAAAGGTGGGAATAAACTCCAGACATATTAAAAGATTTCATCTTTTTTAGATTTGGGTTTGTGACTTTTTTTGTTTTTTTCTTCAGAAGCAGGGAGGTGGAGTGTAAGGAAGAAGTACATAACATTTTTCACATAGTTTTGTTTGTTTGTTTTTTTTCTTATTCAGACTGGTGTTGAGTTACAAACCCCACTTACAAACAAAATTAAATTTCTTACCAATATTTAGCTGACTATTTCTGAAAGGAGTCCGTCTACTTGCATACAATATTCCTATGTTTTTTAATCTGATGTTCTTGGCGAATGTCTGGACTCCTTTCATTGGTCATACAACCATTTGTATGAATTTGGTCCTACAACTATAAAGAACAATATGATGGTGAGGATGGGGGTATTCACTCTGATGGTTTTCAACTGTGAATGTGTAGGCACATTACAGAGCTAGAATAAACTCAGGACTCTGAAAAAGTAAATGAAGTAATATAAGTGGTAGTAGAGGACAACCTTAGCTTCCAAATGTGCTCTCCTTAGGTTAACAGTGACCGTCTGCTCTTCATAATTGTTCAAATCACATCTTGTTTTCTTCTGCATCACACTGATAATCAGTAAAAATTTGGGTGGGAAACTGTATTTGGGAATGTACCATGCAGGAAACTATAAATGGAGTTAAGAATACGAAAAAGCTGTTACGAACTGTGTAGCTAGAGTAAATTGAAAAATGCTGCAGTATGACTGAGAAATGTAATACCAAAGCTGTAACAGATTGGAATTGAGGCTGATATATTGTCATATCAGCAAGGAAGATGCTTTCTTGTCAAGAGTAAGCTAGAAAAGAAAAAGGGAAATATTGGCAGAGCTATCTAAGGTCCAGTGCTTGATTAGGACAACTATTTGAGAGATGTTGGAAATGCTGCACAGGTTTTCTGCTGACATGGAAAGCAGAGATGGAATTATATTTGCCAAAAAGTGCAGAGACTTCTGTCTCCAATGAAATAGCAAAGGGGCTCTGAACCACCCTGTGGTTCAAGAGTGTGGTAAATCTCATAATGGATGTGTTTGCTTGTGTGTGTTAATACAGAAAAAGAACAGGAATAAAATGTGTTATGTATTTGTCACAATCATGGATGTACTTTAAAGATCTCTAGGTTGCCTTAAGAATAGAGATGAAGAAATGCTGTGTTACCCCAGGCTAACCTGCTTTAGTAAAAACTTTGTGGGAAAGGAGCTGAAATAAAAGAATAGAGAGAAATAAAGGAGACAGTTATCCTGGCCACACAGAGTCATTATTCATAATATGATTGTGGTTTCTCAGTGTCTTCAAGAGCACCCAGAATATACAGAAGTCATTTGAAGAACTAGCAGCACTGCAGCACCTCCTCCCACCAGTTCTGTCCATCCTGACCTCGCTGCAGCTCAAAGGCTGAGAAGCAATCTATAACTTTAGCCTACTTTGCATGTTTAACTGCAAATACAGATATGTGAAATACTACAGTTATATAGGGCTTCTTATGGCTATTATGCTGAAATTAAACATTTATGTCATAACTGAAATGATGCAATCTAATATGATAAAACACAACAGTCAAGAAAACTCTCTGAGTTCATGAGTTGCTCTACAGAAAAGTGCCAAGCAGAAATCTGAATTCAGAAAGAGATTAACTTCTCACTCCCCCAGATGTGGGAAACAACTGACTATCTGCCTTGCAGGTTTGACCTGGATTTGATACTGAGTTCTGAGTAGGTCAACAAACTTACAGGCTGTTGTTATATCCAAATCCATACACATTCAGACCTCATTTTCGTATACTCTGAGACCACCACCACCAGTTATACAACCCAAAGTACTGCAGGTCTAAACTCAAAGGACTTGCTTGCTGGGTCTGGTGCATCTCAGCTGAGGTGGAGATTTCCTCCTTGTGCATTTTCATAGAATCATAGAATGGTTAGAGCTGGAAAGGACCTAAAAGATTATCTAGTTCCAACCCCCCTGCCATGGGCAGGGACACCTCCCAGTAGACCAGGTTGCTCAAAGCTCAAAGCCCCACGCAACCTGGTCTTCAACACTGCCAGGGATGGGGCATCCACAGCTTCTCTGGGCAACCTGTTCCAATGTTTCATGGCCCAAACAGTAAAGAATTTCTTCCTAATATCTAATCTAAATCTATCTTCTCTCAGTTTAAAACCATTACCCCTCATCATATCACTACACTCCCTGGTCAAGGGTCCCTCCCCATCTTTCCTCTAGATCCCCTTTAGGTACTGAAAGGCTGCTATAAGGTCTCCCTGGAGCCTACTCTTCTTCAGGCTGAACAGCCCCAACTATCTCAGCCTGTCTTCATAGGAGAGGTGCTCCATCCCTCTGATCATCTTCATGACCTCCTCTGGACTCGCTCCAGCAGGTCCATGTCCTTCTTATGTTGGGGGCCCCAGAGCTGGATGCAGTATTCCAGGTGGGACCTCACAAGAGTGGAGTAGAGGGGCAGAATCACCTCCCTGGACCCAGTGATTTTTCACTCTCTGCTGACAGTTTAATATCTCTGGCTACTGGTACTTGCAGAAGTCCCTTTGCAGCAGCTGGGGGTACCACCCCTACCTGGAATCACAGTCCAGCTATGCAGGTTTCACTTCTTGCTTGGATCTGTGTGCAACAGTAGATGCTTGGAGGACTGGAGTGGGAGATCAGAATGGAGAAGGAAGCACAACACAGGTTCTTGCCTCATATTGGAGGAAGCCTCCTGCCTCCTTTATGTCAAGTTTGGGAGGAATAATGATGCAGCCAGGAAAAATGTTATTAGTTGCTATCTTCCACATCGGACCAGAACCAACTTTGTTAGCCACTTTGTCCTCAGAACAGAAAAGAGAAAACAAACATCGGCAAGATCAGTCTCTGGTTTTCAGAAGTTTGAAGACCAACTTCTAAAACTTCCTCACAGCTGAAAGAAGGCACATTAGAGATTTCCAATACCTTGGCTACAAGTAAGATGTAACCTTTGTCCTGAATGTCTTTAGGGTACAATATAGACAGATTTGGGTCAAATATGTGTTATAGACATAATTTGATGTAGCTGGCATTTGCGAAGATGAAATGTAATCCTTGTTTCATAAGATCTACATAATCTATGTTTCTTCATGAATTTTAGGGTACAGTTTCAATGGTGGAAAATACTTCATCCCTCAGTTACAAGTACCCACATCGTGTTTAGTCTTAAATGTAATATTTTGCTACTCTTATAACAGGAATGTCCTACCTGAAAGTTGAGCAAGAAGGCAAAGGTAATGTGTGTTGTGTTTCTATAGAAGGAAAAGCACATCAGAAATGTGTTTGGTACAGTTTTGATATTGCTTGAAGTTTCTGTTTTGAAGGGAAGTGAAAAGTAATATTGTCATTTCTGTTTCTTGTACCACAATCTTCTTTATACATGATTAACATGATAAACATGATGGAACCTGGTGTATTGTTTATAATTTGCATTTTATTTTCCGCTCACTGCCTTTCATTCCAGAGGGCACTTAAAAGCTTGGAGATTTGTTCTTTATTTATTTAAGCTCCTGAAAATATATTTGAAATCCTCAAAAACTTCTGAGGGTAGCATCACAAGTCATATACCACAGGCAGAAATGAAAGTTTCAGGGAAAAGGCTTTGGTAAACAATCTACAGAAGTCTACGTGCAGAGCTTCAATCACTCTAGTGTAGCTACATCCATATACACCAGTGAGGAATATGATTCATCCAAGTCAACATTGCATGGCTGCTGATTGTAAACCATGCCATGGAAGTTAATGCAGTTGCTCTAGTGTAAAGTCAATTTGCAATTAGTCATTTAAAATTGCACTAGAATGTTTGCAGATGTCAAAATACTGTGTTGTGCCTCTAGCTCTGATACCTTTGCTATAAAGACTCCTATCCATTTCCTATCACCAGTTACTGGCTAGAGATTTTGGGAAATCTTTGTAGTTCTGTGGCTCAAATGATGTTGTGAATATCATACTGTGGAATACGTTCTTTTGTCATCCGTGCAAATATTTTGGTCAAGTTGAGTTAGTAACAAAAGAATTATCCGCTCCACTCTCCCCTTCTTCTAGTCAACTACAAAAGCATTCACCTTCCCTTCTGTTGACTTTCCTGCCAACAGTTTCCACTAACTTCCCATTTTCCCCCATTCAACCTGACAAAACCTCGAGTATTTCTCATTAACTGTGTTTCTTCATGCAACAAACTGAAAATACTCTTCAGACTCTATTGGACGAAAAGCCCAGCCATGAAGAGCTGTGAACAAACTGCAAAGGGCTGGAGTGCTGCCTATACAGGCATCTGAGTATTCATTCATAAGCATGATTGCTCAGTAATGAGACTGACTGCCTGGTCAAAATTTGGGGAGTGGAAGAGGAACGGAGAAAGGAGAAAAAAATAAATCAAAAGAGTGGGTGAGGGGGAAAAGAAGAAGGGGGAGAAAATCTGCCATTTCAAAACAAAAAGTCACCCTCCCACCCCCAACAACTGAGCTCCCAATCTTGAATTAAGGATCGGGGGCGGGGGGGTGGGGGGGAAGAAAAAAAGCAAGGAAGAAAAAAGGATTTATTTTATTCTCTTCAGAATACTTCAGTACCAAAAGCATTTCCAGAGACTGCTACCATGCCTCAAGGGATTGCAAATGCCTTCTGTCATCATTCCCATCCATTGAAATGTACATTAGACACTACAGAGAGAAAACTGGGGCAAGGCAAAAATGAAACAAAACAAAACCAAAGCATAGCCCATCAAAGAAAAGACTCATTTTTCTCTGGAGTTCAAAGGAATGATGTGTCCCTAAAACAAACCAATTTTCTCTCCCTACATGCACCACACACTCTCACACTTGCACACACACACTCGCACAAGCTTCTGGTCTCGTTGTAGGCATCTACTTTTTGAATAACCATTTCTGTAAGTAAACAAGCTGCTCCGATTGCAGCATAAAATGAGCTTAATAACAACTGAGATCAAAATGAGCCAAGATAGTAGGGGAGAATAGTGGGGGATCATTCCTAAGACTGCTTGCCCCTGAAGGGAGAATTATTATTATGACCTTGTACCACCGAGTGGGCATGTGCTCCTAGCTGGATCAAATGTAGACCTTGGCAAAGTTCTCTGACTGGGAATGTGGTTGCAGTATCTAGTTTTTAACGCTACTGGAAGTGTTGCTATGGGCACTCAGGCACAGGAGCCAAATACAGGGGAAGGGAAATAATGAAAAATGCTGATTAGGAGCTCAGAGAAAGGAATGGAACATTTGTGCTCAACAATAAAATGTAATGCTCTGTTAATCTGTTTCTTGGCTCTCTGTACTCCATAGGCTTTTTAATATACTTTTTGTGTATTACTATATAGGTTATTTAATACACTTTTATTCTATGTGATATTTAATATCCTCTTTTATTCCCTGTTTGGCTGCCTATATATACCCTTCTCAAAAAGTCCCAGTGTTTTCAAATACATTTTGATTGAGTCTAGTGTGCACTCACACTCTAGGAAATATAAAATAAACTCCCATGCTAACTGCTTGAGAGAGCAGATATTAGTTAGCACTCTTAGATATGTTACAGACAGAAGAAAATGTTTCTTTCTGTGAGAGTTTTCTTCTACATCATCCACCCTAGTATCCTTCACCCCTTTCCCACCGATTGATGATAGTTCGTGCTTATGATGTATTCTCAGTGATGCCCAGTACACTGCCAAATTAAAAAAAAAAAAAAAAAAAGGGAAAAAGCCTCAAGTTGTGGCAGGGGATGTTTAGAATGGATGTTAGAAAAATTTTCTTCACCAAAAGGGTTATCAAGTATTGAAACAGGCTGCCCATGGAAGTGGTGGAGTCACCATCCCTGGAGGTATTTAAAAGATGGGTAGATGGGGTGCACAGGGACATGGTTTAGTGGTGGATTTGGCAATGTTATGTTAATGGTTGGACTTGATGATCTTAAAGGTCTTCTCCAGTCTAAACGATCCTATGATATGAGAAAGTGGCTGAATTACAGTTAAATTGTTCAAAGAACAGGGGAATGTCTTTTTATCATGCTTTTAATCAGAAGTAGTACTCACTTGCACCCCATACTATTGTGCAGTGTTGTAATTTTTTAATTCCACATGAGAAAACTTTAAGCTGTGACAAAATCAGTTTTGCATCTTTAAGTCTGCCCCTCTTACAGCACATCTTTCTTTAGCTCCTTAGCCTTCTGCGATCAAACTCCTAACCATTATGCCATAAAAACTCAGTGTTAAAAATAAATACTTTTTTTTTCCCCTGTCTAAACTTATCCCAGGCTAGAGTACAACTACAGCTCTCAACAAAATAACAGATATTTACCCAAGCTTGTTATCTGGCCAGTACTTTTAAATAACTTGAGTAGTATTACTTATTTTATATAAATACACATCCACAATCATATATATGTACATATGTATATAAGATGCAAAGGCAACACAACATGATGCTGGGAAGCTTAAACTCTCATTAAAGTATATGGCTGATGTCCTTACTCCAACTCTAGCAAAATCTTCATTGCTGTACAAGGTTAGTTTTCAGTAAACAGGGAAAAACTCATGAGAACAGATGGTTTCATCCCTATCTATATCATTAGGAATGGAAGAAGTTTCATTTTGTGCTCAATAATGTTTCATAGTAACCTAGGCAATCTTGGAAACTCAAATTAGATCTATATTTTGTGAAAGTTTTAAGTAAGATTCTCCTAATGTTTCTTCTACTGACATATTTTAGTCATAACATGCTGAATCCAATGGGACCACAGATCCATTAACATGCAGATCTATGTGAATTCCTTCTACTTCTCCTGAGCTGAGGATCTGGTCCAGTGGCATTTTGCACCTGCATAAATTGTATTGGAAAGTGATTCTGGTAAATTATACCAGAATTGGACCTTTACATTATATATAAGGGAGGGCAAAACAGAAGCAGGCGAAGGAAGAAGAAGCTGGGAACAGGCAGAAGGAAGGAAGTCTTACTCATTCTTCTAAGCAGATGCACACGTGCGGAAACTGAAATAATAACCTGCTTAGCTAATCTGGCCTTGGAAATGTGTAGCACTGTAGATTATGCATGAAGACAGAGCCTGACACTTTTCCAAAGGAATGAGATTGTTTAAGCTATTCAGCATGCACGGGGCCATATTGAGAACACTTAAAACCCTATTCTCCTCAAATGCTTAACCAGCCTCCCTCCACACCCACCTTGACCAGTGAGGGAGAGAGGGGAAGGGACAGAGAGGAAGGCAAGATGCGCAAATGCCATGCGATGTCACTGTCAGGTGGTGCCTATTTAATCTCCCTGCTCAAAGCTCTTGATTTGATTTAGGATAGCAGTTAAGAGCAGAAGGAGCTGCTGGCACGAATGGCAACCCTCTCAGCCAGCCGCGCTTTCCAACTGTCCTGAATATTAAAAAAAAAAAAAATAAAAAAATGAGGAGGGGGAAGAGGGACTGAAAGAGAGAGAAAGAGAGACTCAAAGAACAAGCCTACTGAAGAGCAGTGGCTGCAGCTCACTCGGAGGAATTCCATTAAATGAACTCATCCGTCATCTTGCCTTTTATTGATGAGTGGCATTGCTTGGTGGCAAGTGACATGGCAGAACAAATAGCATCGGAGCCCTGGCTTCCTCTTCCATTGCACACAGAGACACACAGGCCCCAAAACAATGAGTCATTACTTATTACATCCATTATTAACTCAGCTCAGGCTCATTAGGCATGGAAATTGAGGAGGGGAGAAAAAAAAAAATCAACTAACCAGGAGCTAAGTAACACTGAGTACCCACAGATTTAGGGAAAGGGTGTGATAAGAAAGGGAGAGAGAAGGGCAGTTAAAATCTGATACTCAACATTTGTGACATTGTTAAATCCTAAGGGTCATGGGTAGTTGATCATATGTTTTCCTTTTTCTGACATGATTGCATTGAGGACTGTGCTTTAAAGCAACAAGGCCAAAAGCACAGGAATGCAAGAACTACATCATTAACTACTGCAAGACCTTCAGAATAAAGTTTGTCAAGAGTGATGTGGTTTTATTAGAGGAATCTCAAGTGGACACCATAAAAAATATGAAAGATGGAGCTACTAGAATAATAAACCAAGTCAAATGCAACATTTTTTTGGTGAGGGGAGTGAACTGGAATTCTTGCGTGTCTCCCTGTCTGTGGCATTGGATTAATTTCATTTAATGCTCTCTGTCTAAGAGTTAGATACCTAGCTAGCCTAAACTAGTGTCTCATCTAAATTTCCTTTACAGTCAAGGGAAGGCAATAAACTTGCTGTTGGATGATTCATCCAATCCTAAAAAAGATGTCTAAACCAGATTAAATTAACACAATTAAATCAAGGGCGCCTATATGCCCAGCTTTGATGGAGCATATAACTTGAAGACAACTAAAGTTAAGCGAGTCTGACTGTAGGTGTCTTAAGTCATGTTTGACTACAATGGCAACTTCTTTCTGAATCTGACTGAAACCAAGATTTTTTCCATTTCCTTGACTGCTCAGGTCTCGAAACTTTTCCTGAAATGTGTCCATTCACTTTAAAAAGAAAAAAAAGAAAAGGAAAAAAAAAAAAAAAAAAGAGGCAATAAAGGATTCAGGAAAAAAATGTAAGGTGGAACTACTACTGAGCTGATGGAGGATGGATAAAATACAGATAGAACTCAAATGGGATTAAACGGGTCCAAAAAAAACACAAGAGGTGTGTGGACTCATTCAAATAAAATGAGACAACAGTGAAGCAATTCCAGTAAAAGCAAGACTGTCTGAATCAGTTTAGTCACCCTCTCAGTTAAAAAGAAAATTGTTCTGAATGTCTGCACCAGATTCGATCCGATTCAAGTTTCAATTTCTCTGAATTTCAGTAAGTTCTATTAACCCTTCTTGGCTAGATTTCACCTTTTCTTTTTCACTGCACATTGGCTTCAGGATGAGACAAAATAAAAGAGATTACTGAAGTACTGAGAAAGATTATTGATATATCAAGGATTAGCCAAAGTTGGGAAGGAAGTCTTGAAAATTCTCAAGGGGTCCCATCATCCTGTGAAGAAAGTGGAGACTGGTGGCAGTCCAGGTGGTCCTCACCTCCAAGCATAAAATTACAGGTTGATTTCCAAACTTCTACAGTACTTCCTAAAACTATTTGCCACAGAGATTAAGTTTCACATCATGAGTGCATCTAGAACACATTAAATTAAAACTTAGAGTAAGTAGCTATATTTTCAGTACAATCAACAAAAATAGCTAATATAGCCAGGTATTTCCAAACTGGCCAACTTCTCTTGTTGCACTCAAATACATGCTATGTGTTACCTCTTGTAAAGCCTGACACACACCAGCTGAAAACAGGAGGTGGATAGCTTGAGAACTTGCTCATTTATCTCCTCTAGAGGTTTGCTGGGAACAGGCAGTAGTAGGGAGTACAGTAAGATTCCTTCCAAGTTCATCTTGGCAAGGACATGTGTATTAAAGGCTCTTCCACTAATTAATTCTGAAAAGAAGCACAAAAGAAAGTTGTGTTGCTTGACAGCTGCCCTGAGTATCTTAGTGTCAGAGTTGGTTAGCACATGCCACTGATCGTATTCTTTCAGCTCAGATGCATAAGTTGCAGTTAGCTTCTGCAAGAGTTAATGGAACAGGAAGAAGGGAAAATGTGTCCTCCTTAATATGGGAATTCATCTGATGTTTCTCTGTATTTTTTCCATGCCTTTACAGAAGTAGTTTACATGTTCACGGGGCTGTTTTTCTCTTTTTTTTTTTTTTTTTTTTTTGAAACTTGTTTCATTAAACAGAATGGAAGGCATCTCACCCATTTTCTTCTCTTTTCTCTTTCTTCCCCTTTTAACATATTCTGTTCTTTATGAAAAATAATCCAAATAATGGAAAGCATAAGAAATCATAGTTTCAGGGAAAAGAGATAAATCTTTGCTTGGCCTGTTGAGTCATGATGGGTTTCATTCACGCATACAACAAATAAATGATTATTATATCAAAAATATTTTAAATAAGTATTTGTAATACATATATACATGCGCCCTAAGAATAAATTTTACTTTTAATCACAGAAAGCACCATTCCTTACAGAGATTCTTTCAGAGGAGAGATAAGAAGGAAAGGAAATTAGTTGCACCAGATAATACTCCCAAATGTCCACATTTATTTTACCCTTTGAGGTATGGAGAGGAAAACACAAGAGTCATACCCTGTTTTATCTGAGTCTGTGGCAACCATGAGAGTAGATGAAATCATCGATAGTGTTTTGCCAATGATTCAGAATGTGTTAAAAAGCAAGGAAAAAAATAGATACATTCACTTGGTTTATTTTTCTCCAATTAATTCTAAAGCATCTGCTTTGAACAGTAAAGAGCACACTCTTTGTAAATATATAACTATTAAAAAGAAAAGTCATAGATGGTTTTGGCAAGCTACCTACCTTCCCAAAATCTACAATAAGTGCATGAGTTCATTTAGAAGCTCAAGAGCTTCAGATCTCTTCAAGTGAACAAGTTTCTCTGGATGCTCAGGCAATATCTCTAACACTGATCTCATTAGCCACCTCTGGAACCTACTGTGGGAAATCATTGCTCATAACCTACAGCACCACAGCATAATCCACGGGAGCCTTATGTGGTTGCTTTGGATGATCATCCTCTCTCATTCAGAGTACTTTGCCCCTGAGGATCCAGTCTTGCAATGAGCTTTAATTATTCATCAGCTTTCACTTCAGCTGAGCCCATTCCAGGGCCAGGTCTAGGGGTGGGAATCATTTCACCTTGTGTTAAGTGTCTGTAGAGCAGAAATGGAAGGGAGTCCATATTTCAGTCTCTCTTTCCGTTAATAAAGAGAAATAGGAACATTTAGGGCACAATTCAATGACCTATTTTTGACTTGCGCCTTAGGATTAGATGAATTGTGCCTTAAACGTGCTTGATTCTCCATCGATTACAGAGCCTCAAGTGACTGGCTCAGATGTCAACAGCTACATTTGGGCAGATGAATCTCACCCAGGAGGTTTACATTTTATTTAATGATTTTACATTAAGGTACCAGAGACAAGGCGTACGGGAAAATGCAGTCTAAGAAAGATCATCTTCCCCTGCCTGTGGTACAGTGATATTTTGTGCTAATGTTTTGCAACTGTTGTTCAACGTTCGCTTCTTTGCAGTGTCTGCAGTAGTGAGGAGGCTGGAGGTGTCGTATCAGCCTGTCTCAATTCTATCAGCAGCTGCCATAGTGGGAGAAATCCTAATTCGGCACAATATGCCAGTAGCTGAGGTTAGCTCAGCAGCAGCAGCAAAAAGACAGATGTAAAATCAGTAGCTGATGATTTTACATCAGAGGAGTGAATGTAAAATCAATGAGAAGTTTTAAAGTAGGGAATGGCCTAAATTTAACAAGGGAAATTAAGTCAACGTTTATTTTAGCAAATGGAAAGGTTTTCCCTCTCTCAGGCTAAGACTATGATTAGCAGAGCGCTAGAAACTAAGAACATTTTAACAGCAGCTTGCTCTAAGCACAGCTTCCTGGTATCAAAAACACACTCTGCTTTTCACTGAATGTTCACTGATTCAAACAGTCTTAAATACTATAGACAGAAGAAAATGACGGTGCATTAGGGGAAGGCAATGGACAGAGATAGGGAAAATAAAATATATTTTCCAAAGAGAAAGAATTTTTTTTTCTGAATTTTTCTTCTTCTTTATTTAAATATGTTATCGAGCTTCATTTGTAAAAAATGCCTTTTTCCTTAATTTCTTTAAGGTCTTTCTTTCCCCTTACCTTCTGTCTTTTTTTTTCCTTCCATTTAGTCTTTCTTCTTGGGACAAGGGAAGGGGGTAGAATAAGGGAGAAGAAAACAAGGAGAAACAAAAGGAAAATAAGGAATAGGAACATTAAAATGAAGACGAAACACTGCAGCATAATTCTTTCCCTTGCTTCTCTTTTTTTTTTTTTCTCTTTTCCAACTCTGTTTGGAAAAAAAAAAAAAAAAGAGTGAAAAATTGAAATAAGCCACCTTCTAATGGAAAGGATTTTGAACTTGAACTTCTGTAAGCTCTATTGTTGCTCAGTAAAGGTTAAGCACATGCTAAACTTTAATCGTATACTCCCAAGGATGTCTCAATGAAACATTCATGTTCATACAGAGAGGACCTTGAAACTTTCGGATTTAAAATGTTTGCACATATATTTCTAACTAAGCCAGTACTTAAGTGTTTTGGTGCATGGGCTCCCCTTCATAACATTTAAGATTCTGTGCTGAAACCTCTGTTATATAAACCATCCCTCTCTGAACCCTGTCCTGGAGATTTATGTATGCCTGCGTATCAGTCTCCTTTCTAAGACGTGTGATCAGACGTAAGCTGGTAGATTAAAGTTTAGGTGTTTGCAGTGCTGTGACATTTCCACTTATCAGCTCATCTCTTTCCATGTTCTGAAGAATTCTAATTTGGGAAGATGTCTTCATTTCTCATGTGTTTTAATATTGCCCTTTAACTCAGAAAATATTGGATCTGTATGTGCAGAAACTTTCATATATATATATGCACCTGTGTAGATGTATATGTGCATCTCAGCTGCTGATGTGGCATCTGTGTTGCTGACATTAGAAGCCAAAGACCTCCAGTCTGTCTCTTCTAAGAGTTATTTTTCATTTTGCATATCATTGGTTAATATATTGGTTAATATTGGTTAATAATAACACGGAATTCTAAAGGAAAATGCCTCCTACTGTCACCAATTTTCTCATCCTGCTCTACCTGACAGTAAGTTTCAACCCACTAACAATGTTTTAAAACTAGAAGACTAAACTAAACTAACTGTTTTCACTCAGTTCAGAGCCATGCTAGACAAATACTGAGGCTCAGATAAAAATTTGCCACATTTTTCTAAAAGATGTTTGGTTTTGGGTGGGATAAATTATCTTCTGTGGGGATCTGCTTGAATATTGCTCTCTTGCCTGTCCGTCTCAGTTCCAACTTCTGCCTTCACTCTCCCATAGCTATACACATGCCTAACTTCTAGATAGCAAAAAGGAACGATTAGTCCCTCCGTTTACACAGTTGCACTATTTTCCAACACTTGGAACAGGGAAAGGTCGTCGTTTCCTATCAGTGGCTTTCTAGTAAAGATGGTACCCATATTAGTATCCATCTTAAATGTAAAACATAAAAATAAGTATTTTGAGGTACTTCTGGATAAAAATGACTAAGTTCAAATCCTGGAGCTTTAGAATTCTATAGGGAGTCTACAGCAGTGGATGAACTCTAGACTGTAATACTG
>NW_009649715.1:442323-458307 GCF_000708025.1 Charadrius vociferus
CAGGAATATTAAAAAGAAGGATTCTTAAGACAATATTGTTAAGTAATTTCATATATATATAATATTAAAAGGAGAGTAAGGTGTGTTAAATATATCATGTTATACCAAATGGAAAAAAAAGAATACATGGCAAACACAAGATTGTTTTCAAAACTTTATAACATAAATTTTCAAAACCTATAGTGTGATGAAACATCCAAATGAACCTGCATGACATAGTGTAATGTAATGATTCAAGGTCTCCCTTTTATTAGAACCATCAAATATAGTCATATAAAGCACATACAGTGTCTAGTATGTGTTATCAATTCACTTGTTCCCTATTTAGATTTACACTTCCTCCCCAGAACGAAAATAAGATAATCTCTCTAACTGACAATTTTAAGACTCAGATTTTGGATGTGAGCTTTTAATTGCTATGACAGCAATGTGTTTACTGTGTCTAAAGGTATGCAAACTGCTTTATGAGTAACTCGGTAGTCTACTATGTGTTTGTTTGTGATCTTATTTTGTTAAGGGCTGATCCAGAGCTCTTTGAAGTCCATGGAAATTTTTTCATTGACTTCAAAGGGGTTTTGGCTCAGACCCTTATCCTTAAATACTGAATAGATTAACAACTGATTTGTGAATAGTTTGCAATGCCAAAAGGAAGGGAAAAAAGCCAGCATTTACAAAATTATATATCTGGCAAATACTATTTGACTGTCTTCTATTAATATGTGTATTAATATTAAACCACTACCACAATGGCATATGTACACTATTGGGCTGCCAGAACAGTGCAGGAGAAAAGTAGTGTTCTACATACGGAAATATTTAATGACATCCTTGTATTTTACACACAGCTTCACCTAAGCCTCTTCCAAGAGCGATGCCACTGGAGTATTCAAGGATGCACAACCATTTCCTAGGCAGAAGTTCTTTCCCAGATGTTCAGTTTGACCTGGGGCAACTCAATCAAAATCTGTAAGGTTTCCAACATTTCTAGTGGGGATTTATTTTTAAAAATGTGGCATATGGATTTTTCTGGCAATAATGAAATATAGCTGTGCACACTCCATTAAATAAAATGAGACTGTAATCCTTAAAACTGTAATCCTTAAAACTGTGTGAGTAACTGGAATTGGAAAGCTGGGAGCTGGGAAAAAGGAAAAAGGTTCAGGGTAAAGAAAGGGAAGAGCTTCAGGAAAAACATTTGACGAGGTGACCTGTACAGAATAGGGAAAACATGGTCTCAAAAGACATATAGTCATCCTGAAAGGATGGGTAGATACAACATTGTATAATTAACTCAGAAAAAAATCAGATAAAAAGATGGGGAGTGACTTAATAAAATTATTTCAATAAGTAGATTTTTTTAATGCTTTCTGTGGAATTGTATCTCAACCTATTGCTGCTTAAAGGCATAAAAATGCTGCTTTTGGTAATTAACTGTCTTGTTTTGCACTACAGCAGTTTTGTGACTTTCAAAGCAGTAAGAGAGGCTTAAGAAACTCTACCTCCATAAATTCAGTGCCAGTTTCAGAGAACTTAAAATATCAATAGACAAAACAAAAGGAAAAAAAAAATGACTCAGTAAAATATTCCTGGGCTTTCTTCTGGAGATAGGGCCTGACCCCTTATTTTGTGCAGCCTTTCACCCCAGCACAAACTGGGATTGTTAGGATTCAGCAGAAATCTTTCCCCCACTATGGTCCAGGATGCCTGATCATAAAATGAGCAGTATCACAGAGAACTGCATTTTCTGTGTGAGACCCCTGGAGCTCAGCAGAACCATCCTTTCTAGGTACATGTTCCTCTACCTCATTTTCTTCCCTTTGTTTTTCCAAAAAATGTCCCCAAGACCCCTTTTCCCCTCCCTGCTTCTTTCAAGCTTCAAAACAGTTTTTCTCTCTCTTTTTTATATATTAGGACAGTATTTCTTCTTTCAATGTGCCCTATTTAAACTTACATTTAGGAGACCTTTCCACAGTGATCTCTGCAAGAGCATCGTGACCCTCTCCCTTATGAACAAATGACCCTGTACTTGTAGTGGCTGTATGCACCTGCATTGCTGTCTGTGTACGTGCTAAATAACTCTTTTCCCTCTGCTTAATAGATAAGAACATTACTGAGTGCAGTTGGCACTTAGTAATAATAAATAACAATAACAATAATATTAATTTAATTCCATCTAATGGAATAATTTGCTGTCTAATCACGGTAATAAAGGGAGTCCATTATGCCACCAAAATTGTTTGCTAAACGGGAGCCTTTCTACAGAGTAACTCCAGCAGCTGCTGCTGAGGTCTTGTCATATTGCAGAAGCACTCGGCTGGCCAAAACTTCCTGGTGCAGAGATATCATTCTCACTCCCCGTTGGCTGCTGAGTTCGCTCTATAGACAGCCAGTAGTGCTGTCAGCTTTGTGTCTCTGATGGACAGTGGAACTCGGTAATGACACGCTTGAGTAACATATTGCTTTTTGCATGAGCAGTGAGTTGCACTGTCAGTGGCGGTTGTGGGGGAGTTGGTAGTCTTGGTAGGAAAAGAACAAATCTGAAGCTATTAGAAATACTAAGGGAAATTGATGCTGCCGTCTTCATTGCCTGTAAAATTCAAATGCAGAGAACGACTGCTGTACTTTGTTCTTTCCCTAGCCCAAAGAGATACTGTGTAAATGGTAAGAGATGTGTAAAAGAATATCAAAAAGGCATAGATATTTGAGAATTTTTGTTCAGTGCAAAAGAGCAGACCCAGTAAGACTCATTCCTGTAACAACCTGGACTAAAAAATTTAACTTCAGGCACAGTGTAAGCACCTAACTCTGTCATAATGACTCACAAACTCCTAGTCTAACTACTGAGACATATCAGTATTCACAGGCATCTCCATTTTTTGCTGCAAGACTTACAGAGCACCTTAAAACTCTGTTTTTGTGCATACCCAAAGCCATCGTCTTGACAGAGGCAAGCAACCCAGCAGTTGTTTTTACCTAAGTCTGCTTAGGGTTGCATTTCTGGGCATCCTTCCGCCTGCCTCTCCCAGGGAACCCAATGCACAGGGACAGTGCTGGATTTTGTGCAAAAGGCAGCAGCTCTTGTTCAGAAGTGTGGTAGGAGAGTTTGTAACACTGATGACAGCAGCTAGTTTTCACTTTGTGTTTTACACAGATGCCCTCCTTCACGTCAGGCATCTCCAACTTACACTTGCCACCACTCGTGAGAATGCCTTAACTGCTAGACTTAATATAATTCTGCTTTACTGTCTTTATGGCCCCCGAACTACCTAAATTTGTTTACTCCATTTTTTTAGGGGAAGATAAACAAGATAGTACAAGGCAAAGTACGATGTAGATGGGCATCCACCCAAATATATGGTCTTATTCTGTTACAGCTGTTGTATAACTTATATTTCTCTCCTAAGTGTGAGAGTGTTTTTGCTTATTACTAGAAGATCACACACGAGCACTTATCATCAAGTATACTGTAAATTCAAACCCTACCTTATTTAATGGTAGTTTGCTTATATTATCAAATCTTATATACACATAAAAAAATAGAAGACTGAATATCTCAGTATAAAAAGACACTTAATAAGACCTAGATTTCCACAGTTAAGATGCAGAAAGAAAAGTTAGCGACACAAGTGTAGGACCTGTTGTGCTATATTTTCTAGGCTTAGTGATAAAGCTGGTCTGAAGGAATACTCAGGAGACAGGTTTGCTCATCATTAAGTGTACCTCCTTGGCCTTGAAATGGGCTGATGCATAGCTAAATGTGAGGTCAGCTGCATCATATCACTCTGTTGGTGATGGTACAAAGCGGTGTGCTTTAAGGACTGCAGCCCAATGGGTTGTGGGGGTGGTCTTTGGGCTTGGGACTTTCACCCAGCTGTGGAAGCTGCTGTTCCCTTTCTCTCCCAGTAAACCATCATGTTTCTCAGTGTTAGTTTTACAATTCTGGCTTCTAAAACACGTTCTCAATATTAATTTCCTGAAGAATAATTTTTCATCAAATGATTTACAGAGTGAAAATGATTCTCAAAGAAAGTGGCTGGAAAGCATGAACGGAAAGACAAGTAGTGTCGGGGGTTCCCAAAGGTGTTTGTAGGGCAAGAGGAAATGCAAAAGTTAACTTGCTGTGATAAATTGGACTTACAACTAGGAAGCTATGGAGAGCACTGCAGCCCAGTCTAAGCCACAACTTGCCCATATGCATATAGTTTTGTATTTTGCCACTTTAGCTTTAAGCTGAAGTCAAAACCCACTGCTAAAAATGTCTAGTAACCAGATGTGGGGTGCGTGACAGACTTACACATAACAGCAGTAACAGGTTGAAGTAAATAACTGTCATCCTTAGCCATACACATCTGCAACTCCCAAGAGTGCTTTGTCTTTACATGTATAGTTGAATCTTATGGTAAAAGCTATATTATCTGCTTAATGGACTTTGCTGTTCCCAGTAATTCACGCTTTGGGTTGAAATGTGTTTGATCATGGTTCTTAAGAATGCTTTTTTTTTCCCCCTTTTTTTTTTTTTTCATGTAATTCAAAAGTCTTTGGGAAGCTGGGATCTTTTCATGATTTAATTAAGAGGGATCATATATTTTCCTTTTGTGATATTTCCCTTTCAGCTCAGTTTTGCTAAATCATAAACTTAACTGCATTAGATCTAGTGATATGCAAATGAGTCCTTTAAAAATCCACCCCCTAAGCTCCAGAGACATGTGGGGTGTATTACACGTAGAAATCAGAGCCTCTGGGGTTCATCTGTTGTTAGTCCTGTCACAAGTGACATCCTTGAATACACAGTGGTGTTTTCTCCCCCCTCCCCTCCCCTCCCTCAAAGTACTTATTTGTAGATTGTAGCATTTTGAAGCTTTGAAGTGGCACCTACAACTAAACTGCCACCCACACTTTCCTCTATTTAGGTCAGAGTCACTTCAGACTAGAAAGAAAAAGCCACACATGCACAGACGCACACACAGACACACACACAAACAAAACTGATGCAGAGAAAATCAAATAATGAGGTGCAGCCACCCAAGGCTGGTGTGAAAATCAACATATGGGGAATTATTGCGAGCGTTGGGCTCTGCTTCAAATGGGCTTGTTTTGCCTGGAACCCTGAGATGAGCTGAAAAAGGCAGAGTCGGTTGCTTCGCTAATCGCTGAGCTACCTGCAGAGAAACAGGCAACCATAAAAAGAAACAAAACAATAGAGAAATAGATACAGAGGGAGCCTCTGCTGAATGGCGTAGGATGGGCTAGCTGGCACCTTCAGGAGCATTTCTAAAACTGCGGGTTAAAAATACCTTCTGCAGCAGTCATTACAAAAGCCAGACCATGGGGTTTAGACACTCCTCTGTTGCTCGGGCACCTGCATGGAGCGCTTTCCAACACCATCACAGTGAGGGGCAGATGTGACTCCATTGCACTGGGTTGCCCACTGCCAAGAGTGAAGATTTAGGTGGACCTCCGCTTTAAGTGTTGAAGTAGCAGGTAAAGCTAACAGCAGGACTGTTCTCGTGGATTTGTAGTCCAGAGAATTCAAAGGATGCAGTTTTTAGCTTGACGTGCTTGGGGGAAAAAAAATGTAAAAAAAAAAAAAAAAAAAGGAAGATTAAAAAAAGTTTAACAATTCTTAAATCACTCAAAAAATCATTTATAGAATTGCACCTACATTCTCAGGGATATACAACAATGTGATAGAAAAAAAAACCCCAAAACACTGTCCAAAACAAGTGGGTGGATTCAGTTTATAGAGCTCTAATTTTAGGTTGATGTCTAAGACTGGTCAGATGAGACACTCTTAGAAGATGCCCATCTCTCTCCTTGCACTTAGACACTTTAATTTTCTTTTCATAAATTAAATCAAATCATCTTGAAAAGGAAAGAAAATACTCATTTAGTTTTATTGTTTTCATTCATATTTTTGTGGCTGTTAGGCTACATTATAATATGCATTTAAATTCCAATGCATTCATGGATTTGGTACAATGTAATGGTTAACATTGGTCATTTTCTGTTAGAAAGCTTTCTCTTTAACAAAATTAAGAAATGTGACAATATAAAGAGGTGTTGTGGATTCAGATTTCATTTTTTTCCCCAGAAAAAAATGTATAACATATTTCTCTGTATGTCTGTATGCAAGCAAAGCACATGTCAAAGCTTGGCAGAAAACTGAATTTCAAAAGTATCAGAATTTGCAGGAGGAGGGACATTCTTTAGCCCTGTGGAGAAAAGAGAGGATTTGAATTTGAACATGACAAGAAGGACAAGAAAATAAGACAAAGTGAAATAATGGCCTTTATTGCAGAGCCACTAAAAACGTGGTTTAACTTCCATGGAAATTGATATATATTGGCCATCCAAATAGATGTACAATGCTAACATACCATTGCAAACCCAGACTACTTATCTAAAATCAAACAGAAAATTCCAAGATGAACCAAAGGCTTGACTACATTAACATTTTAGTTCAGATCAAGAGTTCCCCTTTTCAGTGACACTTCTGATGTTCCCATTCCAGATGATGCACTCCCAAAGACCACCAATGAACTCATGAAGTGGTTTAACCCCAGCTGGCAACTAGAACCAGGCAGTCATTTACCTATCCTCAACTTTTCCCCCCAAAGAAGGGTAGGGGGAAAGAGGAAAAAAAGAGGGGAAACATTGAGATAAGGACAGTTTAATAGAAATAGTAACAGAAACAGACAAATAACAATAATAATAACAATACTGGTTACTCTCACAACCTGGTGAATTTGCATATCCCTGAGCAGTGATTGCAGATTCCCACCGCTGGCCAACCCTCATTTATATACTAATCATAATGTTTATCGTATGGAATATTCCATTGGCCATTCCACCATTATGTCTGTATTTCTATGGAGAGCCGAAAAAAGTCCTTCAAAAGTGTAAATATCACTTAGCAACAACTAAAAACAATAGGTATTATTGACATTCCTTTCACAGCAATCAGTAGGAAGAAAATTAACTCTTTCCAAGATGAAACAAGGCCAACGCCAGATGCCCATAGGTGTACAGTCTGCAGAACCACACTGAGGTCATCCCCTGAAATTCATATGATATGAAGATGCTTGCCCAGCCATTGGTTAAAAATCCTTGCCTCCACTGATGAAGGTAGATACCTAAAGATTAGTGGGGTCATATTCCTGAGAAACATGAGGTGGTAAAATGTGACTCTGTGTGTGTGTGTGTGTGTGTATGTAATACAGTTATAACCATACCAACAAAAAAAATACTGCCAGTACTAAGATACTACAGAGACCTTAGCACCATATTGTACTGTGATGAATATTTCTTTCTTTGTTCCGCTCTAGTTTTATACCCTTCTTAAACCATATTATTGAGAGTGGTTCCCATATCCCCTAGTAGTGATTAGTCAGTCACGAGTGAGAAAGTTTCAAAAGAGATTGTGTATATATACAATAAAATAATTTTTCATTTTTACATTTGTAATAAAAGCAGGGGAAAAAAAAAGAGAAAGGAAAACAAAAACCAACCAAACAAAAAAATTAAATAAAAATAGTGAATGCTACTAAAAGAAGAAACAAAAGACAATCGTAGCAATGGCAGGTCAGGATTCAGATAGAGTCCTCAAATCATAAAGGAAATGTGAAAAACATTCAGCACCAGTATTCAACCAGCAATATGCATAAAACAAAAAGATATTAATCCCTGGATGATGCACATCTCTCACCCGAGGCAGCCTCAAGCTAACTAGAAAAGTCAAGCACTTATCATGAAAATTACGTGAAAGATTATAAGACCAACATCCCAGTTGTTCTTAGAGAGGAAGCACAAACTATAAAATCCCTAATGACAGTTATTTAGTGAGGTGTAGGTTTCATTTTTTTCTCTCTTCTTCTTTTATTTCAGCATGACAAAGAAAACTCATCTAAACAATAGAAATACCTCCTGTGCTGTAGGAGGTATTTCCATCCAAAATCTATCTGAGTAATAATGTGGTTTGAAAAACCGTCACAGAAGCTCACTGAAAATATTACTGAACATACACCCCAGAGAGACAATATGGCTTACTGTTCACATAAGGGAGATGAAAATCAAGCTAAAATACAGGCTAAGTGACATGCCCGGGGTCTCACCAGTATTTTGCGGCAGACCAGGGGTGTGAACCAAGGCTAATGTTCTGATCAGTACTTGACTACACAGACTTTGATTTAAATAGTGTTACTTACAGCAGAGGTAGCTGTAAATCCTGCACTTGCAGCCAGGAAAGTAAAGCAGAGAGAGAGGAAGTGATTTGCATATAAGTAAATTTGCGGAAGATCTGGCAATTAAACGTACAATTTCTAAGACTGAAAGCAGTATCTTAATCACAAGACTATGCTTTCTAACCAGCAGGGAACTATTTTTTTTTTTTTTCTTATGTTCTACTCGCAGAGAAGTGCTATTCAGCAAGAAGTTGGGTAACATTATCAATCTGGAATGTGCAGAAGCTAAAGTTTGCCACACACTTAGCAGGAATTTACACAATTTTAGATTATTGCTAGAATCAGTTGAAAAATTCAATTTGGAAGACACCTATGGCAACATCCAGGCTTACTGGTATTAAAAAGGTTTGAACTCAGAACTAGCTAAACCAGGAGCAAATAAGGGCTTGCAAGACAAGACAGCAAAGTATTTATCAGTTCATTCCCTGAAAAGTCTTTAAAGCCTTTTTTTTTTTCTTTTATTTTGGTCTTTTTTTTTGTCTTTGTCTTTTTTTTTTCTTTTCTGTTACATCCTTAAGTACACCTCAAATCTTGCCTCTAGCACACCTTCTAAACAGTGAAGAACATCTCTGATTTCTTCAGCTTTGAAGCTGTAAAATCACAGCACCCTTGTTCAACTATGAGGCTTCCTTAAATGGGTTTGAAACATAGTCTGTGCTGAAAACTTAGTCTAGGTGAGAAACAGCCAGCAACTCGGAAACAAGCAAGCATTTTTGGGTGAGGAGAATATAAAACACATTAAATCTCTTTATACAGAAAACAGAGAAGACATGAGTCCTTTACCAAGTAACCTAAACCACATAGAAGAAGAAGAAGCCTTTATTGACTTTCCTTGATGTGTTTTCATAATTTGTTTTAACATTTTCTGTTCGCCTATGTTCCTAAAAACTCATTTTCAAACTGCCTTACCCAGTACTTCTTTCTGACTTCATTCTTTCATTCAATTTTTGATAGGCCATTCAGACAACTGTTTATATCATCTCAATTCTTCTCTGGGGAAAAGGCTTTCACCCATTCCTCCACATAAAAATAGCACACAGAGAGGTGGTGAAACTGATTTAGACACAATAAATGTAAAATATTACAGAACATTCTCACTTTCTTTACAATGCCAGATATACAAAAATATTTCTGCTCCACTACACTTGCTGCCTGACTCGTGGTGTCTTCCAGTCACATACATGATTCCCAAACTAGTTTCTGTCCTATTTGAATTCTTTGGCTTCTCTATCACTTATAAACTCTTCTGGGATTCAGAGTAGACATTCCTCATTCTAGGTCATTACGGGACTTGGTCTGATGGATACATTCAGAGTACGCCTACCAGATCAGGCGTTTCAGAAGACATAACTAAAGGCAAGTATGCTGACAAGAATCCTTTTCAAATCCATAGTTTGCCTACTGGTTCAGGAAACAGGAGATTTGAGATCGATTTCCGCCTTTTTCAAGGAGGAACTTAAAGGCTTCTTTTTAGTTAGAGGGGTTTTGGTGCTGGAGTTGGGTATGGATGTAGTCTAAATTGTCTATATTAAAACTGTCCATTTTGCATGCCATTGCTAAGAAAATATGTGTGAACATTATTCTTAAGTTTATTACTTGAGCATTTAAGTGAATGCGCAGAGCTCTATATTACAATGCTTTTACCTCTGTTTTAAACTCATAATTCTAAAAGGAGACAGGACTAGAATGAAAACATCTTTGTGTCGTATGAGTGCCTCATCTCTAGGATACTGGTCTTTTTCACTTCTTTGTTGTTCCTTTCCTGAAGCCCACACTCCTCCTCAGATTCCATGACAGTGGTGCCCCAGCACAAAGACAATAGTTGTCACAGCTGTGATGGCCCAGGGCTTAAAGGATAGGTGCTACAATTATGGGCACTATGGTGCCTAAGATCCTTTGTGTCTCACTTACCAAAAAAGGATACCACTCATTTCTGACAAAGTGTGTTTCATTAGGAGATCTCAAAACATTTCCGGGGAAGTCAATAACATTGTTTTACAGGTAAGGCATTAAGCGAATTATTCAGCTGTAGAGTGGCTAAATCGAAAATAAAACCAAACACCACCCCACCCCCCTGCTTCTTTGCTTCTTGCTTTGTTCCTGTCATGGATGTGGTGGGTTGACCTTGGCTGGACTCCCAGTGAGCACCAAGCCTTTCTATAACCCTCCTCCTCAGCAGGACAGGGCCAGGGAGAAAATATGGAATAAAAACCTCATGAGTTAAGATAAAAGTGGTTTGATAAAGCAAAAGCAAAGGCCACACATGGAAGCAAAAGAAAACAAAAGATTTATTCTCTACTTCCCCTCAGCAGGTGATGTCCAGCCACTTCCAAGGAAGTACAGTAGTGGTTGCTCCAGAAGAGCATCGTAATAACAAATGCCACCACCACCATCACCACCCCTTTCTTTTAGCTTTTATTGCTGAGCAGATGACATATGGTATGGAATATCCCTTTGGTCTCTTTGGGTCAGCTGTCCCCTCCCAAGATCTTGCCCACCCCCTAGCCTACTGGTGAGGCGGGAATGTCAGAGAGACAGCCTTGATGCTACTGGAGCACTGCTTAGCAGTAGCCAAAACACTTGTGTGTTATCAACAGCTTTCTAGCTACCAATATAAAGCACGGCATTATGAAGGCCGCTATAGGGAAAATTAACTACACCTCAGCCAGACCCAATACAGTGGAGTATAGGAAGAAGGTACCCAGGTGATTCATGACATTACTAATGTGTTGTCCAAGTGGGTATGATATACAACAATATACATTTATATAGATGAATGTGAGCCACTTGGGTAGGCTTTTAAATAAAATTCATAAATAACATATCTAGGAAAGTCCATAGGTTTCATATAAAGAACCCAAAATATTCTCTATGCTCAGTTTCTTGGTCCTACCATGGCAGGAAAGAAAAAGCTTGTGTGGTGAAGTACAAAGCATATCTGATACCAGTGCATCATTAGGTCAAAATGCAGTTACCTTGAAAAAAATCTGTAATTAACTATTGTCTCCTTCTCCCCATTTCTTCTCTGCTGCCTGCCTCCTTTTCTTCCCCTCAGCCTCTCCACAAACTCAGTCTTTTTTGCTGGGTATATTGGAAAATAAATTAGTTGGATTTGTGCTATCAGGGAGTCTGTCATTAGGGGGATATTTGTCTTTTTCTGCTTCCCTTGTGGTTTCTATCAAAGGTTCAAGCATGTGGGTTATATCTCTTTTTATCTCTATTGTGTTTTAACTTAGAAGGGACAGAAAACAGGAAAGATATTTTATCTCCTTATGTACCATACAAGGATCAGTTGCATTGAGGTAGCACCCATATCTGTCTCCTGTTTCACTTGTCCACAAATTGTTTGGGCCAACTGACCAAACTGAAACAAAAAGAGAGAATGTGATTTAGATAAGATTCTCCTGTGTTTCTAAATTATTGAAAGTCTGGGATGCAGTGCTGGTTTGAGGAATCTCTATTCTTCTTTGAGCTTATTTTAGGTATGACTTTCTGTAAATTTTAGAGCAGAAAAAAAAAAAAAAAAGAAAAGAAAAGGGTTATTTTACCAATGAACCATTTGATGTAGTTGTTTCGTCAATTTGAAGTATAACTGTATTTCCTTATTACTCATAAGAATATAGGATTACCTTGAAACATGAAATTAGTTCAGTTAAACTTGAATGGTCAACCAAACATGTATGTCTCTTACCATGCATATATCTTTATCTTGTCAAATACAGGGAAAAAATTCACCAGTTAGAGTTTTTGCCTCGGATTTCTAAGACCTTCTGGGGCCAGTCAGTCTGTGACTTCTCTGAATGGAGTAAGTTAACATTTCTTATTATCCCTCCCCAAATCCAGAGTGCTATGGAAAGAACAAAAACAACAAACCATCCAGAAACAAATACATCTGTTCAAATGACTCAAGTCTTATAAATTTGTCAGAGTTCAAACCATATTTTAGGGAGCAAGTCTAGTGTGGTGGAGGAAATTTTTTCTTTTTTTTTTTTTTCCCTCCCAAATGACTGGCTCTGTGTTTTTCATTAAATCTATGTTGTACTGAAGTACTTGCATAGCTGTGTGCCCACAGAGAGCTTCATGTGCTCTGATTTGACCAAATACTTAAGCACTTCGTAAAATAAACATTCTGGCAATAAATGTGATATGGGTGAAACCAGTTGTATTTAGAAGTCCTTTTCACATTGCCAAATAAGAAATATCTGACTCCTTTATATATACAACATACTTCCCATAAACTTGCATTTTTCATGCTACAATGTACAAATTTTCTGCTTCTCCCCCAAAAAAAAAGAGAAAAGAAAAAGAACACAGCCTGCATTCTAATGTTTAACACTGGTGTTAATTCTGAGTACTCTGTTCTTGGATGATTTGCTTTCTGGCTATAGAAAGCAACCAGAAAGAAAGGGGAAGACTGTGAATGAGACAGAGGCAAAATCATAGCCAAAGATGACTTAAGTGGTGATAAAAATACAGTGGCTGGGACAGATGTCTGAATTATTCATTTCTGGTGATACCATAAACACGGCATGGGGCAAGCTGTAATATACATACAGGTCACACAGATAATGAAATCAGTTGTTTATTTCAATAAAAATCATAGGAAGGAGTTTTGATTAAATAATAAGGATGTGTTAACCATGATTTCTTTGAATACTTTTAAAGTGAATGAAGGGGAGGGTAGAGGAAATCTCTTTTTCAGTGAGAAACCCACTAAAAGGATTTTATGTTGTGATACAGTTATTTAATTCCTTTATTTTGATATGCAAATACTACTGTTTTCAAAACCTGAGACATGTCAAAGTGTTAGGCAGCTCCTGTGACTCTATGGTAACTAGTACCATCTCCCAGTTTTCCCTTTGCATTATGTTTACTTACTGTCATATGCCACTTGTATTATAAACTCTTTGGGGCATGAACTGGCTTTTTATCGTCTGTATAGAAGTCAAGCAAGGTTTGAGTGGCTTTTAATTTGATCCAGTAGACATGGCTATACCTTCTCTTTATCAGCACCTTCTGGAAGTGGTCTGTCCCAGAGAATGATTTGGATCCTACAGGACTGGCTCAGAACAAGCATTTAATTAATCTGTGCACATCTCTGAGGGTCTGTTTATATAAAGTTGCGTGATATGAAAATGTTTTCTAATGGCAGCTGTATTTAAACTGATCAGCTGCCTAATACTTTGACATGTCTCAGATTTGAGATATCCTGTCAATATAGAGGGATTATGTCAGTGTGTCACTGATGCATGGGAAATTGCTTTACTGTCATACCACTGAGATCTTTAATTCCTACAAGATAAGAGATAACAGTGTTCATAAAGCATGCTAGTTTTCCAAAGGAATTTGAGTGTTTAAGCTCCTTAGGGTTTTTTGGTTGGCTTTTTTTTTTGGGGGGGGGTATAATAGGAAGAAAGAACTGGAAATTTATTTACTGTTTTTTTCATCATCATGTTTTCAGACCAGGCCTACACAGTTGTGCCAGTTTAGACCTAAGTTAACTTAGAGCAGCATGTTGCATCTGACAATAGCCAAAAGCAGAGGTGTAGAGTAGGAACAGGGTGTGTATAGAAATAATCCCCAGAGTATTCTCCCAGGCTGAATTCTTGTCCATGTCTGTTGGTTAATTTCTATTGCAGACCATTCTACAAAAAGCAGTGCATTGCCCCCAGCTCTGCTGGGCTACCCAGGTCTAGGGGTCAACCACCTAAAATGCATTGAACAAGCTTACCAAGACACTGGACGGACAGAGCAAGAGATATGAGGTCTTTCCAAATATGCAGAAGATACTGTTTTCCTCAGATGTTGATGAGATCTAGTAGAAATTTTCTTGTGGTCTGAAATGAGACTGAGTCATTTGGGCAACAGCAAAGCCAGAAAACCTAACGTTCACCAAGAATTCCTCTTGAGTCCTGACTGCCACAAAGTTATTTTTTACAGCTCATTCTCACAGTTGTTTTTGCCAACTGGCTCTTGAGTATCCCTGTAGTATGTCAGCTGCTTCTGTAGGTAATCTATTCCATTGTCTATTGGTTTGCCTTGTAAGAGAACGTTTACAAATGTGTGAAGATGTGGATAGAACAAAAACAGTTCTGGTCATACATATTTAAAAGTGAAGTTGTATGAGGCTTCAACTTAGAAGATAACACTGTATATTTATTTATCTTTTTAAAGCATTGTTGTAGTTCCTGGAGCTCTCCTTGACATCTTATCTATCACGGTGCTTCTACTGAATATTCTAACACTGTGCTGCTTTTAATCTTCAGATGTAAACAAAAGCTTATTTTTTCATACCACCACCACAACCTGACAAAAGAAGAGGCTGAATATTGATTTATCTGCAGCAAGAAACTGTTCAAAGATAATTCAAAATACCTCCTGATCTACTAAATATCCATTATGTGTAGTGTTCTTTTTTTCTTTTCTTATTTGGATTCTCACAGACCATATTAGTAGGGAGCATTCTCCAGGAGCTGAAAGCTGCAACTTTACTTCATGATTGTAACTTTTTGATTTGCACTAGGCACCATAAAGGGAAGAATGATAAATCAGTGGTATAGTGCACCCTCACCTTGAATACTATGTTCCATTTTGGTCAACTCGACATGGCAGGAATAGAAAAGTCTCGAGAAAAGCAATGAAAATGACTAAGGTTTCCAGATGAAGAGAGATTAAAAACCCTGGAACTATTTAGGTCTTGGTTCCCCTAGTCCTTACTCCCATCTGTAATTCACCTGGAATCATGAGAGATTAACCAAAGCTGGCTGAGGCTTGGACTACTGACATTGTTTATCTGCAGAAGCATTTCCAGGTCTCTTATCACTGTGTATCTACATGTCTACTAATCCCATGATGAAGTGAAGTCAGTGGCACAAGTACTTATTTAAGGGCAGCAGGACTGTGTCCTTAATCTGAGGAGCATGAGAAGAGAGTAAGATAAAATGTTTTTCTTTTAGATTACAAATTACTTGGATAAGATATTTTTATCATGATGTATGTCCACAATGCCTAGCAGAGTGTGTTCCAATGATTCCAAAATACAAATGTGAAATACGAAGAAAGATGGAGCTGACAGTGATGTATAAATAGTAAGTGACATGGAAAAAGCCCATTATGAGCGCTCTTAATTTAGTTCTGTCTTAATTATACTATTAGGTTAAATGTCACCAGATGATGCATTTATATACAATTCCAAATTATTTTTCCTAGAATGCACAGAAAGGATTTATCCAGAAAACATATTTTATAGTACTATTAACCCTATATGTTGGAAGCTTTATAGGTGGCAGGAGAGTTTACTATCTTCCTTTATTCAACTTTTATGGCAAAGTTGGTTCTGGGAAGTGGATAACTGGAGGTTAGATACAGGAATTGTCAGTGTACTTTTTGGGCACCTTTGTTCCAGGTTTGTTGTACCCGTATCAGTTAAATAACTTCTGATTTTAAACAACATTCCATGTCACTGATTGGCAAGTCCAAGACACTAGGTAGTTCTCAACAGAGGGACACAATGAAATGATTAATAGTCAAAATAACTAAAGAACTAGTAATAAATCATTAAAAAAATCAAATTACTTGATATTCAGCTCTGACCCACTATACCTAGGAAGTCAGTGTCAAAAGCTATAATTACCCTTTTCGTAAAATAGATGGTTTATGCTTCCGACAGAAATATGCAGATAAGAGAAGAACATCAAAATTCATAACTGCTCAGATTTTTCAGAAATACTCATCATTTTCTAGG
>NW_009649715.1:458365-471809 GCF_000708025.1 Charadrius vociferus
AGGGAAAGAAAATGTTACCATCTGGCCTCTGTGGGTAGAGATCAAACACAGAGCTGAAATGCTGCAGTTTGTTACCATTCATCACAGAGCAGAGGTAACCTCACTAAGGGCTTCACTCTTAGCCTTTCAGAAAAAACATGCCAGGTATGCTAGGTTTTTTTGAAAAACAAAACAAAGCAAAACAACACAAAACATAACTACAAAAACCCAGAAACTTTATTCTGTGAAATAGGTATAGGTTGAAAATGAGGTGTTTTGAAAGCAGTCAATGGGTGCTGAGTGCTTCAAAAGTCTGGCCCTGAGCACTTGAGAAAAAGACCTCTTTGTTACAAGTCTTTCTGGTGTTTCACATATGTGGTAGGTAACGTCATGGGAGTGTCCTTTGTCATTCTGCATTAATGGTGCCTGTCAGGCACAGAACAGTAATACCTTACAGTCAGACTTGTGACCCGGCACATCCATCTTACAGATAGCACCTTTGCTTATACCCGAGTTTCCCTGTATACATTCTAACCAGGGTTTTTTAAATCTGTAATGAAAACCTTTTTACAGGAGCTTGGCATGCGGCTCCTGTTGCTAATCCAATCCTTCAGACTCAAAAATCATCTTTCTTGCAGGGTAAGAGAGGTGAAAAAAAAAAGAAAAAGAACTCACCTGGGAATCTAGGCAGCCACCACTACATCATTTGTCTTCCCTCAGCAATCCAAAAATCCAGATTTTAATATCTGCTAATGGGCTAAGAACATGCAAACCTTCATCTTTGTCATGTCCTGAGCAGTCGCTGTTTGATAAAGCACTGGAAAAAGCCCTTAGGTGCTATTGAGTCTAGTGGATAAAAATATGTATTTAAATGTATTTCCACCATGTATAGCTGGGATCAAGGCATGCTCATACCTCCTACAGGTCTCTGCTGCAGACTTGCTGGGTAAAGAAAAAGATGCTTTGCCAGAACTTTCTGCAGACAAACAGAAAAGAGAAAGGAATGGCATTACTGAATCCTTAGTCTCAACTGATACAGCCTAATGCACATGAAGAACTCTCAATAGTACATTATCAATTAATAAGAAAAAAAAAATATGTATATATGTATCATTAGGTTACAGTATTTTGACCTGAGGACAAACCTGTTTCAGAATCTCTTGTGGAGTCAAGAAGTGACAGAGAGAAGAGCAAAAGCCTATTCTGATGCCTAAACACTTTTTTTTTTTTTTTCAGAAAGCTCAAAGAGACACTACAAAAGGTCATTTTACCAGGGATTTCTCATTATCAAATTCTCAGAGAGTAATGGAATAGAAATTTATAAAGTGAACAATACAAACTATACAAATAGGGGAAGAAAGGCAAGCAAGCTTATGTAAAAAACACACAAAATGGATAAAAATGCAATTTCCTGTTCTCTGCAATCAATAAACTATGATATTTTGAAAGAAGAATCCTTTTGTCTTAATAATTTTACCAAAATTATGTATCAATTTTTCAACAATGAGAAAATTGAGTAGTCACTTTGCCATTTTAAATTTCATTTCCTCAATTTCTTCTGCCTAACTGGTTTACATTTTTTAGAACTTGCTATGTCTTCCTCCTGGTCTGAACTTCTTAGGACAGTAAGTGTCATCATCTTTACTTTCTTTACTCATTTTTACTCATCTTCTTTATTCTTCTTATATTAATAAGTCAATCTCTTCCTTTAAATCAAAACAATTTGGTGCAATTATTCCACAACCTTTGTGCTATGTCCATTTTATGATTCTTAGTAGATGAGTGGATAAATATATTAGCAGATTAGTAGATGATCATAAACATTTAGAGTACAATTTCACCTAAAGATATTAACTATTACACACAGGAATCTCTTCAGTTTCCAAATTTAAATACAACTTCCAATTAAAACAAAGTGTGTATGCTGTTCTTAGTACCAGAGTTATCGCATAAGAGAATTTTGAGTAAATTGTTCAGAAATTGGAAAACTCTTGGTCTAGAAATAGTCAAGGTGTTTTTTCTGTTTGTTTGGTTTATTTTTTTGTAGCTATAACAAGTTCATTCCTCGCTATGAAGGAAAATAAATAAATTAAAAAAAAATTACACAAACAATTTTTTTCTTATTTCCAACTGATTTTTTTACTGAAATGTACTCTTTGCTACTAATGCTAATCCATATGATACAATCTTAACCAGACTAATGTCAGAGACACTACCATCTTTTTGCTCCCCCATTATAAGATCATAATCTGTTTTAGTCGGTTAAAGATCCAAATCCTCCTGTAGTAGATCTTAAGCAATCAGTTTTAAATGTGTCACGTCAGATTGGCCTTTTGCTACATTAACTTTAAACTAGAATGAATTACTCTACTTATACCTGTCCTAGCATAATCTAATTTTACCAGTCTCCCTATGCATTATTACCTTTGGACAGCAGCTGGTCTCTTCAGTGACTGTCCATTAGTATCTCTGAACATGAGATAACTCCACCGTCCTGATGAAGGGCAATGAAGAAATATGTGTCACAGAGGCTAATTTGGTGCACCTAAATTATGTGAAATGCAGGTGAAATTTGCCTTGTAACATGGTTTAAAGCAAACAACTAACTTTGCTGGCTTGGTAGGTAACACCTACCATTGTTAAATACATGTTTATGACAAACACGAAACTCTAACTCTACATGCAGTAAATCCAACTCTCATTCTCATCCCATATAATGTCTTCCAGTAAATCAGAGTCTCAGAAAATCCCTTTTTAAAGACAAGTACTATACTTTGTTTCATGATCATATTAATAATTGGAGAAGGAGACAAGTCGGAGATCTAGTCCATCCTTATTGGCCCTCTCCAGTTTCTTGGCCATGGTCAGTAAAAAATAACAGAAAAATGGGCATTTTCATCCTTTCTTTTGTGAAATGATGTTCAGTTATGTAATATCCAATTACTATGATTTTTTTTTCCTTTTCTTCTTATTTTCCTTATATTTAGATTTCAAATGTTCTAACTTGATGCTGTTATAAAATCAGAAAATCTGAGAAAAGTTTGGAGATGAACCCTGCAGTTAGAATCATAGAATCATAGAATTGTCTACTTTGGAAGGGACCTTTAAGATCATCAAGTCCAACCATTAACCTAACACTGCCAAGTCCACCACTAAACCATGTCCCTCAGCACCACATCTACCTGTCTTTTAAATACCTCCGGGGATGGTGACTCCACCACCTCTCTGGGCAGCCTGTTCCAATGCTTGACAACCATTTCTGTGAAGAAATTTTTTCCTAATATCCCATCTAAACCTCCCCTGGTGCAACTTGAGGCCATTTCCTCTTGTCCTGTCACTTGTTACTTGGTAAAAGAGACCTACCTCCACCTCTCTACAACCTCTTTCAGGTAGTTGTAGAGAGCGATAAGGTCTCCCCTCAGCCTCCTTTTCTCCAAGCTAAACAACCCCAGTTCCCACAGCTGCTCCTCATAAGACTTGGTCTCAAGACGCCTCACCAGCTTCGTTACCCTCCACTGGACACATTCCAACACCTCAATGTCTTTCTTGTAGAGAGGGGCCCAAAAATAAACACAGTATTTGAGGTGGGGCCTCACCAGTGCCGAGTACAGGGGGATGATCACTTCCCTAGTCCTGCTCACCACACTATTCCTGATACAGGTCAGGATGCTGTTGGCTTTCTTGGCCACCTGGGCACACTGCTGGCTTATATTCAGCTGGCTGTCAACCCACACCCCTAAGTCATTTTCTGCCCGGCAGCTTTCAATCCACTCTGCCCCAATCCTGTAGCGCTGCATGGGGTTGTTATGACCTAAGTGCAGGACCCCGCACTTGGCCTTGTTGAACCTCATACCATTGGCCTTGGCCCATCAATCCAGCCTGTCCAGATCCCTCTGTAAAGCCATTCTACCCTCAAGCAGGTCAACACTCCCACTTAACTTACTGTTGTCTGCAAACTTACTGCAGGTGCACTTGATCCCCTTGTCCAGGTCGTTGATAAAGATACTAAAGATAACCAGCCCTGTGGAACAGCACTTGTGACCAGCTAAGTCCAGCTGGATTTAACCTCATTCACCACCACTCTCTGGGCACAGCCATTCAGCCAGTTTTTTCACCCACCTATCCAAGCCATGAGCAGCCAGTTTCTCCAGGAGAATGCTGTGGGGAAACAGTGTCAAAGTTCATCTGGAACAACCTCCTCCTTGAAGCAGGAGCAACTTGCAAGTCAGCTCAGTCTGTGAAGAGTTCAATCAAGTTTTGTGCAGAGTTTGATCAAGTTTTGAAACTTCCATGTTATCCCCTATCCAATCTGTGCGTATTTACCATATATACCATGGTTGGTACTGCATTGTATGAAGGATTTAGGAGCCCCACTTTTGGGCATCAGCAATTTATATTAATCTAAGGTGAAAAATGAAGACTATCCAATTTGTCCTATTTTTTTTTTTTTTTTAATTCACTAAAGATAAAATTAAACAATAGTTGGTATCTTAAATAGAACTCAGTTTAGAAACCATTTATTTTCAAAGAATCATAGAACAGTTCAGGTTTCAAGAGACCTTTAATGGTCATTTGATTCACCAGCCCTGTATTAAGCAGTGACGTCTTCAGCTAGATCAGCTTGCTCAGAGCCCCGTCCAAGCTGACCTTGAATGTTTCCGGGGATGGGACATCTACCACATCTCAGGCAACCTGGGCCAGTGTCTCACGACACTCATTGAAAAAAATTTCTTCCTTATAAAAAAATTCTTCCTCTAAATCTACCCTCTTTTAATATAAAGCCAGTGACCCTTGTCCTTTCACAACAGGCCTTGCTAAAAAATTTTGTCCTCATATTTCTTACTAGCCCCCTTTAAGTACTGAAAGGCTGCAATAAGGTCTCCCTGGAGACTTCTGTTCTCCAGGCTGAACAACCCAAAGACTCTCATCTTGTCCTTATAGGAGAGGTGATCCATCCCTCTGACCATTTTTGTGGCTCTCCTCTGGACCCACTCCAACAGGACCATGTCCTTCCTGTGCTGAGGGCTCCAGAGCTGGACACTGTACTCCAGGTGGGAGTATATAAAAGCACAGTAGAGGGGCAGAATCACCTCCCTCGACCTGCTGCCCATGCTTCTTTTGATGCAGCCCAGGATACGGTAGGCCTTCTGGCCTGCGAGTGCATGTTGCCTGCTCATCTGCAGCTTTTCATCCATCAGTATCCCCAAGCCTTTCTCAGCAGGGCTGCTCTCAATCCCTTCATTCCCCAGCCTGTATTGATATCAGGGGCTGCCCTGAACCATGTGCAGGACCCTGCACTTGGCCTTGTTGAATCTCCTGAGGTTCACATAGGCCCCCTTCTGGAGCTTGTCCAGGTCCCTCTTATGGCATCCGTTCCCTCCAGTGTGTCAACTACACCACTCAGCTTGGTGTCACCTTCAAACTTGATGAGGGTGCACTTGATCCCACTGTCTATGTCATTGATGAAGATATTAAACAGTATTGGTCCCAAGACAGACCCCTGAGGAATGCCACTTGCCACTGACAAGTGACAACCTCTTATTTTGTGGAGGACTTGAGGACTGAATCACATCTTGAAGTCTACCTCTTAATTTTTCAGTATTGTTTCCATGATTTCTTGTGACAGAATAACATGCACAGCGTAATGAGTTTACCACAGCCAAAAAATTTATTGACTTAGACTTTTATCTCAAAACATGGATATTTATGTGAGTAGATCAATGGATCACAGGTGTTCACAGATAACCTAGCCAGTGGCATTATTCAATATAAAACAAAAATACTTTTCATCAGCCCACAGCTTCTGCAAATTTGGATCTCTTCAATTTTTTCTTTTTTTTTCCAAAATATTTATGTGCCCAACATAAACAACACTAAGCGATTAAATAATATAGCAGAATTAAGTTTAAAACCTTTGAGGTCTAGGAAAGATGTTCTGGAATATATTGCATAGGAAGGCTGTGGAACCTTTACCTTTACCAGGACTGAGGCTATTAGGCAAATGTAGACTGATAGTAAACTAGATTGCATGAACACTCAATCTGATTGCGGAACTGACCCATGGAGAAGATGTCCTCTCGAGAATCTCACAGGTTCTAATTTCTGTGAGAAAATGAAAAGTTAGTATTTTCCATGTTTTATCAATGGCAAATATTGTTGCATGGATTTTCAGTAAATATGAACATTGGAGTTGTGATGCTAACAATACCATTAGAATAACTGAATTATTCTTTTATCAGTTCTGAACTTAAGCTTAGAGATAATAAATGGTGAAAGATACTCATACAAGCTATTTTTGTCCCCTAAAGGCTTTAGTGACTTATTATAATCAGAGATAGAATGTTATTTGCAGAGGTGATTCATGCAAACTATCTTAAATTCTTGCTGGAAATTGCCCTCAAAGTTTTTAAAAGATTCTTTGTTGACCTTAACAAGAACATCTGATGTAGGTGTATGACGTTTGGGAGGTTCTTTAGTGACTATGAAAGGTCGAATATGAACACCTCAGACTTCACCAAACTGTATCATTATTGAAGACTGGGCTGAAATTTTTTTCACAACTCTATTTTTAGGCTTAGATAAAACATAGAAGTCCAGACACAGAGAATACGTAAGTCTATTAAAAAAAAAAAAAAGGAAAAAGAAAAAAGTGTGTCTTAGAGAGGCATATCAGGCATATCTTGTTTAAAATTAGTTTTCTTTTATCCACGTCCATCAGCATTGAGAAAATCATGTCATCATTTAACTAGTCTTCTGATAATTGTGTTTGAAAATCCATGTCATTCATGCAATAACAATAATAATAAATGTTTTACCTTATGCATACTTTTTTTTTTTCTTCTAGTGCAGTCCTGAGTTCACCAAACGGGCCCTTTCTTCAAAATAATTATTCACCAGTGTCATCAGAGAGAAAACGAAAACAATCAAACCCCACCTTCTAACTATGCTTTCTCGTTTTAATGTCAATCTCCATATTTATAGAGGATAAAGGACTTCTCTAACAAGGGAGGAAAAATGAATGGCAAAGCAGGAACAGTATCTTCACTGTGTTAGTGACACTTCAGTTCCATAAGCACCCAAGGACTCACTATACCTCAGAGTGTTAGTGAAGAATTTTATTTTCAGGCTTTGGAGAATTTAAATTCATAGAAATTTAAAAGAGTACTCTCACTGAAGAAGGAGTCCTTTCCATTTGTCCTTTTCAGAGAAACAGACATTTTAGTAAGGCAATTAGCTAGTTTACTTAACTGAGAAGCAAATATTCCTGTGATCACTCAGGCTAAGAGTGAAAGCAAGCAAGAACAAATCCGTACTCTAATGACTGCAGATGGCAATACCATTCTACATCTCATCTCTTACCATTGTAAATTCTCTTACTAATACCCTTGTATGTCCGTTTATAGACTTGGGGATTTTTTTTTTCATGTTACTCCACATTTCCCACTGGTGTCAGTAATTAAAAGTCTCCAGAGAAGACTAAAGTTAATCTGAGCTCTTGTTCTGGCTCTGAGTTTCATAATTATAAGTTGCTACATTCATGGCTCTTTATGCAAGTCCCAATGCTTTATGCACTGCCATACCAGTGCTGCTACTCTTCCTTTTGGGGAAGCAAGGGCAGAAGGGTATTTCATTTATTCCCTGGAAGCTGACTATATGTCAAGTCAGGCTTGAAAGCAGCAACCTGGAGCACAGAAGCTACAGATGCTTCCGTGGGACAGGTTTCTTGGCTTTCCAACATGGGGCCAATTACAGTAGTAATTACATCACAGTTTTAGCCGAAATCCTCCTTTTGGCATTGAAACAAATCACCTGCTGGTGTCCAGTACAGGCAGCTAGATTTCAGCTGCAAAAAAAAAATTCAGTGTAATTTGGGTGAGGATAGGATGCAGGCTCAAAACAGCATGAAAAATATTGCACCTGAACTCTGTGACAGGTCAACGCACTATCTGCTCTGATCAGCTCAACAGGTCTCCTCATCATTTTTAGTGCATGCTCTGGTGTGGCTGAAATGCTTTGTTCCCACTTTCCAGGAGCAAACCTAATTCTCCAAAGGGGGAGAGGAGATTGTTAGAGGGAATGTGTCATGAGTAAAATACAACCAGCCAGATGGCACATGCTCTGGGTCAAGAGAAGGACAAATCTGCAGCTCTCCCAAGGCGATAGTTGGAAGAGACTGAGCTTCATCAGGTGTAATCCTTCTACCAGCACTCCAGCCTATAGGGCAAACATATATTTTGTGACATCACAAAGGGCTTAGCCTGCTACACTTTGGGGTAGATTTGAAGATAGCAGACAACAGAAAAGTTGAGACTGAAATTGTCACCACAGCTCCTAAGAAAGGAAAGGCTCTTCATATGACCGTACTCCACTTTGTAACTTTTTAAGGACTAAAAGCAATTAGAAGGATCAATTAACTCAATGAAAGCCTAATGAAACATCTACTGACAGGCAAGAAAATCACTGTGGTTTTAATATTTGCCTCATCTCTTTTCACATGAGGATTGTCCAGGAATACCAATCCTTACACAAGGTTGGTCAAGAACAAAATCAGATTAGATCTGCACAGAAGTGCTAGACCTCACATTTTGAAGGAATCTTAGCAGCTCAAAATGCTAATGCAGGTCAGCTTCTGCTCATCTGAGTCTGCCAGGGACTTCTGGCTGTGTCCTTGCCCCTTTTCATTGCTAATGCAGGTGCACAAACATGGCTCTGGGAGAAGAAAATATAAGGGGCTTTTTTGGTTCTTTTTTTTTTTTTTTCAGTCTTATTAGTTTAACATAGAAAAACATCCTGGTAGCCAAGCTGACTGTGCCCTCTTAAGTAGCTTGCTGCTACCAGAAGGGATGCCTCCCGCTCTCTGCCTTCCTCCCACTGACCCAGGTATGCAGCCCTGTACTGTTCCCTGTTCCAACACTGGTTTGTGAGGTAGAATTCAGCTGATCAACTCAGCAGAAAATGAGGGATCAAAATAATAATTAAAAAAAAAAAAATTCAGGTAAGTTTCTACTTGCTTAAATAACTGAACTGGTTCAGGAGGGTTGGGAGACATAAGGCACATGCCAGACAGTTCAAGAGAAGGGACAGGATCATGCCAGTAGGAGTTAGAAAACAGAGATACATGTTGTCCATTCAGTACTGTAATTGGTGTCTGTGCATTTTTGCTGTCATCATTCTTGGGATATACCTTCTCTACACTTTCATTCATCAACATAGAAAGATTGGGCGAGAGGGGGACATGGGAAGTCAAGAGAAAAGAAATGAACTCATCAGTTTCAGGACAGACTTGGAGTAACTGCTAGAGTGAAACCAGAATTGTCCCCCAGATCATGGAACTATACAGTGGAGAAGGCTAGGTTTGGAGTTAAGGTTATCCCAGACCTCCTGGAGAGCAATGTCTTAATTGCAAGTCAGGGCATAACCTGTGTCCACCCTTGCAGCACAGAGGGACCTGCATGCTCAAGTACTTGTGCTACAGCTTAGACGGCTACCATGCAAAGTTCCTTCAAAGAGGAACGAAAAATTGATGCCTAATGTAGTATTTTCACTGCCTTTTTTTTCCTTCTGGGAAGACATCCTCTGTCCATCAGATAGCCAAACCCCTTAAGTATCGTGCAATTAGCACTTAAGCAGAAACACACCACATCGCATCCTGTCTTTGCTTATAAAATCTTTGAGAGCTTAATGTCACTTGGGTGGAGCTGCCTAAGGATTGAGCAGCTCTGTGACCTCTCCTTGTCACCATCCAACTACACCTACATAATGCTTCTCAAACAAGCACCTTCTTTACAGCAGGCAGAAATGGATCATCAAGCAAGATTAAAAGCCTGGTCAGAGAAAAGTGACTTTCTTTCATCTCAGCCAAGGTTTCAGCTGCCTTAAACCCTTAATTGCTGGGCCTTCACACTCCACTTCCTAGACTGAGACATGATGTGGACTTTTTATTTATTTATCTTCCCCTAACAGTCTTCCACAGAAAATACAGCAGTTCTTTTTTTATGAAGTAGGAACATTTGGCAGCACTGCGGGTGCATTTTGTCCAGTATCTCTGTTACAGCAGGCAGAAGCTAAATGGGTGATTAGGGATGCACAAATCTCAAGAGATTCAGAAGTTTACTTCTGACAGGCACCCAGGAGTGCTTTTGTTTATATACTATCCAAATACAATAGTCAAACCTCTCGTATATTCATCTCTTCTACTGCAGTGTCCTATTTGAAGACAATAGAACAAAATCTTTCATAAGAAAGTTTCTCTGACTTTCTTCTGCTTGCCTCAAAGTCCTTAGGCTCAGAGAGAGTGTTAAGTCAGAATGGGTTTGTTTAGGCAGATACACGTTTCTGAGGACTCAGCATTTAAATTGAGACATCCCAGGCTCATTGTACTGTGACATGAGACAAGTTAGACTACATTTGGTTTTATGTTTAGATCCAGTGATTTGAATGGTATCACACAGAAATGTATAAGCAAGGCAAGTAAGAAATAGAAAAGCTACCAGATACAGAAGCTGCTCTTTGAAAGATTATTTCTGTGCCCAAAAGCTTATGTGTTTTTCTAGCTAGAGCAGTCAGTCTAAAACTGATCTCGCTTCCCTTCTTCCCATCTTGCCTCTCTTATACCCAGGGATCAGCATTGCTTTTACATGAATAGGCAAGATTCTTTGCCTGTCAGAGGGGTGACAAACCAGGAAAAAAGTTGATTGATATTAGCCAGTGCTCTAGGGATACAAGGACACTCTAGAGGTACAGAAACACAAGCATACCCACACAATCCATGTGCAGTCATATTTGCACAAAGAAGTGTCTAAATAAGCAAGCCTTGCTAAATGCCATGCAAATATGGCTAATTTTCTTCTGAAACTGAGCTAGTACATTTATATGGTGGGGCAGCATGACTTAGCTGATTTTGACAATTTGAGGTTGTCTGTATCTCAGGACCCTGTAAGATGGAGATATACTGTGTTTCTTTATCTCCTTTTGTTCCTAGAAATCAACCCTGTAAATAGGGTGTATTGTACTCTGTTTGGGGGCTTCATTTAAACTTTCCTGGCTTTGCACAACAGCAGCTTGTAAAACTGCTACTTCTTCTTTCGATTAAAGCAGAACTAATATAAAGAGCATTTCCTTCTGGTTTTAAGTCTCAGGTTAAATTAAAAAATAAAGATCCAGCAGACAAAAACAAGATAAGATTTAAAAATTTACATAAGCAATATTTTCAGAGATTAAAAAAAAAAAAAAGTTCATTATGAACCTTGGGCAAAGGTTTGAGTGGTTTCTTATTTGATCAGAACCTATTTGTTTATCCCTAACTTTAACCATATGGGAACAGTTTTATGGAGCAGGCTCATAAAATGAAAATGACAGAGCGCACAGCTCAATCTGAGTCTGCTTGGGCTGTAAATATCTTGTTATCACCAGCTATGATGCTCTAAGCCTTAACTCCTGGATTAGCATAGTCAGTGTTGTGCTCTTGCAGACTATAAAGATAGTACGTCTGAAGATCCAGAAATGCAGAATGCCAGAACCACACTTTGATACAGAAAATATCAGCATTGTAAAACAAAGTGAAATATAAAGGGTCAGTATCTTTAAGGAAGGAGAGAAAGAGGTGGAAAGACAGAGACAGGAAGAAGAGAAGAGAAGAGAAGAGAAGAGAAGAGAAGAGAAGAGAAGAGAAGAGAAGAGAAGAGAAGAGAAGAGAAGAGAAGAGAAGAGAAGAGAAGAGAAGAGAAGAGAAGAGAAGAGAAGAGAAGAGAAGAGAAGAGAAGAGAAGAGAAGAGAAGAGAAGAGAAGAGAAGAGAAGAGAAGAGAAGAGAAGAGAAGAGAAGAGAAGAGAAGAGAAGAGAAGAGAAGAGAAGAGAAGAGAAGAGAAGAGAAGAGAAGAGAAGAGAAGAGAAGAGAAGAGAAGAGAAGAGAAGAGAAGAGAAGAGAAGAGAAGAGAAGAGAAGAGAAGAGAAGAGAAGAGAAGAGAAGAGAAGAGAAGAGAAGAGAAGAGAAGAGAAGAGAAGAGAAGAGAAGAGAAGAGAAGAGAAGAGAAGAGAAGAGAGAAGGAAAGAAAGTGAGAGAGAAAGAGAGGAAGGAAGCAAGGAAGAGAGAGAGAAAGAAAGAACAAAAGAAAGAAAGAAAAAAAAAGAGAGGAAGGAAGGAAGGGAAGAAGGAAGGAAGGAAGAAAGAAAAAAATTCCTATGAAATATGCAGAGTTTACAATAAAGTCAAACACAGTGTAAATGAGAAGACTCAATCCCAAACAGGCAGTGTGGCTTGCCGACAAAGCAGAACAGATCAGTACTACAGTAAAGCAAATCTGGTTTCCGAAATAAATTTGTAATTTGATTTTTCTGCTTTCTCTTACTGACCATTTCCACAGCACACCGTTGCAGATCTGTTGTGGCATGGCAGTTGCTGTAACTTGCTGCAACATCTTTATTGTGTTAGCTTTAAGAAAGAAAGAATCAAAAAAAAAAAGAAAAAAAAAGTTAAAACCTCTCTTAGTTCTGCTACCTGGGGGGATGCAAACACTCCTCTCCCAGCTCCAGAAGATGCCTATTGGCTCAGTCTAGTGGTGCCATATCAGACTCAAGCTGTCATTTGACAAAAATTCCCCAAGGTTGATGAGCCTCAAAACAATTATGCATCTGATCCAGAGAGCTTCCAGTGGTTCTACACCACTGGGGTGCTAAGAAGAGTTAAAATTTGGCCCTAACTGATGTTATACCTGCTTCCATCAGAGCCTAGTTACACATCAGATTGATTGTAAAGCTTTATTGTTTTATAAGTCTCTGCTTGGTCTGTTACCAAGTCACATTAACAATCTGTTAATGGTTTTCATTATTCCCAAAGCATCCACAATAGGTGTCTACGACCTGGAAACAGTCCTTAGAGAAGAAAAGAATAATGGCGGTAATTGTGTTGATCTGTTCCTCAAGTGACATTTCTGATGTACTGGTACTGAGGTTTCTGAACGTGGTTTCTGCTCCCTGAACAGTGACTGGCCCATAAACAAAAGGATGTTAAGGAAATGTAAAAGCACACAGTGACAATACAGGGCACAGAGATTCAATTCACTCCTGTCAGTGCTTAACTTCAAAGAAGGAAGGGAAAAAGTTAAGGAAAATGCAAGGCTATCTGGAACTGCTTCCTAAAAGTAAACCCTCATCCATCTTTAATGGAAATAGTGGAAGTAAACAGGGTGGCTTTAGTCATTTAAATGTAAATTTGGCAAGTCACTGCAGAAGCTATGAGGAAAAATCCTGTCTTAACAACTTGATGAGACTTTGTAAGTCCAATCTATAGTTTCTTGGTAAGGAAGGTGGTGCTAAATAACGATTAGGACATTAGCCAGCAACTGCGAAACACAACTCTTGTTCCCAGCTTCACCACTGACCTGCAATCTGACATTGATCAAATAACCTCATTCATCTGTTTTCCACTCATCTTTTATTTCATTGAAAAATAAGTTTTCCCTGCTGTT
>NW_009649715.1:471829-473010 GCF_000708025.1 Charadrius vociferus
AGCAGGAATAAGCATTTGGGGACAGTATCAACTGATGCTTTTGAGCACATCTGTTCTTGAAAATAAAATAAAACTATACTTCTGTGATTAGAGAGCTTTAGAGAATCTGTTATCTCATCAGCTGTTCTTATGGAAAAGCATGCCTTTTACCTAGCCTCCAAGATGTTATGTAAGCAGATATAATTAGCATAAACTGGACTTTGTCACTGGTGGAGAGGATTATATTAAAATATATCTTTTTTAAAAAATACGTATTTCACATTACTGAATCAAATCCCTCTTTATGTATCAAAAAAAACCCCAGTGCTAAACTATTTGTTTAATAATGGGACTAATGTGACTTGCTATGAATAAACAAGGAATGCCATAGAAAATCTAACTTTATGGTAAGGTGAACAAGCAATTTAGATAATTAATAAAAAACTTCAGTTTAGAAATGTGGGATTCTTTCCCAGCCAAAAATTTCTCACCTATGTCTGTGTACAATCCCTTTACTGTGCTGGGCGCCCCTCCTCCCCTCTCCCTGAAAGCCACCAGTGGCACCCATAGAAAACACAAGGAGGGGCACCATAGACATTAAAGGGTCAGGTCAGGTTTTTGCTCAGGTTGAAAAATGTTTCTCTCTAATATGGTTTTAACATATTTTGACTCATGCAGGGTATTTTTGAGACAGGTGATAGAAATTAGGACAGTTCTACTTTCTGTGATCCTGCAACCATCTTTCAGAGACTGGTTAAGTCAGGTCCGAATTATTGCAGAAGTTCAAAGGCAAAAAAAGCACTAGAAGTTGTTTATTTGGTTTAAAAATATGGCACATACAAGCCTAAATTTCAATGAATGAAATTTTAGATACTAAATGCCCATCTGTAATTCTGACAATTTCAGTCCTCAGGTAAACCTGTCTGTTATTGTTCCCATACTAACAGAAATAAGTTGTTCAGACCTCATGTCTAAGTACCATCAGCATCCAAAAATTATGTGGCCATCACTTGTGAAAATCTCTGTTCTGTAGTTTTCCTGAATCTCATGCTAAAGGACCATTTTTTTGCTTTGTAAGTCATCAGACACCCCACTGCCTAATTGGAGATCATGGATCCCACGATAAGAGTAAAGGACTGAAAAATAATTGGCTATTGCAATGCTCAGCTTTGAAGTCTCTAAATCCAATTTTGCATTCACTT
>NW_009649715.1:473036-513067 GCF_000708025.1 Charadrius vociferus
GCAGGAATTTTTCTTTTTAAAGACTTATTTATTCATTTTTTAAATTATTTTAAGCAGGTTTGAAGAGGCTTAGCTTTTGTTAGTAAATACTGCCATGTCAGTCATTTGAACTAGTCTGAACAGACCAGACCTAAAGTTGATGATATATCCCTAGATGTGGAGTCTATGTAGCTGTACATTTATGGCCCTGATTACTCATCCTCTTTTGCATCTAATAACTTACATTAAAGTGTGAGAGCATGAAATACCATTAAATAAGAATGACATGAGTGTAGAAGGCAATACAAAGCAGTGATGAACAGAGAATCAAGCTTATATTTATTACAATTATTCTCAGTTTTATACATGATAATTATTTGTTCAATAGATTTGTAACTGTTAATACATATAATTTTTTTTTTTAAAGACAGTTTCCCAAAAGATTAACATGTTTAATTCCTGAAACTGTAGTGAAAGTATCAATTTACAGTGAGTTTCAGTATTGTTCTGGGTATCCCAGGGTACATTTCCCTAAATCCTAGATTTTTAGGGGGCTATGTGACAATAAGTAGGAAATAAAAGAGCTGCTGAACAAGCAAGTGGGTTTCTTCTTTTAATGATGAGGTGATACCTCTGAATCTTCCTCTTTTTCTTTTCATAAAGCATTTAAATGATGCGGTATATATTTATTCCACTGCTGTTAAGAAAAAAAAAAAAAGCAGAAAATGAAGAAATCTTGCTACATAAAAGAAGAAAACAAAATATAATCTTTTATTTTGAATTTGTTTGGCAGTAGCTTATAAAATCTCTGGGTTATGTGAAGCTTTTAATCCATCACCCAGAGCCGAAGCTTCTCATTGAAAACACATTTTATTGAATTGCATTTAAATTATTTAGCCATTTTTATAGGCATAAGGTGATCAAATACATAATGTATTTTGATGCTCCCCAAAATGTCCCTGATGCGTGCTGGCTTTTGCTAATTAAATTCAGACCCCTCCTAAAGGGGGAGAAGAAAAAAAAAAAAAAAGTCTAATGCACTTTTTTAATGCTTCATCTTTTTTTTTTTTTCCTTTCTTTTTTCTTTCTTTCTTTCTTTCTATTTTTCTTTCTATCTTCCTTTCTATCGTTCTTTCTTTCTTCACAGGAAAAATAAAGGTCAGTTGTTAATTAGTAGTTTTCTGAAAGTATCCATTAATATTACATAAATTACTGCCTCAAAATCCAATTAGAATCCTGGGCCATATTGAAACTAAATAGATCATTTAATTTTCAGGGCACAATATGAAATGAGGTCTAGGGAAGAAATCAATACTGGTTCAGTAAGGAAATATCAAGAGACGTGGTGTGTGTGGGGGGGTGTATACTCACATAACATAGTAATCTCAGCTTTATGAGAACCTGGATATATCAGATAGATGTGTATTTAAATGTGCAGCAAAGCTGACTTTAAAACAGAAGGAAAATGTCTATCTCTTCATCTTCTTCCTCTGTGAGGTTTTGCACTGCTTTTGCTCTCTTCCCCTCCTGCCTGTTGCCTTGTTTTTGTTCTCTTTCAGCTGTGTTAATGTCTTATTACAATTTGAGAAAAGTGAATATTAGAAAATTTTTATTAAAGGATGACATGACCATAAAATCAGAGTTTTGAAGTGGAAAACTATGGTCAGGTAGAAAAAAATTATGAACATTTTTTTTTAAGTATTTTTCTTGATTTTTTTATTCTAAGTAGAGGTTGTATAATTTGACTGTGAACAACTAAATGAAACAGTGGATAGACCTTGTTTCTCTTTAGCTAAGGATTGTGATTCATTGGTCCTTGAATAGTGCCAAATTTTAAGTTTCCTGAGTATTTGTGAGGAGACGAAATTGTGTTGGGTAGTTTCATAGCTTTTAAGCTTTTCGGGATATTTGAAGAGCCAGTGCGAGGACTTTCTTTTAGCGAGAAGTACCCTTCTCTGTACCATAATGAACAATAATTGATCAATATGACATGGACGTGTGTTTTTGTTATCATTATTTTCTCCTGTGGGAATATAATAGGAGGGCAAGTACTTCTGCAAAGACCATTAGGTAAATGGACTAGAAGTATCAGCTGTTTGATTGAATGGGTAACTCCAGAGCTTGGAGGAGTAGAGTTTCTAAGCAACTAAACTTGGTAGATGGCATCATACCCACTTACACAGGAAAAAGGACCTGGAAAACAAATGGTTCAGAACCAAGTTGCATTAGCAGGTCAAGCAGCTAGTGATGGATGAGTAGGGAGATGTAAAAGGGGGTAGTAAACAACAAGAAAGAAGAGGGTTGAAGAATTCTGCAAATAGAAATTTTTGCTATTCCTAGAGACTAAGCGTGGAGTATCATAAAATTATAGAATGGTTTCGGTTGGAAGGGACCTTAAAGATCACCCAGTTCCAAACCCCCTGCCCTGGACAGGGACGCCTTCCAACAGACTGGGTTACTCAAAGACCCATCCAACCTAGCCTGGAATGCTTCCAGGGATGAGGCATCCACATCTTCTTTGGGCAACAGAGAACTCTGGTACCCCCACAGTAAAGAATTTCTTCCTAATATCTAATCTCTATCTATCCTCCTCCAGTTTAAAACTGTTACCCCTCGTCCTATCATTGCACTCCCTGATAAAGAGTCCCTTCCCATTTTTCCTGTAGATTCCCTTTAAGCACTAGTAGGCTGCTAGAAGGTCTCCCTTGAGTCTTCTCTTCTCCAGGCTGAACAACCCCAACTCTCTCAGCCTCTCTTTATAGGAGACATGCTCCAGCACTCTGATCATCTTTGTGGCCTTCCTTTGGACTTGCTCCAACAGGTCCATGTCGTTCTTACGTTGTGGGCCCCAGAGCTGGATACAGTATTCCAGGTGGGGTCTCACTAGAGTGGACTAGAGGGGGAGAATCACCTCCCTCGACCTGCTAGCCATGCTACTTTTGATGCCTCCCAGGTTGGCCTTCTGGACTGCAAGCTCACTTTGCCAGCTCATGTCGAGCTTCTTATCAACTAACCCCCCCCCAAGTCCTTCTCCTCAGGACTGGTCTCAGTCCATTCTCCACCCAGCCCGTATTTGTGCTGGGGATTGCCCCAACTTATGTGCAGGACCTTGCACTTGGCCTTGTTGAACCTCCTGAGGTTCACACAGGCCCACTTCTCGAGCTTGTCCAGGTCCCTTTGGATGGTATCCCTTCCCTCCAGTGTGTCAACCCCACCACACAGCCTGGTGTCGTTGGCAAACTTGCTGAGGGTGCACTCCATCCTAACATTCATGTCACATACAAAGATGTTAAAAAGCACCAGCCCCAGTACCATCAGGAAAAAAGTTTCACAATGAAGATGATCAAACAGAGGAGCAAGTTGCTCAGAAAAGCTGTGGGTTTTCCATCTTTGGAGTTATTCAGAAAACAATTGGATCACGCCCTCAGCAAACTGATCGTGATGGACTTGGTTTAGAGGGGTGGAGAGGTTGGACCAGAAAATTCCAGAGGTCCTTTCTGACCTAATTATTCTAAGATTTTTTTTTCTCTAATCAGGACAGCAAAAAACATAGCAGGAGGATCTTGGGTAGGATCTTGGGCAGGAAACACAAGGAACTGCAAGTTTTCATTCATGAAGATATTATTGTCTAAGCTTTGCTTCATGAAAACTGATTGTAAGATTGCAAAACTGGAATTTTAAAACAATGTTTATAACCTCTTTATGAAGGACATAGTTTACAGAAAGGGACGAGTGTACTTTTTTCTGAATCATCAACATTTCAGAAGTAAATTGTTTTGAATCACTGTGTATAATGTTAGAGTCATGTAGGTTGGAAGGTATCTCTGAAGTACATGTAGCCCAGCCTCGTGTTCTATTAGATAAAGCAAAAGAAGTGATAACTGATATATCTTACTAACCCAAAACATTTGTACAAATATATCAGTTACTTAGTAGATGGGAATGGTAGAATTGTGAATAATAATACAGCAAACGCAAACTGTTTCGATGCATATTTCCCTTCTGAGTTTGGGAAAAGGTGAAAAATGTAGTCACATCATATGGTGGTATGCTTTCATCTCCAATAAATGGCTAAGAAGCATGTTAAACCACTGCTACTAGGTTTGATATATTTTCATTAACATATCTGATAGTTTACACCAAAGAATTTTAAAAGAACTGTTTACAACCACCTCTGAGTTCTCTATGTCAGTTTTCATTGGAGGTAATTTGGAGAAATGGATACAAAAGTGCTGATATTTTCAAAAAGGTAAACAGGAAACCTGAATAACTCTATATATTTAAGAAAGATTCACTCTTACTCATTTTATGTGAAATATATCCCAACTAACTAATGTGACATCTTCATTTGAGAGGAGCATATGTTAAATTAATAAATACAACATTGCTGGTACAGTGCTCTTAGATGTCTGTAAGGCATTTGATTTGGGGCTATACAATATTTGATTAAGTAATTAAAACAGTTAGAATCAGTACAATAAATAGGTTTAAGAGAATGAACAGATGCATTTTATTGTAAATAGTTTTGTTTGCAGTCAGATCCTATGCCATTTATAATTTTTATTATGAGTGACAGAGCTGAAGCCTCAAGACTTCAATTTGAGAAAAGTTGAGTAGCCTCGGGTACCAGTGAGAAGTGCAGGGTTGATCTTATCCGTGTGTATGAATACCCAATGGGAGAGTGTAAAGAAGACAGAGCCTGACTCCTGTCAGTGGCACCCAGTGACAGGACAAGAGCCAGTGGGCACAAAGTGAAAAAGCCAAGAAATTTCCTTTAAACATTAGAAAAAAAAAAAGTATTTTATGTTGATTGAGCACTGGAACCCCAGTTTTCCAGAGAAGATGTGGAGGCTCCATTGCTGGAAATACTAAAAACCCAGCTGGACAATGTCCTGAGAGACCTGTTCTATTTGACCATGCTTTGAGCAGAGGGGTTTGCCTCGGTGTGCTCCAGACATGCTTTCAAACCTCAGGTATTCTGTGATTCTGCAAAGTCTTAATCAAGCCTGATGATAAGAAAAAGATAAATCAGTGCTACAGAACTTGATCAGCTGGGAAAAAAATAAATATAATTGTTTTAATGTACAGTCAAAGATAAAAATTGGCATGAAAGTATGAGCAAAGTAGGTCATACTTACCTGTCTCGGAAAGAAACAACTCTGAAAAAATTTAAGGGTTGTGGTGGATAACCAATGAAAATAAATCTCAGTACCATCGTAGGGACCAGTAGTAAAGAGAACCGATATAAGACCTAGCCCAGAAAAAACAGGAAGACCTTGAGAAGGAGGGCAGAGTTTAGATGATCTTCACATTTCAAATAAGACCTTGAAGAAGAATGAGAGAGCCATATCATGTTAATGGTTTCCCCTTACAGATGGGGTCTTTGTTCTGGATTATGTTATGCCTCATTCCTTTGCTCTGCAGCCTTGCAAGACGGCATATGGCCCTACGTCTTTTATACCAGACATAGTCTATTTAATCTTTTCAGTAACAATTAAGTTTCTACCTTAGCTGGTTCACAGATTATTATATCAGAACTATTAAACTGGTGGGTTGTTTTTCTTCCACCTCAGTTTAGCTATTTTTTTTGTTGTTGTTTAAAACAAACACTTGTCTCTGTGGTGCAGCACATACCAATATAGAACAGAATTACAATGTACTTCCAGCCAAAATCAGTTTATTGTCTATTTCAGTAGTTTTCTTATGGTAGCAATTATTCTCTGTAAGCCTGCAAGCAAGCAGCAGAAATCTGAAATCATCAAAGAGTTTTTATCTGCAGCAATTTCAAAAATGGCAGGTAGCTGATAGTTTAAACTTTAGTTCTCCGCAGTAGAGCAGTGTGAGAACTGGAGAAAGCCATCTGCCTTCAACAGCTAGTTTTAAATGTTCAGGAATCAGGCTTGCGTTGCCATTGTTCATATGTGCTAGTTAAATCAAGCTGGCATGGCACAGCAACAAATGAGTTACCCGTAGTAAAAACTGATCGGTGAACCCCATTGCTTTGAGGGTCACAACTGAGCTGGAGAGGAACATTGTCAGCTCTAGCAAGTGCGCCTTTTATCTTGTACTCACAACAACTCTCTATTAAACTATAGAAAGACTCAATTGAATTGTATTTAATAGTGCCCTTATTTAACATAATATAATGTTTCCGATGTATCTTCACAAGAATAACAGATTTTGTATATGTGTAGGAGAGTTGCACTGCATTTAATGCAGCCAAAAATACCAAGCAAAGAAAAAGCCCCAAACCAGCTTCTCCTAAATTCCCAGAACTGGGGTTGAGACTTCGTAATCCATAGTATCACGTTGATTTTGGAAGGGTAACATGAAACATTCTAGTTTACCACTACTATATTTCTATCAGTTATGATTGGGTCCCTTTCATGAGTGTGAGAAGAAAATCAAGTCCCAGATCTAAAAAAAAAAGAATTAGAATTCTAAAAAGAAGAATCCTTAGGGTATTTCCACCCTCAAAAAGAAAGGAGATAAGTGCTGATTTTCTGTTGTATCTTTTTAAATTTGTTTTTGAAACATCAGAAAGGGCCCATGATATAGAAGATAGGTGCCTGTCTGTGCAGCGTTAATCAGACTGTTTTATTACAGGACTCGATCATGTGCTCAATGTCATACTGCACCCCAGTCCCTGTCGCTGACTGGGACAGATCAACAGAAATATTGGGATGTTTGTGGCTTTTCTCTTTGCTACGGCCACTAGATGACCTGCTGAGAACATCTGGTCTTACTCCCTGATATTTCACAGCAGTTAGATATTTGTAACATCTTGATTTCTCCCAGTATTTGCTCACAGCACAGAATAAATTGAATTTAATGCTATGATCTAAGTTAAGTCACCAGGATAAAACTAGAATATAAATGCAAAATAACAGCCTGTGTAACCTGTGAAAACTACAGGAGAACAGAATTTTGGTTTTTTTTAGGTAGTTAGTTTGTCTGTTTGTTTTTAATTTGAACAATTCCTTTAAAAGAGAATGGATGTTTTGTGATCATTTTTTTTTTTTCTGAATCTGAATATTTTTTTTTTTGTCTTTCATTCCTATAACAATTTTTGAAGAAATTCAGTATATTTCTTTCTTTGGAATTTCTATTTTGAGAAGAATCTTATGTTTAAGTTTTACCTGAACTCAAATAACACATTTTATATTTAAAAATAGATACTGCAGTTTGAATTGTTGATCTAAAGAATAAAAAGTAATATTTTTTTAAATTGTAAAACCTGTTACTGCTTAACTATTTATACTTAAAAAAAAGTTTCCCATGGAATTTTCTGGTTTTGAGTAAACAATTTTTTTTTTTTTTGGTAAAGGAACTGTTCTGCACAAAAAATACCATCTGTGTCCAAAAATAGTACAGCTCATTTGGAACTATAAGATAACACAAAGAATCCCAAAGAAACAAAATTAAGTGAATTTTTTGTTTCGATTTGTTTTTTTTATGAAAAGGAAATAATGCAAAATGGAAGGAGCAAACTGAATTGTTCCAATACTCTGATGGGGTCTAAACATGGGAGAAATGAAGAATCCTGCTTATTTGGGTGAATGGCTCAACAGAAAGAAGTGCTCAGAAAGTCTTCAGCTGTAGAAGCCATGTAGGAACAGGAAAGAAAATCTTACCCAGAGTATTGTGTTCCATTTTAGTTACTTGGTGAGACAAAAACATGATATTGCAGAAAGAAAATGTCTTTAGACTAATGGAATATAAAGGAAGCTTTCCTCTCCAGAATAACTGCAGTATGTGTATCTTTGAATGAATGATGTGTAGAAAAGAGTAAAGTGCTTTTATTTTGATTTCTTATAATGGAAACATATGGAAATATTCAGCAAAATTCAAAGGCAGCTCATTTGAAACTGATTAAAAAAAATATGGAACTCATTTCCACCAGATACAATTTGGTGCAAACATTTATATAGGGATAATATAAATATCTGAAGATATATTAAAGAGTATCATGTAAGAGTTATCTTGATTGTGGGCAAAATGTAAACTTTATCTTATTGATACAAGTAAAAACTGTCCCCACAGGGACAAAGTTTTAGTATTTCCAAGAAAATGTAAAATTTAGTTTTTTTGAACCTAATATTACTTCAAAAGCAGAAGCAACACAACAACTAAGGTAATTTTCACCATGAATTTTATACATAAATGGATGGGGGGACAGAAAGACCCAGAAGCAAAATATCCATACAATTACTACAAGTAACATTTTCACAAACATTCTTTCAAACTTTCAGTTCTTCATTTTGCAACAGGAAAAAAGAGATTGAACTTTTTCATATGGTTTCCACTATTTTCAGTTTCAGATGTGTTAGAAATACATCTACAAATATTGCTTTCTGTCAAGTTCTTTTTCAGGAGCAGTGACAGCAGAAAGTCAGGAAGAAGCAACCAGCAAACAAAACACATATACCAAAAACTTTCCTAAACTTTCTTAAATAGCATAAAATCTTGAGTTCACTTCAGCATTTGGAAAATATTTTTAACCTAATTGTTGTTTCCTGCTGTTATCCCCATAACCTGAAAAAAAATGTGATTCTATGGCCCCCTCCAAAAAAATCTGAAATCCGTCTCACTTTATGATTCATCCAAAACTTCCCTCATTACAATTCTGTTTCCTTTCTTTATACAATACCTTTTATCATACGCTGGAGGGTGATGGCTTAAAAGTCGTGCCTAAGGGTTGAATTGCTTAGACTCCCTTGAGCCACAGGTTCAAATTCTGGCAGGGTTGACTCAATTCTGCCTCCTTTCAAGGGAAAGAAATTGAATTCTGTGCAGGTCACTCTGTGACAGTCTTTCAGGGAAAAGCAAAATTGCAACTAATATCCAGCCTGCTTTCTGGAAACGTTAAAGGTTTTTTATCAGAATGAAGTTTTCCACAGCATCTTTCACTAGTATTTCCTTTTCTGTCACTTCAGTGCTGCACCCTCACCAGTGCTGTTCACTTGGCAATCACAGTCTACCAGGGGTTGCACAGATCTGGTGCAGTTATGTAGGACCAGATAACTGCTTTTAATTCCAGCCCTCGTTTGTTTATCTGATTTGTTAAAGTTTTACTAACACTCATTATTTCCTAGAATTTTAAAGAGATTTTCTCTTTCAAAGCTCCAAAAGAGGAGACAAAAGTCAATCATTGAAAATCTTACCTTTAATTATAAGAAAACCAAGAGGCTTTTTCTTTAACACTTGCAAAAAAAGATCTTGAAACTGTGCAGCATGCACACCTCAAGGGGTCAGCAACAGAATGATAAATAAGGACAGCCTCTAGCCTATCATTTTAAAATTGTATGGCTTTCAGCAGTCTTCTATGGTTTGTAAATGCTTTGGGCTGGCAGCTCTGTGGAGTGATGACAAGGATGCAGTCAGCAGCAGAAGGTAGCCCAGGTTGTAAAAGGTGTTGGCATCCTGTAGGAAGAATGGCATCACAGAGCCAAGCAGCTTAGGAAGCAAAGTCAGTGCTTAAACTTGACTGACATTTACCATATCTGGATTCTCTTTCCAACTGGTAAGAATATTGCCAGTTCTCAAAAGTTCAGGCAGGAATTTTCCATGCTGGCAGCCTGTGTCAGGCAGATATTGCATGGAAAACACCACAATAAATGGTCATATCATTTCTGAAAACAAGCTTAGGGGGAAAAACCCCAAGGTTTTGCTCACTTGTAAAAAATATTGTCATAAAAGTGTCTTCTGAGAGACATCCTGAGATTTATTGTTAGAAAGATTGGAAATTTTACAAATTATCTTTCTCATAATTTGTTTAAAAATTTGACTAATTTTGCTTGATCCATTGAGACACCATTTTCAGAAGTTCAGCAGAAACATGCTAGGTCTTGCTAACCCCACTAATTGATAATTGACCTGCAAAAATTATACTTTATCTTCTTACAGAATTACTGTTTTCAGGAGTACAGTTACTTCATACCCTGAAACCACTAAATATTCTGCCTTGGGGTAACAGAGCTGAAGAGATTTTCCCTGGAGTCACAACCTCCAGTGACCAGTGACCAGAACTGACCTTTTTGGTTGGGTGCAGGGGAAAAGAGGATATAGCCTAAGGCAAATTCAGAGGGGTGAAGTTCAGGGACTGGGTTAAAAAAGTAAAAAAAAAACCCATGACATACTGTAGTTTATAGCATATATCATTTGTGACAGGTAGACAATTTTAACTCTCTGTAGGAAGTGTGGCAGCCACCTATACTGTTTTCATACATTCTGCAGCCTAATTGAGGGATACGCTTCCCAGGAGTGCAAATAAACTGTTTTTGGAGAAAAATGCCCTTTCTGGTGCCTGAGGTTGACTTCCCATCACCATCTTCCTGAAGGCCCGATGCCTGTTTAAAATACATAAGCATAGAGAAATCCTTTCATGCTCACTAGAAAAGATGACTCCTGCACCAAGGGAATACCCTTTTCTTAGCACCTCCTGAAGCCAACTTCTGGCCTCCTCTTCTTCTAGTTAATGACACAGGCTTGAGTTATATACAGTGAGTCCAAGCAAATGGGAAGGAAGGTGGTATCACATACAGCCTTCCTCTGCTTTAAGGGTCTACTGTGTGGGCCTTAAGGGTCTACTGTATAGCCCACTAAGTTGTGTGTGCTTCTGGTTCATAGGACTTGGTCCTTTGCTCGACAAAACAGTGCCAGAGGTATACAGGGCAAACGTTGGACTATGACAGTGGATTACTTCCCTAGAAATGATGTAGTATTCCTTATTTTTTGTTAGTAGATCTGCAATAATCGATAGATTCTCTTTGTGCATTCCTACATGTTTTTGTGTCAGTTGTAACAACATTTTAGGTAAATGCAATGACTTCAAACAGCAGGCCAACATTTTAAAAAGTTGTTTCTGCTCTGCTGTGAGAACTGTGCCCATACATGACTGTTTTTGGTACTCGTTCAAATGTTTTAAACGCAACAGATGTCCGTTTTTTGCGAGCATAGGAAATGGAGAAAATAAATAGACTGTTTAATATGATCTGATTCTATTTTAAAGTACAATTAAATTGGGGGAAAAAATCCAGAATAAACATTTAAAGAGCTTGGTAATAGTGTTTGGTACCTTTTTTTCACTAGATCACTCAGTGTTTTTTCCCCAGCCTAAGTCATAGGAAAGTTACAAACAACCAATGGCAGTTTCATGGTTCCCAATTCAGAATTCTGTGGTCGTGGTCCATTCATGAGGTGCGCACATCCCTGCACTGTGCTAGCTATCCAAAACCAGAGAGACCAAAAACTAAAGACCAAAGAGTGTTTCACTTTTGAGACATGATGTCTTAAAGTAAAAATTCAGGAATATTTTCGGGGCATTAGGAAAAGGTCTTGCACTCTGTTTCTGCTTGTGGGTAGAAAACTTCAGCTTGTATAGCTGCTACAGTAACATCTCTCATCAGTTTATAATTTACCTTACTTCTTGGGAGGCCATGAGAAGCAAGATATCCCTTAAATCGTAAGTCACCTTCCCTGGCACTCAGAAAATGTGAGGATTGCACAGTTGGCTTTAAGTTAATGTTCAAAATTGACCATTGATTTTTCAGTTAGTTGTCTCATTAATGATATCCATCTTAAAATCAACCTATTATAATATTTTGCTCTTAAATTTTGAAATATGGAGAATGTAGAAAGTATACTGATGCACAAAAGACACCTCTCTTAGGAAGCGGAGAGAAAGAAGAGTATGCGAGGTATTGGGCCACATCAGAAGACTGAGATCTTCCCATGTATAGAGCTTTGAGTGAGTAATTGACTTTCTCATCATTGTTTTCTCTTTCTCCTTGATTCTCAATTACAATTGCAAGCCAAAAATTATAACTATGCTACAATTAACCTTTCTTTAGTTTCCTATATACTAACTCACAGTACAGGAATTGTGGGATGGAAGATCAGTCCTGAGGAGCGGGACCTGGGTGTGCTGGTTGACCAGAAGCTCAACATGAGCCAGCAATGCGTGATCACAGCCTAGGCCAACTGCATCCTGGGCTGCATCAGAAGAAACGTGGCCCGCAGGCCAAGGGAGGTGATTCTGTCCCTCTATTCCACTCTCATGAGATCCCACCTGGAGTACTGCATCCAGCTCTGGAGTCCCCAACATAAGAAAGACATGGACCTGCTGGAGTGGGTCCAGAGGAGAGCCACGAGGATGATCTGAGGGCTGGAGCACCTCTCCTATGAGGAGAGGCTGAGACAGTTGGGGCTGTTCATCCTGGAGAAGGGAAGGCTCCGGGGAGATCTTATTGCAGCCTTCCAGTACCTAAAGGGGCTACAGGAAAGCTGAGAAAGGACTTTTTACTAGGGCAGGTAGTGATAAGACGAGAGGGAATGGCTTTAAACTGGAAGAGGGCAGGTTTAGATTAAACATTAGGAAGAAATTTTTCACTTTAAGGGTGGTAAGGCACTGGAACAGGTTGCCCAGAGAGATTGTTGAGGTCCCATCCCTAGAGGTGTTCAAGGCCAGGCTGGACGTGGCCTTGGGCAACCTGGTCTAGTGGGAGGTGTCCCTGCCCATGGCAGGGGGGGTGGGACTCGGTGATCTTCAAGGTCCTTTCCAACCTAAACCATTCTACGATTCTATGATTCTATGAAGATCAGAAAAGGATTTGAAGACATTGTAGATTTAAGCTACCTATGCTGATAAATCCTTTCCCCAAAGACTTTCTAGAGCTGTTTGCGTCAACCTCAATGTCACTTTACCTCATGTTTGTTTAAAGCATCTTATTTGAGCTTCCCAATAGTTTGGACCCCAATGGCCATCACTGAAAGGGAAAGGTATCAGTGATCAGGTGTTAGGAAGCTCATAAAGCCCTGTTTACATTGTTCTGTTCATATTTTCAACAGTTCCATTCAGGTAGAGGAGAAAGGAATGTGACAAATATATTTTTTTTACTTTACTGTTAGCTATTATAATGTCCCTCCAGCACTATAAGTAAAAAGACAGAGGATAATACTATTTTTCCAGTATCCTAATGAGAACTGAGAATCCCTGCATTCCCTCGGCTAGTTCTTTTAGCCAGCAGCTATTGCAATATGCCTATAAGGAGAAACTCAAACAGACAGAGCAGAAACTCAAAGAGGGAAAGATACATAGAAAATATCTCATCATCCAATTTCAAGGAAACAATTTGAAGATAACTAGCTTGTAAGTGATTGGGGTTGCACTGTTTTTAACTGCAGCCACCTGTTTCCAAAAGAGGAGAAATGGGTTCTTGGATAAAGCTTGGATAAAACAATATCTAGCTAAAGTTGTATATATTGGCTCTCTTCCTAGAACTTCTACAGACTTCCTGCAGGACATCATAGCATTTCTTACATTTCCTGGGAATTATTTTCTTCATCTCTGTCCACTTATATGTCTGTCATTCACTAATGAGAAGCTCCCTAATATAGGACAAGTAGAAAAGTAATTTTTGATAGGACAGAAAACTGATGGCAAATGTGGTGCACCAATCAGGTTGTCAGAATCCACGAAGACAGTGGTGGATTTTTTTTTTTAATGATAAAAAAACTACCTCTTACCATCTGGAATGGAGACAATCCTGGATCAGTGCGGTAGTTTTGTAACAGTAAACTGAGGCATATACACACTAGCACACACTTTTACTTTTTAGAGTATGTTTTATACTCATTTACACACCTGAAATGCAAGACACCTACTAGAGAGAAACCATCAAGCCATGACTTAGTTCTTATCTCTGGCATTCTTGGGGGCCCTAGAGCAGGTCACTTCATTTCTCTGAGCTTTTCTTTTCCTCCCCTGCCTTTTCTCACTGACAAAGTTCTCTGGGCCGGGGTTTCTCTTTTACAGTGCCCTTTCATATTTTCTTTAGTCTCAAACTCCTCTCTAGTTTGATAGATCTGTCAATATGAAGATGTTGTATTGAATAACAGCTGCAGAGATGTTAGGTTCCTCTATCCTTGACAAGATTCAAAAAATCCTTGCGGGTTCCATAGGGGAGGGATGATGGGAGGAATCATGATTTTATACACTTATTTATTCATTCTTTCATTCACTCACAGATATTACTGACCAGTTTCAGTCTATAACCTGGAGTTCCAACACATGTTCTTAACAGATATTTTATTATCTGATCTTTTGTTATATTCATCCAAACTGCCACAACAGACACCCACCTTTTATCTCCTTCTACCCCAAACTAAATAAAAAGAAAATAAACTCTTCATAATAATAGATAGTGTTGAGTTACTCTGACTCAGAAATCACTCCCTTCAAGGGCAATTATAACCAACTCTTATCTTTACAAAATGATCTTAGTGACTTCAGATGCAATGTGTTATGATTTCTGAAGGCTCAGACTTGGATTTTCAGGAAAACAGGGATGACTCTTTCAGAACAGTTCTCTCTTGTCTTGCTTTCTGGCCCTAAAAAGGTGCAAGACGTTGTCTTAAAAGTGTGTTTAAGCATTTTGGAGTACACAGTTACTCAGTCTGCTTCATGGATGTTACTCTGATAGGATCCATAGTTTCTCACATACAATCCATGTGTCATCCTTTAGGAGAGGAACCTTGTGATTCAGCTTGGTGTGGGTTAGATAATAAATTTGTTCCCTTGGTCTCATTTCTGATTCAAACCACTGCCTACCACCAGTTTTGTGTTGAGATTGTCAGTTATCTGAGCATGCACGACGCTGGAAGCTAACAGTATGAAAACAGAGTTATTTCTGGTGATTCAAGTTCTCCTTGAATCGTATTGGTTGTATAACAGCATCTACTTTTATGTTGAAGTACCTTCATTTATTCACCTAACTTTGAAAATGTTTGCTTCAGTGATTTTTCTCTATTGACTTAGCAAGTCAACAGCAGAGGAGAAAGACAGTCCTTTGCTTTACCCATCAAAGTACTACTCAGGGATGGCACACCTTCCACTTCCCTGGGGAATCTGTGCTAGTGTCTCACCACTGCCATTCTAAAAAAAAAAATTCTTCTTTATATCTAGTCTGAATCCACCCTCTTTTAGTTTAAAACCATTACCGCTTGTCCTATTGCTGAGGTCCCTACTAAAAAGTTTGTCCCCATCTTTTGTGCAGGACCCCTTTAAGTACTGAAAGGTCGCTATAAGGTCTCCCCGGAGCCTTTCCTTCTCCAGGCCAAACAACCCCAACACTCTCAACTTGTCCTTATAGGAGAGGTACTCCAACCCTCGGATCATCTTTGTGGCCTTCCTCTGGATGTGCTCCAACAGGTTCACGTCTTCCTTATGTTGGGGGCCCCAGAGCTGGATGCAGTACTCCAGGTGAAGTCTTACGAGAGTAGAGCAGAGTAGAGTAGAGTAGAGTAAAGTAGAGTAGAGTAGAAGGGCAGAATCACCTCCTTTGCCCTGCTGACCATGCTCCTTTTGATGCAGCCAGGATACAGCTGGCCTTCTGGGCTGTGAGCACAGATTACTGGCTCATGTCCAGCTTTTCATTCACCAGTACCACCAAGTCCTCAGCAGGGCTGCTTTCAATCCCTTCATTCCCCAGCCTGTATTGTTACTGGCAGTTGCCCGGAAACATGTGCAGGACCCTGCACTTGGCCTTGTTGAGGCCTCCATGAGGTTCACACAGGCCCGCTTCTGGAGATTGTCCACATCCCTCTGGATAGCATCCCATCCCTCCACCATGTCAACCACACCACACAGCTTGGTGTCATGCACAAACTTGCTGAGGGTGCACTCAATCCCGCAGTGTATGTCATAGATTTTTTTTTTAATTTACAATAACATACAAAACTTTCTTAGAGTCAAATGACAAAGAACTCCTTCTATCTGAATCGTCAAATATGGAATAGAATCATAAAGGTACCAAAATAGCAAATAAAAAGAAAAAAATAATGTAATGAATCTTTAAATTTATATGTGTTTGGAAAAGGATTAATAAAAAAAAAAATATTGTACATTAAAATGCTCAATAAAAACACATTAAAGTCTGTCAGAAGATTTGTCGGTGGAGAATTTTTTTTAGCTGAGTTTTTTTTGGCTACATAGTCTTGCTTTTTATAGAAATTGTGCAATTGTTTTGTACTTAAAAAATAAAATACTAAAAGAACTAATTTTTTTTTTTTCTTAAATGTCTATGGGAGATATATATAAGCGTTGCCAATATTCATTTCCCTAACAAGTTGTTTTCTCTAGACTAATTTTATATGCCATTTGGCCTACATTTTACTTGAGTGTGTTCACAATCTCTTATAACAAAGGGCATTTATTTCTCATGAAAGGCATGAACTACAACAAACAATCTCTGTAAAAGATATTTCACTAAATTTGGGAGCTTGTATTTGGAATGTCCATAGCTCCAAAGAGACATAAGGTACATTATGCTTTCCAAAAGAGAGACAAGATGACAACCTCTTTGAAAAACAAGAATCAAAATTTCAAGCTGTGGTCCCTAATTTGAGGCACTTCCATTTCTAAATGTTCAGCTAGAGGCATTTAAGGCAGAAGAAATTAAGAAAAAGCTGTACAGCTTTTGCACAATTCTGGGTCAAAATTCTACCAGCGCTTGAAATAGTATTTGGGTTAAACCAGGAAGATGGCTAAATTGATATTTTATCATTCTAAAAGATTGTTATGTGTATAAATTCAAAACTTCAGTTCATTTATGATTTCTATTAAATGAAAAGTATTTAGAATCCCAGAAATAGAGTCCTCCCCAAGAGTATATAGAGAGCGTAGTCATTTTGTATCTGGTGCTGCTAAGGTAAATGTTGATAGCTCTAAGCAAGCAATGATTTTTCAGCTTTTATACAAATATCCTTCATTAGATAAAGTTCATTTGAGAAATTTTAAAGGTTTGTTTGGTTGGTTTTTTTATATTTAGAACTCCTTTGACAAGTCTATAACCTAATGCAAATGCAATTGCTATCATCATGGTAGTCAAAACATCCTGTTGTCATTCACTGATATTGGACTGTCATTGTTTATAATTATTAATTCAAAGGAGAATTTGCCAGAAATGCTTAATCATATGTATTTTTTCTACTGACAAAAGACAAAACTTTAAGTGTGAATAGGCAGCTAGAAACCACCAAAAAACATCTGATTCAAGATAAAGTTTCCACCATGGAATTCCATATTCTGTTTTTTTTGTTTGTTTGTTATGTTTGTTTATTTTAATGCTGTAGAAAAGGGAAGTTGTGTTAAATGTAATTTCACATTTAGTTTTATACTTCTTTCTACTCTTAGCAGCCACTACGCTGTAATGTACAGTGATCTCACAACTGCTGAGAGATTATTCTGTATCATGTTAAATTATAATAGTATTTTCCAGAGGCATTTATTCCTACTTGGACTGAAGTGGTAAAGCACAGATGACAAAAGCTTCTGTCCTTATAGACTCAGGAACATCTCCAATACAAGCCTGAAGATTTGTACTACTGCGAAAATTATTATATAATGCTTATATTTTGGAGAATGCTTACTTATAAGACACCTAAGATAGCTCCTCTCCTCAGCCTACACTTTCAAGAACAATTCCATTCAGCTGAATAACTGCAGTTTTTTCCCTGTCTTAGTATATTTCCTGGTAGGATTGAACCTCATCCCCCTATCCCAAACTGGACATTTGTGACAATAAAAATGATTTTGTATAGAGATAAAGATACAGCAAATTTCACCACATACTACAAACCTGATATGAGCTGGCTTTTAAACTCATTGGCGATGTTTCAAGAGAGGAGTAAGTTTATTCAGGACAAAGGAATTTCCTGACATATCCTCCACATAATAGAAACCAACACTATAAGTTTTGACCGTCTCTGAGGCCTCAGTTTCTGTTATTATGTAGAAGAGTACAGCACCTGTACACAGTCTTCTCAAAGGAAAACAGCAAATAAAATCCTTTAAAAATATGAAAATAAATAAATACCGATCCGATCAGCTGTTGGTTGGGTGGTTTTGGTTTGTTTTTTTTTTTTTTTTTTTTTTTCCTACAAAGAAAACAAAAATAAAGCATGACATGATAAAAAAGGCCTTTAGAGCCTTTAAGTTGAATGGATGCTGGCTGTCTTGAATCAAGGCTGGCAGGGAATATGCTCTCCAGACTGTGGCAGATGGCATCTGTTTTGTTTGCTTGCTCGGATTTGCTGTACGTTTCTGAGTGTTAGACTATGTTCTGTGCTGTTCTGCTAAAAGGGTGAGCAGCAGAGGGAGGAGGGTTGCTTTTTCATTTTCTGGTGTCTCCTACTATCTGGAGCTGGTGAAATTCTCTGAATGGAGAAAATATCAGACCTTCTCTGACATCGGTGGATTATGATCTACTGCAATGTTTTTTTCCAAGAGCTTTTTGCAGAGGGTGAAGCACCCAAATATCAGGGATCTTGAAGCATAGAGATCAAGAAGGTACCTAGGAAGAGAAGAAAGCAGGCAAACTTGTTTCAGAGGAAGGGGAAAGAAATGTGAACGTAAGACATAGAACGTTTGTGTGCAGTGTGTTAAAATTTCAGAAGTAGTAAAAGTAACCAGGTGGAGAACAAGAATGAAGAAAAGGACATGCCGCAAAAGCATTCTTAAGCTGAATTACTTAGAAGGACTAAGTTTATATATATATATAAGCTTATGGGTGAATCAATGTGTTATATTTTGATCTCAGTGTGAATGATGTCTAATGAAAATAACATTTTTTTTTTTTTTTTCTTACTCAAAAATTAATTACACATCTGGGAAAAGAGAGATCTCTTCACTGGGGATTCCTGCAACAGTTTCTGGAGTACGTACTGATTCTGTTCTAGGTGTCCCTTGAAGACTAAAAAGGCTCAGTTAGTAAGTGGTGTTAGACCACACAGTTTGTACACACCATGATTTATTTCTAAAAAGATTACCTCACCACAGGTGCTGACAATTTAGATGACACAGAAGGAAGTCAAAGAATGAGGGAACAACAGAGGGAAGAAAAAAGTGTGGCTTTCCAAGACAGACCACCTTCTGCATCAGCTTTGCCATTGTTGACCCACTTATAGTCTTACAGTTAAAGAGCTTAGATCTTCTGTAGTAAATGACAACAGCAGGGTGCGTGCCCTGGAGGCCAAGAACACTGGAGAAAAGTTCTCCAGTGTGGAGAAGACAAAGATGGAAGGATGGTTGACTGTTAGATCTAGTGCTAACATCCCTCACAGGTTTCTTAGAAATGGGTGCTTTTCTCATGTGTGCAAAGGAACAGTCCTTGGCTGTGTGTACTGGTAGAGGGATGCCCAACCAAGAATGACAAGAGGACATCTTGGTCTTCTGCCAGTATTTGAAGAGTAATCTGCTTGTGTAGGAAGCAGTAACCTTAAAATCTAGCAGAAATATTTCAAGGGAGGACAAACTTTCCAAATGTTGATAAGATAGGCAACAGAGAAAAAGGGTACAGAGAGGACCTTTTATCCAGCTAGGTTTCCTAGGGCCTCTAAATGGATGGAGACACTTTCTGCTGAGTTCTCCTTCTTCATGATGGCAATCACTAGTGCATGCCTTTAAATTCAGTTCGGATCCAGATAGTACCTGAGATGCAACTGCCACTGCCACAGCAACAGTTGGTGAGGGTGGTAGCCTTGGAATTGGCCCGTAGCCTTGGAATTGGCCCATAGCCTTTGCCCCTCACCCTCAAGAAGCAGAAAGGTGGCCGATCTTTCTGCTGCGTAGATAAGAAACAGTTTGGCCATTTGTCTGACAATGTGCAGGACTTTGCAGGCAATCAGTCGTATTGTTGTACTCTATTTTCTACCATCCACACTTGTTTTAGGATGTACTTACCCTTTTTCTCTGGTGGCAAAGTCATGATAGAAGGATCATCCATGCCAGACAGTTGTTCTTTTTCAGCTACAAGTCAATGTCTCCTCTGTTATGATGATTCCTTTGAGAGAGGAACTGAGGAGAACATCTAAAAATTCTGAAAAAAGTACACTTTGGGGGAAAAGAATTTTTATATGAGATTGGTTTTCTCCCTAAGTACTGAGAATTCAGCTGGCTATTATCTAGAGATGACAGACTGATAGAAATGGAGATGACAGTTTCTAAGTAGTATCTGAGATAGTTTAACAAGTTTTTTTCCATCTTACTTCAATATCCTTGGTACTGTACTATCATCTTCTAACAGTGAAAGCTTCCCGTGTAATTTCTATATCCTTATTTTCTCTTTGATAAAAGGATAGATTGTCTTATATTTAATTCATTTACCCAGAAGTTTGCAGACCTATATTGGCTGATTGTCTCTGCTGAGAATTGTTGATATTTCCTGAGACCACTGATACGATCACTGTTCTCCACAATTTTACATCAGTAGGACAGTGATACTCCTTTCTTATGTCACAGAGAATTGTGACTGTAAAATCAACAGCCTTTGGGTGATGTTCATGCATAATACTCTGAGTAGCATGGAGTTAAGACTTCTTGACTCTCAGAGACCATGCCTGATATGATAGGAATAAAATTCTGTTATTATAGCAGGATTGTTAGATCCAACCAGTGACCAAGAGATGAGAGTTTTCATACCCTGAGAAACATGTGGCTTTCTAATGTTCCCGTATACTAACAAATGTTTTAAAAGCATTATTCCCATGTTCCTCAGAACAGTTGCCTCATTTTGAGTATAGAAACAGCTGATTTTTTTACTTTTTTTTTTTTTTCTGTCATCCCTATTAATTTTTTCTTCTTTTGTTCTTCAGGCAAAAGCCTTGTTCTCCTCCCCCACTCCTGACTTTTAATTACTGCTACTTGATTGACAGAAAAACAGGACAGATTTTTTTTTTTTTTTAAGGTAAATGAAGCTTATTCTTCTTCATCCTTAGTGACACAATGTAGCCAGCTATTAACAGGCTTTGTGTGTGTATAAGCACAAGTGAAAAGGAGTGAGAGAGAGACAGGGAGCCAGAGTGGGAAAGCTTCAACATTTGATGATAAAATGTAGAGCTTGAGAGAATAATCACAAGAAAAGAAGAAAAGAAAGAAAATAGGAATTATATGAAAAGGGAAAGTTAATTGGTATAGAAAACTAAATTCAATATTCGCTTGTGGACTGCCTTAATGGTTTAATAACTGCCAATTTTGTACACAGGCTCTGTGCAGTTGTAATAAGAATTTCATCCCCGGCTCTTACAGGGAAAAGATAAGCAAGCAAATATACTGTGGCCACTGAATGCCCTAGTACTGTGTTTTATTATGTTTACTTTATAATCCCATCATCCCCATGCCACCAGCATGCTTGAGGGGTAGTGGAGGCAGCAGTCGGCACTCCCTGTTGGCTCCCTGTCTTTCACTGCTACCCTAAGGTACTTAAGAATGACAGTATAAAGAATTTCTGTGCAGATGAGCCTGTAGATTTGGGGAATTGGCTGCTTATAGACAGGGATTCTTTTGGTAGACTTAATTCCTTTAGCAAGGGTGAAGAACCATCTGTGGGGATTCTTGTCATGTATAAGGAAGTTAGTCATGCTCTCTGCGGAGTTGAGTTTCTTGAATTTTAATGAAACCCATGTCAATCTGTCTCTTCTATACCCCTGCGTTGAAACCAGTGGTCAGCTAGTCAACAATCACAACAGTAAATCACAGCAGATAAGCCATGCAGGACAGCAATGAAGAATTTAGTCTTGTTCTTTCCCTTTTCTTCTCCTTCTTTCTTCCTTCTCTGTTTTCTTTTTTTTTCTTTGTTTCTTTGTTTCTTTCTTCCTTTCTTTCTCTTTCTTTCTTTTTCTTTTCTTTCCTCCTTCCTTCCTTCCCTCCTTTTCTTCTCTCTTCACCTCTCTCTTTCTCCTCTTTCTCTCTCTCTTTCTCTTTCTTTCCCTTTCTTAATTCCTTTTTTTTTTCTTTCCTCCTCCCTCTTTCCTATGTCTTCTCTTCTCTTTCTTCTTTGCCTTTTTGTTTTTTGCCTGCCTTCTTTCTTCCCCCCAAAATACTCTAAAAGTGCACGAAATAAGTCATTGCTATTTTTTGTCTTAGAGTGAGAGGTTTTTCAGAGGGTGAGGAAAGATGAAAACACTTTGCAATTTGGAGAGATTTTATCTTTCTTGATCCATTATGCTTTTTATTGGTCATTTAAATGACTTTCTGTGCTCTAGATAAATCTTGATAAATTTTAAAATTTATATATCTAGATATACTATTTGCATAAGAATTATTAAATCCATTAAAAAACATATGCTAGGAAAGAGATCACTGTAAACCAGTGTAATAGAGCAATCTCTTAGTCTCCCAAGTTCTAAGGGGTATGTACATGAAGCAGTTAAAAGAAGAACATATTGTCTTTAATATGCTGCTTTATTAGCACTTGTTCTTCCACTCTAATGAGAGAGAGAGTTTTCAGACTCCAACAGTAAATACAATACAGTGAAGGGTTCCTTTGTTTTTCTTTTTTTTTTTTTTTTCTTTTTCTTAATTTTTCCCCCTTTTCTTTTCTTTCCAATTCATACTATCTTGAAAGAATAAACGTCTCTTTGGGGGTTGTTTTGAAAGCCTCCGATAATATTCTGGAATGGGTTTTTGGAACCAATCAGAAGACATAGATGTGCACTTGGCTTCCCATTTGAGGCTAAATGGAGGGAGTAGACTGAAACACAGGCATAAAGGAACCCTGCTGAGTTGAAGAAACCAGTCCTTCCTGTTATTGACATGATGGCACATAACCTCTTTCATATTAAGTTCTATTTTAGAAGTCAATAAAAGGCATTTTCAGAACCCAAAACCTCAAAAAGTTTAGATCTCTGCTCTAATTCTGAGCTTAAATTTATTCTTTTTTAATTATTATTATTTTATTTTAGTAAATTGATTTTGTGCAAACTTTGGACTCCAGCCAAAATGATCTTTTTTTTTTTTTTTTTTTCTCTTTTAAATGTCTGCTCTACCCTGCTTATGGACACCTAGTTTTGTTAGGCCAAAAAGCTCATACCATCAGTGGATGAATTTGTGTGGCAAGGGTCTGACACGTCCACTCCAGTTTAGTCTCGGTGAGTTTAGCTGCAGTGTTGCCTTAGCATAGTACTTTGCTACTGTGAAGGTAGGACTAAAATAACTTGTCATTCATCCTACTTCATCCCTTTCATTCAGGAGCAACTATATAATAGACATTTATGTTTGAAAGGCCCACGAAATGTTTTGTTTGATACCACTACACACAATAGGCTACAGAATACATACTACATGTGATAAACATAAGATTCATGTTGGAAGAGTGAAAGATGCATGTACACAGCCATTGTCCTGGATCCCTCTTTGTTTGCTAAATAAAGTTCCCAGATTGCCAGGCAAAATGGTCTCTCAATAGAACTTAATCAGCTTGGACACAACATTGTACTAACGGGATTATGAGTTCTTGAACCAACCTGGTTTAAATCTGGATTGTCCAAATCTCAAGAAAAGAACTGTGTGATTGTTCAAATCTGTTCATTTTGAAATAATTTTTAATCTACCTTTCAGATACCAGGTATCAATCTATTGTTCTTTTTGAGAAAGTTAATTTTGCTCTTTTGTCCTCATGTTGAGCTTGTACTCTGAAATAGCTAGAAAAAATTGGCTGAGTGTTTAAAGTTCAGGTTATTTTTCTATAACTGAAAGAAACATTCAGTTTGTAGGAAGCTGTTGATATTTTGTAAAATTAACAGATGTGTCCTAAAAGATCTTAAGATGTTATCACTCTTTCATACAATTTTTAAAAATCTAAAAGTCTGTCCTGTAGAAAAATCTAAATTATTTTTCCAAAATGGTGCCAAATGTAAAAATATTAAAACCTTCCATGCAACCAAGATATTAAATTTTTCAATGAAGAAATATTAGGTTGTGTTTCCTCTTTTTTAAGTCAATTGTAACATTTTCTTATATTAAATGTTTTATCCAAAACACTGTTAATATTTTGACTTCAAATTTTCTTAATTTATCTCTTTCAATTGTCCAGATAGCTAAACAAAACTCTAAATATTGCAAGCATATAAAATGGAATACTTCCACATTTTGAGAATCAACAATCCTAAGTTATAAGCTAAAGGAGACAACTGCTTAAAATACATTGTCAAGCTCAGTTTTGATAACAGTTCTTTTTACTCTTCTTGCAGAACACAACAGCAAAAATTTTCTTTCCTGATAACTGTCTGTCTCTCTGATTTCTTTCAAAAGTCCATGAAGAAGAAAGAACACTTAGATTAGGATCCTCATTTAATTGAAATTAGCCTTTTTTTTTTTTTTTTTTTGGAGGAGGAGGACTTTGATTGTGTTTCACTATGAGAAGTCAGACACCAGATATTTTTTTTGTCTGGATATTCTGAGGGCTGTGGTATAGCAGTCACCATCCTGAGTCTGGCACAGATATGTGAAGACTTCGAATGGGATTGTATTATCTCACTTTATATACTTAAAACTCCAGGAACTGAGTTCTGATCTAAGCTATTTCTCTAGAACATCGCAAAAGTAAAGTATGCAACTCAATGGAGAAAAACTGTCAGAAGGCAAATAATTTCTCTTCGCTGAAAAATTTCTTCTCTTCGCAAAAATTTTTCTTCGCTGTCTAAGAGTGTCTAAGATGGGCCAGGTGAAATGCCGTATTTTTATATGACTATTGGTGCATCAGGTGAATCCAATGCCACTGAACATATAGTTTTGTTTTTAATGACACTAGCTGTCAGGCTGAAATATCTTCATCATCAAAGCCCTTTCCTATGAAATTTCCACCGTTCTCTTACACAAGTTAAAGCTCAGACTATTTCAGACAGACAGGGGGTTCATTTGAACTTTAATAACAGATGGGGTGCTCAGACACTGTTGATAATGGTTGTCACACTAGTATGTAGAAGAGGTATGCTGAAGTCTCATATAATAAGATACTATCAAATGTAAACTTTCTGGGAAGCATTGAGGCAATGACCAAAGACCCAGTATATTTGCCATGGTTATGTTCACATGCTGTAATGCATTTGCTGCTGAAACACATTACCCAGCGAGGAATTAGAGATGCACTTGTTGTGACCCACATTACTTTTTTTTTTTTTTTTCCCCCAATAGCAACTCAGTCAAGCATTTTTCTTCATTGCTGTTTGGTCAGTCAAGAACTGCAGCCTTTCTGCCTGAATATTCAGATTGCTCTTGCTTTTATAGCCATGAACCTGTCTGATTTATGTAGCTTGTGTTGGTTGCATCCTGCCTTCACGTGTTTATTTCTTATGCTTAGTACTGCATTTTCTGATCTGTAGTTAACCACTGTCAAAACTGATCAAGAATGTCTCCCTTTCCTCAGGGTAATTAATAGGGAAACTTCTTTCTTATTTTATTTTGGAAATGTCTGTAAAAATTAATGAAGCATGTTTTGCTAAATTGAAGTTGTTGAACTTTTACAACTGCAATATATGGTGCCTTAGTAAGAAAGACCTAAGCATGGAGGATAAAATAATGCATATAGTCCTCACTAAAGGAATCACAAAAATGACATGCATTTCTATTGTTTATTTTTTAATTGCATAGCTTGCAAATCTTAAGGAAAAATTCACTTATGTTACTATCAATTAAAACTACGGCATTCAGCCTTGTATTTAAAGTATATTAAACTTCCAGCCTAAACATCTCCAGTTTCTACAATCTAACTTGCATCCAGGATAGATGATTTGAAATTACGTCAGTACATTCGGTTAGGACAAGCAATGAACAAACATAATCTGAACATTTCATTTGTGATAGGAACTTTTGTTAAATGTTTTAGCCTAGATTATGGTACTTCAACAGAAAGGTTAGGTCGAGTTTACACATGTGAACAAAAAGAACACAGACTGAAAATGAGGAATTTCTATCTGAAGCTGTAGGAAAGGGAAATCTTTAACTTATGTGCATTATAAGCTTTTATTGCCCAGCTTTTTGTTTCTATTGTCTTTATGATATCTTTTTGACAATAGTTTCCTGACTGAATTCATCACTTTGTTCAGAAGTATAAGGTTTAACTCTCAGTATTTTCTCTCTCTTCCTTCCTCTTTTCTTTGTTCCTTCAGTAATCTAGTTTGACTATAGCTTCATTCTAATGAATGAAATAGACTTGAAAGAAAAGATGACATTCAAATCACCATTTGAATATGGTGATGCTGAAGGACTCTGTGCTTAACTTTTAGACTCCTAAATCTGGGAGTGGTACTCTGGGTTTGGTAGTGAAGTTCCCAGTCCAATGTGTAAGAGGATGTAAACATCTCAGGATGAAGTTTTCAGTGCTGTAGATTTGAAGAGGGTGCAGCCAGGTTTAAAAATATGTCTGAAAATTCGCTTCTCTCTTGGACTGAAGGTCCTACCTCTGGTCTGAGCTAAGTGACTCTGCAAGGCTAGGACTCCAAACCTCACATCAGATCCAGAATTACTTTAGTTTTATTTGAGTTCATGGAGGTGGGGATATTTGACTATTCAGTAATAACTGATGAGACCCCAGGTGCCAAAAGACATACACCTCAGCTTTCTAGACTTCTTTACCCAAAAGAGTTTTAGATCAACGATGACTCCTTGTTTACTCTTTTATATCCTTCAGATGGAAAATTCTTATTCTTCCTCTCATGCTTTGTTTCCTTTAACCACACTGGGAATGCTATTTGATATGATGATGATGATGATGAAAACTTATTTATGGAATATTTCCTTCTTTGCTGGACAGTGTTTTGACAGAATTCACTTGATTCTGCTGAAATGAAGGAAAGGTCAGATTCACCTGTCTTTGAATTGGATAAAATAATATTTCTTTAGCAATTCCACTCTTGAACTCCATAGCTCCACCAGTAAACAGTAAGTAGTCTTCTAGCATGGCTGAATTAGTTCAAAGAAGGTAGAAGAAGATTAATAGAGTGAAAGATAAGTTGTTATTGCACAGCATTGGCTGAGAAAATTGTGCTGCTAGGGGAATTTTTTCTTCTAAAATTTGAGTTTGCTTAGGTTACATGCTAGAGCAAGAAGGGAAGATCAGATGGAATCAGGACTTCATGAGACAGAACAAATACTGTTAAGTAAAATTAAGAGGAATCCCAAATATATACTTCTGATTTCAAAAATAATATATATGGTAAATATAAATATATTCCTTTTATATACAAAAAAAAGGTAGTATTCAGAATAGATGTGTGTAGGAAATATTAATTTAAATACACATAACGAAATAGTTTCATAAATAAAAGTAGAGGTACAATTTGGCTAAACAGGTCTAACAGGGAAGTTTGTCTCGGAAGGAACGCTGAACCATGGATTTTCCAACAGACACTGCTGTGTGTATGTGTATCTACGTGCATGTATGTGTTCTTTCTGCTGTCATGAAGACCAAGCTATTTATTGTTTGGTATCCAAATATAAATTTTGCTATCACATTGGACAGCCCAATATGAGAACATACACAATTTTGATTAAAGTGACAAAAGCAGAACACAGGATGGGGAGAACTTTGCAAATTACAGCAAGGTGTGACATTGGGCAACCTGGGACTGTCAACCTCAAGCTCAAATTTTCTAATGGCATATGAAATGTGTTTTGCAATATTCATTCATTTTGTTTTGAGGTCATTGACATTGTGCTGCCTTTGCACAGATGTGATGGAGAGCCGATCGGCTGTACATCAGTTTCATTAGGACTGAAGAAACGACTTAATACCTTTGCCAGACAAGCAAAAAAAAACCCACTGTAAAGCTCCAAAGAGCAGTGTTTGTAAGTTTTCAAATAGAAGCTGAGAAACACCAATAAAGTTTGGATTCAGCTCAAGTGCACCATCAACCTCAGGCAGCTTCCTGGCATTTTTATTTATTTATTTTTTTATGATCCATTTGTCTAGTACCTCTGAAGGATCTATAGAGAAAATTACTGGGGCAAAATGTAGATTCAATTGCACATTGTACAGTAGGAGCAAATAATTCCTGTTCTCATTATTTGGATCAATAATTTGCTAAACCAGTATTAACAAGAGCAACAACTTTACCAGGTTAAGGGGGGGGGTTGTACTGAGTAATGACTGCCTGGAGAAGGAAAGAACAGAGGGAGTAAATCCTAGCAGCCTTTTACTATTGACGTAGCACATGCAAGTGAATCAATAGTGGCTGGTAAGGTGGTGCTGTAAAGATGCTTTATTGGTTTGACTAAGTAGGTTGGCAGGGAAGCTGCTGCAAGTATCAGTACAAACAATCAAATCTGGTCCAAACACAGAGCTGAAACCCAAGAGCCTTCACTTTCTTGGAAGCACTAAATATAATGTTTTGGTCATAAGAGCGTACATCATCCAACCTGGCCTGGTGTCAAGGTTGTGAACTGTCTAGCCAGCTCAAACATTTTCTTTTAGTCACAAAAGATACCTTACTTCAGCCATTTGCAAACGAGTTTCTCATAGAAGGCTGGTAACTAGCTACATGAACACTAGAGTCCATTGCAGAAGACAAGCACTGAAGAGCTTAGTTTTGATTTGCAACAGCCTAGATCTCTTCCTACCCACCTCTGCACACCTACCTCGGGCAGCTAAAAGGAGTCTCAGTGCTAAGCTCCCTTTGTAGCTGGAGAGACTCCTCCAAGGGGTGCTTCAGTCTTGCTTAGATCTGCCTGGCTCTCCAAAGCAGCCCGTCTCTCTCCGTTTACTGCATAGGGAGCCTATGGAGACCAGGCTCCCAAGTTAAATCCTTCGCTTAGGTACCTAAATTTAGAAAGGCCCACAAGTGCACAGCCAGTGAGTGAGTTTTTCAGCAGAGAGGCCATAACTTATTAAAGGATGCTACATTGATTCTTCGGGTTTTTTTTTGTACGTACATCAATTACAGTTTCACCCAACAGAAATTTGTTGACATATATGAGTTTCAACTTTGTTTTCAACAAATTACAATCTGCTAACATCCTTTCAGCACCATTAGCTTTGTCCATGCCTAGGGCACAAGAAGTCTTAAAAGTGCTTTATTAAAACTTTCTTAAATGTATTTTATTAGCAGTAGCATTCATTGTAATAATAATAAATAATAGTACTATGCCCATATAAGAAAAGTGTTAAATAAACAGTTTTAAGTCTGTTCATGCCCTTGGCATGGACAAAGATAATGGTGTTTACTGCTATTATTAATTATTATTAGCTGTATTTGTATTTTGTATTTGTACTTGTACTGCAGTAGTGCTTAAGAAAGAGCTGCAGTGACAGATCAGGATTTCATTTAACTTTGTACTGTGCAAACATAGGATTTTGTTCAAATAATTTGCAAGTCAAGTATAAAACAGAGCTAGTGAATACATACAAATATACTTATTCGTAGATACATGTACATGCAGGATTTTTTTGTTTGTTTCTGTGTGTGTGTGAGTGTAAATGTATTTTCTATGTGTGAGACTACAGCAGAACAAGGTGATAATTGTCGTGCACTGAACACTTACACTGAATAAACAAGCCCAGAATCTTATATTTGTTCAATACTAAAACTTGCAGCAAACAATGATAATGAGAAAATTTCCTAAAATTCACATGAACTGTACCAAATGGGATTTACGTAAGTTTCCTTCAAACTGCATGAGGTTTGTTTCTACCCAAAATCAAAACCAGGAAGGATCTGACCTTCTTTAGAGCCAAACGTGGGATGAAATCTCATTGCAAAAGCTTTCTGAGGAAAATGGGATCAGAGACTACTCATGACCAACTCTTCTGCTTAGTGACATTGTTGATACTAAGACATATGTTAAATATTTTAAGGATTTCACTACTTAGTGTTTCATTTTTCTCTCTTGACAGTGAAATGACTTTCTCTAGTCTCAAGACGTTGGGCTGATAGTTAGACACGTAACTAAGTACAATTCACAGTTTTGACTGTGTAAATTTAGAGATCTGGACACATTTTAAATCAATTACTATTTTGAGAAGCAAAGAATGCACAAGAATGATTTTAGCTATGTCTGGCTTCTACCAGGATTTCTGAAAGAAAGCAGAAAGGGAGGGGAAGCAAAAAGGCTCTGCATTTTCTTCTGACTGACTCTTATGGCAAACGTACATCCCCCAACTAAAAAATGTCATTGATGAGCCTGGATACATCACTGTGAATGAGACATGTAAGTTATGAGCAAAACTATATTTGATTTCTTCTAGCACTGGGAAACAAAGATACTTCCAGAGACTTCAGGCAGCCTGGAAGTTATTCTTTTCTTTTCAGTGGCTACAGAAAGTGTCTGGATGTCTATTGCAAAATCCTTGATTACACATCCAAACCAGGAGCCCTTCTGTCCCTGTGATCATTGCACTGGTGCCGGCTATTTGGGTTTGAAGATTATTTAGCAACAGAGTCTCAGTTATATACATAAAATATAGCACTGACTATGGATTAGAGAGGAGCTGCCAAGTACAGCATTCAAACACCTGGCGATATTGATTTTACACTTTTCCTGTGATTCTACATCATGTTCCTTTAGTTTCTGGCAATCTCTATAACTTTTATACTGACATAAATTGTGATAAAAAAGGAATCAAATAACCCCCCTTCCCCCTCCAGAAATAGTTAGGAAAGCTCTATAGCACCATTAATATTTTTGTTAATGTAGGTGAACTCAAGGAGGGCAAAAGTACAGGGAAAGTTAAGTCTAACCTCTTAGTGTGTTGTTATTGTTTCTGTTTTAGCTTTAGTTTTGCTGTCCTAGAAAGAAACATAAGAATATAAATATTTATTCTTTTTGAAAATCACCTTTATTATATGTTTGTTATCACTATCTTTTTTTATCTTTTTTTTTTTTTTTTTTTTTTTAAATGCATCCAGCAAGAGGTCATCTGAACATCTCAGATGAACCTCTTGGTTCAATTAGAAACCAGATGTACTAAGACCATCCTCAAGAAAGAACATGGGATATATCCTTTTACTAATGGTGTTCCTGAGCTTAATGAAAATCCGATGCTTTGTATAGTGAAATAGCAATAAGGAGCAGATGCAGTCCTCTGAAATCTTCCATGTTTTACACTGTGGTAGATTGCAGGACAACTGCCTGTAAGGACTCTTTTATTTTCAAAATTCATGAAGTCTCTCATGTTGCTTACAAAAGGAGTATGGAGGGTTTGGGGTTGTTTTTGTTTTTGAGTCTTTCAAAGGGACATGTATCCCTGTAGTTGCCTTGCTGATGAATCAGTGAAGGTCTTCTGGTGAAGCTAATAGTACTGCTTTAGATTAAAAGCTCTAGTATGAAGCCAAAGGTATAGCAGAATACCCAGACTTCTGAAAAAGACCTCAGATTCTCAATGTTGCTGCTTGAATAACTAGCTAGAAAGAACAAAGCCAACATTTTGTCATGTCTCTATCATCAATGGAGGGTTTTGGAGGACTGCCCAGAGGGGAGTTGTGATAATAATGTTATTCCTTTTACACATACATCCGTGTATTCATGGTACCATGGTAATAAATGCACTTGCTGTCCACTTTTTTCCTTAAATTTAGTTTTCAATTGTTCCAGTAAATACTTTGTACAAAAGCTGTAAAGGTTAGAGTCCAGTAACAAAGTCAGTATGAAAGAAACTTAGCAGGAAGGAATAATTAAAAAAAAAAAAAAAAAAAAGACTTTCACAGGACTGGAACAGGATGCAGTGGTTTGTCTGTGACAGAAATTGCTTAACTAGAAAATTAACAGTATCACGAAGAGCTAGAAGTGCACAGCTAAGCTTTTTAGTAGTCTTTCAATACGCCTACATTGCTTGGATCATAGGCTTCTTCAGGGCAAATTAGCACTGTTTATTTAAGCAAATCATCTGGCCGCTCCCATGGGGACCTCTACCTCTTTGACTTCAGCACCCAAGAATCACACAGATCATCATATATCACTTCCAGGGGCTGAGAAGAATTTTAATAGCAATAATGTTTTGTTTCAATTCTTGAACACGCACTGACGAGTTTCACAGTTGCAAACCATATGACATGAGAGACAGTTGTAGCAGCTTTGAATTTTGAAGGTCTTAAGTTCCCAAAAAGGTGCTTTTTAAGTAACTTTTAATGAGTTGTGTAAAGCAGGCTTTCCAGCATAAGCATTCTTGAAATTAATTCTGGGAGGTGTTCCAGTGAACAAGTAATAGAAAAGGTTGCTGTCGTAAAATACTTTCTCAGGATTCTGCTACCTTTATTGTAGCCAAATCAAAGTAAGAAAAAGTAGGCATTTAGGAAGACTTATGATATATCCTTCTTTCAGTGGCAATTGGTTATGGATGGAGTAGATACAAAAGCATTAATCTATTATCATTTAAAAAAAGGATGTTTTGGGGAAAATCTTTTATTCTCTCCAAAATATTTGGAGAGTGAAGACTGAAAAGTGAATGGGAAAGGAGCCCTGAAGATCTTTAGACAGGGAAGAAATGTGCCATATGAGGTCAGACAACTCAATTCAAGCCAAAGAGTTCAAAGATGCTAGCTAAGTACTTTAAAAGCCATCTGTGAAAGAATATTCGGGTTTGTCTAAAAAATGCTAGGGAAACATCCAGAAAAGAGATATCTTAAAGGAAGTTTTTGTGAAATCCACGAAACTCTCACTGATAGCCATATTATTGGTTTAAGTTTCATAAAGGTCAATAAATGTGGAAAAAAATAGTGTGAGATAAATCCAAATGTCTTGGAACTCATCAAATTTCTGAGAATATATATAGCTGGTTAGAGAAAGTGTGATTTTAAACATAGATACGCATAGATTTGATTAAAATTAGGGGAGAGACATTCACTGATGCTGCTTTTTCTCTGACAGTGCCATAGACATTGCCAGAGAGTCTCAAATAATTAGCAAGATAGTGGCCACAGTGCAAAAAAAAATTATTTGACACAGACAAATCTAAAGTGTTATTCCCAAGATGTAAATAATGTATTACTCAAAGAGAATGGCTCCTGGATAGAATTGTGCATGACTGCGGGGTCCAAACCTCACCAAAAAAAAGAAGTATGTAAAGAACACTGGTTAAAAATGCACAAATTTGACAAAATTAGGATATATGCCTATTGCTTGAGTGTGAATAAGCCTGAGTTTATTTGGTTTCTGAGATTTCCTTGAGTGGGACATTGCCTTGAAAGCACAGGTAATACAAGAATTGACAAGAAAGTCACCACAAGGAATAAATTCCAGAAAAAGAATGAACTGGAATTTGGGATTTCACTGACATTGGAGAAGACAAGAAAGACGAGAATCTTTCAGCCAAATTATACTCTTTTTTTTTATAATAATGTTGCTAGTTTTTAACTGAGCTTTAATTAAACTACTTTGCATTCCTCATAGCTTGTGTTTGCATTCCCGACAGACTTAAAGTAAAGCACATTTTTAATTTTGCAATTGCTGCACTTACTTTTCACTCTCAGTTGACCTCGTCATTTGTTAGAAGCCTACATGGCCTTAATAGTTGAAACATGAAGTAATTTTTTTTAGAACAGAGGAGTAATTGCCACTGCTACAGGAAAAAATAGTGTGCAGTTTTTTTGCAGGGGGTGAACAAACAGATTTAGAAGAGAGGAGCTGGTTACTCCTCCAATAGCTTTAACCATTTGGATCATACTAGCATGGAAGGTGACTGGGTTTAAAGGCTCTCAAGAGTTCATCTATCCATACACCTCTCCTCTACAGTGGTATTAACTGCCTCATTCCAGATAGATGTTCATTTAACATGTTCTTAAAAGATTTCATTCATAGAGATTCTGCAACTTCCCTGGGCTATATATTTTCTAGTGCAATAAGAACACTAGATAAAAGCAAAGTGAATGTATTAACTTTCATTGAGCATACACAGGCTATGTTTTTGCTAGCTGGGCTCTTTGTAGTTTAACAAGAAGTTGTGCTGGATGGATTCTAATTAGATCCACAGCCCCCTTGTGGGTTCATTTTGAAATCCTGTTACCCAACTTCAGTTTCCTGATTAATCTCCAAATGAAAAGGATGCCAAAAGTCTGCCAAGTAGGGTGCCAAGCCACCAACAAGACCTTAAGCACAAAGAATATTGCATGAGTCATTAGAAATAAGATAATGTGAGATATCTGCAGCAAGACCATGGTGCCACAACCTCATTTCCAAAAATGACTTTCTCTTAGGAACCATCATTGCCAGGGTGACCAAGTGCAATTTGCTTTCTCCTCTTTGGTTTTTATTCTGTTTTGTCCTGTTCTGTTTTTATTTTATTTTATTTTATTTTATTTTATTTTACTTTATATATTATTTCTTTTCTCTTCTTTTTCACAGCTGTTTTTAATTTGTTGTCTTAAAGAACTGTTTCCTCAATTTAGCCACAAAATAAGTAGAGAATAAGGGAAAGAAAGTGCCCCTTTCTTCATATAATAGAGTGAAAGGAGACACACATCATCCTGATGACTCAAGTTTGTGAGATAAAAGCATTTTTATTTCCTGAGAAGAGATTTCTTTTCTTGTTTATGTAATAAAAAAGAAAAACAAACAAACAAACAAACAAAACCCAACCGGAAGGGAAGGGAAGGGAAGGGAAGGGAAGGGAAGGGAAGGGAAGGGAAGGGAGATCTGGAACAGTTCATTTTAGTGATTGGGTTGTGGTTTTTTGCTTTATTTTGCATCTATTTCTAATTAGGAGAGATTTATCTTAACTTGTTTTACATAGTTCACTTTTACAAGAACTTAAATCACTGTTAGTATGACTTAGACATTAATTCCATATTCCATACTTGAAAAAAAAAAAGATCTGACTAGCTTTAGGAATTTCTACAATGCAGTTTAAGGGTACCAAAGGAACCATTTTTTTGCAGCCATATAATTAAACATAAAAGTTTTAGACACACCTTACATGAAGCTCATGTAGCCTCTAGCTTTCTGTCTCCCTAGTTCAGTGGCACTTAATGAACAAAGTTTAGCAATCTAATTTATGGTCTCTCCATGCTGTAACATCTTCAACTGATGAAAAAACGATGTTTCTATATTTTGGTTAGTTTTGTTTTCTCAGGAAAATATATTTTTTGAGAAATTTGTCTGTCTTTTTTTTTTTTTTAATATTGACACTGAAACTGTTGCTGTCAGTTACAAAGGTAAATGAAGAAACCTCTGAAACCTCACTGGAAGTCAACCATGAATTTTTACTGTGTGAAAATGATTTTATTCTACTTTTTCGTCATATCTTTTCTACAGTTATTTTTGTGACATTCATTTTTTATTTAATTATTCATATTCATTGCCATACTTGTAAGGAAAGTCACATCAGTAGCACAAAGAAAATCATAAAGCAGAGAACTGGAAAAGGGAAACAATCTATTAACAGGATTTTAAAAGAAGTGAAAAGCAATTGCAAATGGAGGTTCAAAATTGTAGCAGTGGGAAGATGAAAGGAAAAAGACCTCAACTGGTAGGAAATGGGCAAAATACACAGAATTGTATTTGTGTGTTGGAATAAAAGAGAAAATAAGCAAGTCATGAGCTAAAATCATGAGCAAGTGATAAGGAACAAAAGAAAACTACAGATGTTGCTACAGATCTTTGTATGTGTGTTATAATAGTTTATACATAAATATCCAGTGATTCCCAAGTTTGCACTACATCGAGTCAGATTTCAGACTTTTTTTCTACTTGGCCCCACTGACTCCACCTAATTTAAGGATCACTTATGCCTCACTGTTTTGGCAGGCACATGCCCTTCTCCTCCACAACCTGACTAGGTCTTGATGAACCCTCTCTGTGTTGTTCCTGATTTACTCTAGGAATGAAACCAAGCCATGGAAGATACTCGCTACTTCAGGTTTCTACTTGACCCAGCATGGAAAAATCAACATTTCAAGCAGAAGCCGCTCAATAATGTTGTCACGGTCACTTATATAACCATTTGTGCTCCAACTCTGGAACCATATCTTTGTTAACATTGGCTTTGATTCCTACTTTATTTGCCATACACAATTGTCTGTATAAAGTTGTGTATATAAATATATAAACTAACACAATTTAGTTCTTCACTGCATTTTTTGGCTTTGACTACTGTAATTTCACTGAATCAATGATGAAATGAAAGCTGTATGATATAATTTAGTGAAGACAATAGCCTGATCATGAAATATCAAAAGACAAGTACAGCAAAGTTAATATTTCTCTAAGACACAATGAATGAAAACAGTGACTTACCAACTGGGAATGTTCTGTGTCTTAGGTGCAATATGAAATAGTTTTCCCAGAACTTTATAGAAAAAAAACCAGACATACAAACAAACAAACCCACCTCTTTTAAGTAGCAGAATGTATAAAATCTGCAGTTCTAAAGTCACATTTCAGTTAGTTGCATTAATCATACAGTACGTGACTATCTGTAGGTGCCTTTCAAGTAGATTATGGCAGAATGATCTTGGCAGAAGATGATGTGTGCTCCTGGAACATCTCAAAAACATTCTCAATATTCATGTACCATCTTTTCCAATAAGTCCTTTATTTATGAAGGAAATGACAGAAGTAATTCTTAGAGAAGCCTCCATTTTTATCTTGAGAAAATGACGAAAATAAAATTCAGATGCAACTTCCACCTCTTTCACTCAGAAACTTTCTCTGATTAGAATAATGGAGTTCATTTAGAAGTCATTTGAAAGAGGAGAAAAAGAAGATGTCAAAAAAAAAGTAGGATATGGTTAGACCTGAACTGTCTTCTGAACATTATCATTTTAGAAGTAACAGAGTATGAATTTTTTGTCACCTATGTTACCAGAATGAAGGAAAACATTCCCAAACACCTCTGTTCTCTGCTTACAGAGTACCAAACAATGCTTACTTACTCAGAACCACACATTTGGAACATGTGTGTGAAAACTATGTGCTTTCTGATTAAAATGGAGACCTTCTGCGAAAAAAAGAGTTTGTGTCTATATAGCCAGCAAGGAACTGGCTTGTCATGTTAACTGCCCATTAGCTTTAGAGAAAATAATAACTTGCAAATATGAAGAAAAGAATTGCAAAGATGAGAGGATCACATACTAACAGCTTCAAAACTGGTTTCACAAGACATGCCTTCTGGTAGAACTCTGGCAGACTCAATGTAATAACTTTGCCATGAAAAATAATAACTGTTTATCAGAGCAATATTCACCCCACCTCCCCCCTGCTGGCTGTTTTTGATCATACTGTAGCAGAAAAGAGAGAGAAAAGACTCCTTATAGTATGTGATCTCCTCTAATTTATTTCTTTACATAGCAAACAGTTCAGTGCCTTTTTAGGCAAGCCTTGTGCCCTGTTAGACCTTCTAGACCTTGATGTTCCCTTGACTAATAAGGCTGTAACCTATAAAGCCAAATGAGACAAGAGAGCCTACAAAGAGAGAGACCTGTGCTGGAGCAGTGGCTCCATCAGTCTCTTATTAGAAATTGGAGGACAGATCCTATTCTTCTTCACGCTTCTGTAAGAAGAGTAGCTCCAGAGATTTCACTCAAACTGCAGTGGTGTAAATCTAGATAAGAATTTGTTCCTCTGTGACAGCAGCTCTAAACTTAATAGAATTGTGAAGATTGAGGGGTTAAAGTAATGAGTTCCTCAACAGTTCACCTCTTACTGCCAAGTATTCATTAAGCTTGTACTGGGCGTCTTACACAGTCACCTCTAAAGTCTCTGACTTTCTGGTGAGGATACAGTCAATCTTTGCTGTAATGTCCTCAAAACTTATATCTCCGAAATGTGCTTTCATTAGATTGCTCTACAAATCACCCCTTTAAGACCAATTCTAAATATGCTTTCTGAACTGTAGAGTGATTAGTGCTGAATGCAGTACTTTGGGTGAGGTCCTAACGAAATACACTGTATTTCCTTAACAATAATTGAGTTGAAGGCTTTAATATAAGGGGGTTTTTTTATTATTAAAATAACTCTCATATCTCTCTCCAGGTCAATATGCTGTAGTACCTTCCCATTAAGCAGATATTATGTCCTCTTATTACATTCTCTGAGACTCAATATTCTGCATTTATCTGCATTGAATTTGCTATCTATTAGCTCAAGTACTTAAATGATCTAAATCCTTCCCTACCTGACTGTATTGCTTCTCACAGATGACCTTTCCTCCCAATTTAGTATCATCTGCACACCAGAAATTTTTAGTTTAAATAATATGCTCTGAGTCATTTAGGTACTGAAAAAGCTGTGGTTCCAACACTGATCCCTGTGGTGCCCCTGACACAAGTAACTTTGCCATGGCTTAAAAGCATAACTCAAAATGTGCGATCTCACCAGCCGCAGTTTAACGATATGGCATTCTCACTTTGGACGAATGGTAAAGCCTTGCTTAATATGTATCTAATTTTTATAAAGAGTGTTCTGGCTTTCTTGAAAACAGATGATTAACATTTCTAAGAGGCTTCAGGGCATGTCTACAATATGGCTGCAAAAAAACCCCACTGCTTGCTAAGCACTGAGTGATGTCTGGGGACGTCCACCCCGATCCAGGGCAGGGGTGCTCCAGCTACTCCAGCTATTTCAGCTGCCTTTGTACAACACCATGTTTGAGCCCTACCAAAAACTTTGTCACAGCACTGCTTGAATGTAGCCATGCTGCTCCTGGGGATGAATTTGTAATTTGTTTGAGTTTGTCTTTGAAAGCAAGATGAACAAAGGATAACCCCTGCCCAGCTAGCTGCTGCACATGGTCAGTGCTGGTTTGATAGAATCATGGAATCATTTTAGTTGGAAGAGACCTTTAAGATCACTGAGTCCAACCATTGCCACTAAACCATATCCCTCAGCACTACGTCTACCCATCTTTTAAATACCCCCACCACTGGGATGGCGACCCCACCACTTCCCTGGGCAGCCTATTCCAATGCTTGATAACCCTTTTGTTCCCAATATCCATCCTAAACCTCCCCCGGTGCAACTTGAGGCCATTTCCTCTTGTCATATTGCTTGTTCATTAGGAGAAGAGACTGACCCCCACCTGCCTGCAACCTCCTTTCAGGTAGTTGTAGAGAGTGATAAGGTCTCCCCTCAGCCTCCTTGTCTCCAGGCTAAACAACCCCAGTTCCCTCAGCTGCTCCTCAAAAGATTTGTTCTCTAGACCCCCGAATCTGACTCCATTGCACAAGGTGGATGTTCCAGGTTAGCTACAGAAGGAATGTACTGCTGGGATCAAAGCTAGGATGCTGACACTGCAGTCAGTAATCTATACAAACTACCCACAATGAAGACCAAGGCTGAGGGCTTCACACTGGTTTACTTTTAGCACGTGATTGACATACTTAAAGATGAGCAGCCTCTGGCTTCCCCGACGGTCAAAGGGGAAGACTCCCTCCTTTCAGAAGGCACCTATGGCATTGGCACCCCTCACCGTGACTGTATATGTTCCTAAACTTCCCAAATTAAGCAACCAAAGTAAAATCTTGAAGTTAGGCAGACAGAATATTTCTCTTTTTCAATGTTATTTGGGCGAGACGTGGTGGACATTGGTGCAATGCAGGCAGGGATTCCTAGTGTGCCTGTGAAGACTACAGCAAAACCAGGGTATTGTGAAAGAAAGGGGTTGCCTGTCACAAACTAATTTAGCTATGTTGAGCTCTGTGTTTTCATAGTTGGACCTCTCTAGAAAGAGTTTACCTGCGTGTCTCTGTACTAGTTTTCAGCACAGAAATATTAAGAGCTTCTGTCTTGTGATTTGGCACAAGTAAGTCCATCAGAACAGGTTAGAAGATGTGCTGATATCCAGCTTTACTGATAGAAAACTGACACTTCAGAGGACTGGGTTTAAAGGGTGACTAAGGGAATTTTGGCAGATACCTGCTCAGTGCCTTGGTCAGAGACCCACCCTGCCTTCCCAGGGATGTCAGATGGTCTCCATCCTCCTGTGGGCTGGGATTTTCCTCTCCTGCAAAAACCACTCTCTCAAAGCTCACTTCTTACCACTATCTTTCCTTAGCTCTCCTCTGCTTGGGGTTATCAACAGTAATCACTGTATTCTAAGGGGTAGAGCTGTGCCTAAGGCTTTTCTTACCCATGTGTATGGGTTACACCCACAGAAAAGTGTTCTTGCTGAGGACAGACAGTTGTGTATACAGCCAAGCTTTACATTTTCCCTGAATAGGAGGGGGAAGGAGGTGCTGCTGAGAAAATCAACAAAAATGCTTCAAGAGCTGTATTTTACTTTAGTAATTGAAATGTGTCTCAGCTCCAAAACTTGTGCTGATATTTACCACTTACTGTATTTTTTTCTTCC
>NW_009649715.1:513216-595817 GCF_000708025.1 Charadrius vociferus
CCAACAAATTTCATGCAGTCAAGGCAGGCTTAGCTACTACTTTCTTTGGCTTTTTCACTTCTTTCCATTCCCCCAGGATGCTCTATGATGATTATTTCTTTCTGTCTTTATTTTCTCACTCCTTCTTTTTTACCCCCCCCCCTTTTTTTTTTTTTTTTTTTTTTTTTTTTTTTTTTAACAACTTCTTTCCCTGAGGGAGACTGCAGCAGTAATGCTGAGGCACTGCTAAGGGCAGTAAGGAAAAATAATCAGTATTTGATGGCATCACAGTACTAGCATGTTGGATAACCTGTTATCATCTCACTGATGTGGCACGAACCAGCAAGAAAACATACTCCAGAAAGCTGCATGTTTATGTGTGATTTTATTAATTGAAAAGCTGATTCCATCTCTTTTGTGCAAAAATCACCGGACTCTTTCAGATGAAAGAAAGGACAGGAGCTAATAGGTCTTGCGGGACAGATATTTAGAACTTTTAGACATCTCTGTATTTCAAATACATAATGTTCTGAAAATGCTTAATCCTGAATTTTTGAAGGTCTAGAGAATGAAGTCTTCCATTCATTCACAACATAGGTCATAGATATCAGTGATAGCACACTAGAATATTTCCAGATGAGGAGGGTCCACCCATACAGATGATGGGCCATTTCGTATTTCATGTCAGCTTACACTCTCATTCTTCTTTTGAGACTGAATGAAAGAGGATGTATTTTATTCACAGTTTTCTAACACAGGGTCTGTCTATTAGGAAGTTATTAAAAGTAATAAACTTACTTCATTTAAAGAACTTTGAAGGTATCATATGGCAGAAGTTTTCAGGAGGTTAATTGCCACTGATGCTTCTCACAGATATTTAACAGTAGCTTAGCTTCTTCACTGTTATAATCACTCTTAGTCACTCATATTCACATCTCTGTAGCTCATCGTCTTTCTCTCTCTTCATTCTTTCATGTCAAAAAGTATAGAGGGAGTTCAGCCTGTTTGATTAAAAAAAATATTAAAAGACCTGAAAAAATCTGAAAACTTCAAAATGAGTTTTTCTGAGGTTTTCAAAGAATCACAGAATGGTCAGGATAAGAAAGGTCCTCTGGAGATCATCCAGTCCAACCCCCCTGCCAGAGCAGGGTCACCTACAGCAGGTTACACAAGACGGTGTCCAGGTGGGTTTTGAATGTCTCCATTCAGAGATTCCACCACCTCTCTGGGCAGCCTCTTCCAGTGCTCTGCCACCTTCAAAGTAAAGAAGTTCCTCCTCATGTTAAGATGGGACTTCCTATGTTCAAGTTTGTGCTTGTTACCTCTTGTTCTATCACTGGGCACCACTGAAAAAAGACTGTTCCCATCCCCCTGGCACCCTCCCTTTAAGGATTTGTAAGTATTAATAAGATGCCCCCTCAGTCTTCTCTTCTCCAGACTAAAAATACCCAAGTCCCTCTGCCTTTCCTCATAAGAAAAATGCTCCAGTCCCCTAATCATGTTCATAGTTTTTTTCTGGACCCTCTCCAGCAGATCCCTGCCTTTCTTGAACTGGGGAGCCCAGAACTGGATGCAGTACTCCAGATGTGGCCTCACCAGGGCAGAGTAGAGGGGAAGGATGACCTCCCTCGACCTGCTGGCCGCACTTTTCCTGATGCACTCCAGGATGCCATTGGCCTTCTTGGCCACCAGGGCACCTTGCTGGCTCATGGTCATCCTGTTGTCTACCAGCCTTCTGGCGTGTCAGCCACTCCTCCCAGTTTTGTGTCATCAGCAAACTTGCTGATGGTACACTCTATCCCTTCATCCAGATCATTGATGAATACACTGAACAAGACTGGGCCCAGTACTGACCCCTGAGGGACACCACTTGTTACTGACCTCCAACTAGACTCTGTGCCACTAATCACAACTCTCGGAGCTCTTCCTGTCATCTAGTTTTGGTTATTTTAGTCAGACTAGTTAAGGAAGCAGATAGATAAAGAGACCAGTACGTTTGTGGGGGTTTTTTTGTTTGGTTGGTTTGGGTTTTTTGTTTGTTTTTTTTTTTTTTTTTTCTCTTCTTATGCCTTCATTTTCCCCTTAAATGCCTCCTTTTTTTTTTGATTTTTTTCTGTTGCATTTTGGTGGGTTTCGGTTCAGGATACTTCTGTCCTATCACTAGACTGACTGAGGACAGGGATAGCTTTTTATACCCCTGACAATAACTGCTTGGTTTGTGCAATCGTATGTGCCCATAGTCGCATAGCTGTGCCACTCACCAGTGAACTCAGAGGAGCATCTACATATATCTCAGCTGAAAAAGGAAACAAAAGACCACAAGCATACTTATCGTGAAGTTTTAATGACCTATCTTGAAAGGAAAAATACCAGAAATATTTTAGAAACAAGTAATTCAAACAAGAATGGAAATATTATTGGGATATTTTTATATATAAATTAAATATCTTCTGGTTTTATTTTCCATCCCCGCTGTTATTTAAAATAATTGTTAAATAAAATTTGTTAATGTCATCAATCACAGCTACTATTTTTTAATGAAAAGTGTTCATTTTTTTAAGGAAACTGCTCTTAAGCACTCAACATTTTATACTCGGGAGAGAAAAAAACAAACAAAACAAAACAAAACCGATTTTTTTTAATTTCTCAGGCTGAAGATTTAGGATTTGAACTTTATTATTAACTGAACTAGACCTTCATACACTTCATACTGCAGTTACCAATGAGACCTAAATCTTGTTTTGAGCTCTTAGTGACTAAATCTTGGTGCCAGAAGACAACTGGAGTCAATCTTTTGAGATTTTCACATAAAGATAAAAAAAAAAAAAATAAAGAAAGAAAAAGTTACCAATATTTTCTTTCATCTTTTATCTAAATAAATTTAAAAAAAATATATATATTTTCACTTTTTTTTCCTCCAAAAATGGCAGTTGCTCTTCCACTGGTATCTTGATGAAACCCTTGACTGAATTGTAAAATATCAGAAAACTCCTTCCTTTCCTGGGAAAAACAGGACCAGCTTTCTGATTCAAAAATGTAATGCAAGTTGCTGGTATCTGAGGCCTAAACTAAAATGTGCTGAAGTCAGTGAATATGAAGGTATTCATATTCAGAAGCTGTCTTTTGAATATTAGCATTCCTTTGCCCCTGTAATAATACAGGTAATAGCACTAGGAGGTAGAACACTTGAGTTCCTAAGCCTAAGGAAAGTTGTTCTTCTAGCAATTCTACCTCAAAAGCCCAAAATAGACTTGAAAGCACAGCTTCCCTCTCCTCCAGATGAGTTGCTGAGTAGTTTTGCGTGCATGGCGTAAAGGTCCAAAAGGAAGTCTGAATTTGCAGCTTAGCTAAGGAGGGGAACTCTGCTTCCTGGAGGACTCACAACTGTTCACTTAACAGAGTAATCGCTGGATGAAAACAAGGACAAATTTAAGTGTGAACCAGGGTCTAGAACCATCTCTTCTTTTGGCGTTCCCACCTACTGACAGACTTTCTAATTACACAGCTGGAGCCACAGGTTCACAGGATCTGTAGGTCTTTCCAATCCAGCTGCACACCAACTTCACTACGGAGGAAAAGTGGCTACAGCTCCTTCAGCATGCCTCAGGCCCTGCTGCTACAGCTGTATCTTGTGGTGAAGTAACTGCCATTTCAAACACCTTTTCGTCAACTTTGGTTCACTTCTGGGACACAGCTCAGGTGATTTTTTAATAGATATCACATAATATATAGTTATATACCACATAACAGACAGCACCACAATTGTAGCTGGAAAGAGTAAGCAAAAGCCTGAGCATACTTAGCATGCCAGGATGCTCTGAAGACTTAGCAATTTCAGTGATAAATTTCCATAAATAGGAAATAAGTATCTGAGCACTCAATTCAGTAAAGGCAGAGACGCTGCTGAGAATCTTCCTAAAATAACCCTAATTGCCTGGGAATCTTCCTCCTGAAATCTTCAGCAGATAGTGTGTCTCAGGTGTCTAAGCAGCTTAAGTGCTTTCTTTCTAACTCAGTTTCCTGAGTGTAGGAGCTGAAATTCCACCAAAATGTCACTTTAAATGCCTGGGTGGTTAGCAGAATGCCTGCCTAAGTATGTCAAACAGACATTTAGGTGCCTAGACACATATGTAGCTGTCTTTAGACACTAAAATTTGGGGAAATGCATCTTGCTGATAAGGGAGACTAAAGAGAGATACAACAAGACCAAGTATCTTCCTATACCTGACTTTGACATTGAGTCCCTTTACATTTTACTTTGGGGAGGGAGAATTCTCTTTCTCTGTAAATGAAATTAACACCCTGCAACCTATAAACATGTGCAACAAATATTATTTACTTACACTCTTTTTTTTAACAAGTATAGAAAGACCTGATTCAGATCTCATATCATGACTCATTTTAATAGACCCAGTGTGATTTTAAATTGGTTGAGGTGTTGATTTTATCCCTCTTGTGAAGTCTTTTGCTGCAGAGGATAGGAATCTTGACATGATCTCTGCTGAGATTACGTAATATCTCTTTTTGAATTTTCTTTGTTTAGTCCTTTGTTCTGTATCTGTATCTAACGGATGCAAACGAAGCTATTATTTCAGAAGCTATTAACTCAGACAGAAAAAAAAAAATCTATGTCTTTTCTTACTAACAGCCAATATTTCTGGATTCTGTTGGGCCATATGGACAGTGCTTCAGAGTCACCACAGTCTTCCATGTAGAGAGAATTTATAGTTTGTAACCCGTGTTTTCCCCTCCCCAGAAAATATGGAAAAGCATAGGATTGCCAACAGCTTACTGGACCGTTTGTGGCATTATAAGCAAGAAATGTGATATAAGGAGTGGCAAAACATAACCAACCAAATAAACAAATTTTCCTTTCAATATAATTTTTCCCTGCTGAAACCTCTAAATTGAGGAGTAGGAGGGCTTTTGGAGAGTAACACTGTTACGAACATCAGGTCATACTGTTGCATAGACAGACAGATGAATTATGTGTTGTAATGATGGAAAGAAAGAAGTAGTCGTTTGGGAAACAGGATCCAGTAGAGATCTGGAGTTGTTGATGGGTTGAAGTATTTAAAGGTGCATGAATACTTATATTCATATAGAGGGCGAGACGGAGGTTACAAGCTAATCTGAAACATTTTTAGCTCCTGATGCTGACAGTCTGTTGACAAAGGTAGGTAGGGTCTTCTCCTAATGAGGCTATGGAGACATTACAAAATCAAAGTGTCAAGTAATAGATGGATTCCTGAAAGCAGAATCAGCACACCAGCGACAACGTGGTAAGCTACTATGTGTAGACCTATGTTATCACAGTGCCACTGAAGAATATCTCCTGCCTTGTGAAGCTTCCATAAAGATTTAGTTACTTTGGTGTCACTTGACAACTTTGACATGACATAAAGCAGATGACTATCAAAGTTTTTCTCCCATTTCCAGCTTGTATTTATTCATTGCTTTGTTTCTGTTTAGGACACATATCTCCATTTGCAAAAGAACTACTTTTGAGATCATCACCAGAAAAAAAGTCTAGTAGGTGTTAGCAAGTTTGGATCAGAATTTAAGATTCCCTGGCAAAGAAAATCCTGCATGAGTAGTTGTTGTGATATTAGAGCATTCTTAAGAACTGGCAGGATTCTGGCACTTGAGCAGTTAAGTCAGTCCAATGCGGGCTCAGTTACCCACCAAGGTAAAATGTAAAATAAAATGCATTGAAACACATTTCATCAGCACTCAGTATTATTTATGGAGTGCGCCTGGGCATTCCGGCGGGTAATACTTCTGTTGTTTGTTTAAGTAAAATAACTAATTTGTCTCTTTAATAAGAACATTATAGATATCCTGTGAATTTGTATGTCAGCAGCACTTCAAAAAGATGGTGTGTGCAGACAAACTGACTGAGAATAAACTACTGAGAGCTTTACTCTGTAGCTAGAAAGATGAACCTGAGGGTAAAATATTTCAGAACTATTCTGCCAACAATGCAAGTTTATGAAATGCTTGTGTTGGGAGAAAAAAGGACTACAATAATACTCTGCACGAGTTGCACTTTTCACCTGGGAAACCTAAAGTATTTTTCAGACATCAGCACTCCCAAGAGGAAGGTCTTGTGTTATTCTACAGATGGATGAACCAAAGTACAGGGGCATCTATCACCTTTCCAGTTCCCCCTGGAGTAAAGACGACTTCCACTGGGCAGTAAATGATGCCCTATGTTCTAAACTGATGTTAAAAAAGAAAGAGAGAAAAAGTCTTTTAAAGTTTCAGTGAACTATCTGCGTTGCTGTGGATTGATTACAATTTAGTAATACTAATTATAATATAAATAGTTGGAAACTTTTGCAGATTTTAACTTACTTGTATAACTTGCTCTTGTTTTTTTCTGAGCACTTAAAACAACATGCAACTTTTTCCTCCACTACTCTTCTTGTTGTTGTGAGGGTATTTTCTCTAATAAGTGATTTTTAAAGCACTGTATGCACATACGTGTTAGCAAAACCAGGAATAGAGGTCCTAATGTCTGGACAACTTTCTCCCACCTAATACTATAAATAGAAGTTACTTTGGTTTTTTATGTTATTATTACTGGAACTTTTATTAATTTCAAATCATACAAAATTTTTCTTTGGGAAAAAAAAAAAAAACAAAACCAACCACAAACTACTAACCAGGCAACTAATATTCACTCCTTAGGTTTAATCATTCCACCAATGGATTAGTAATATATTATTTTATCAGAAGAATGCAACTGTAGATTGTAAGATAAGACAAACTAGAAGACGCATACAGTAAAAATGACATGGTTTGAACCCATATTTCACAAGGTAGTTCTGGAAGTTCCAGTGGCACAGACATTTAATCAGATTGATTACCAGGTATATAATCTGATATTGCTAACTCTTCGCCTTGTTTCGGTCTGCTTTCATGATTAGTTACAAAGTTTAACTTATGGACAAAATTGCAGCTGTGAAATTTTGAAGATTTGCACTCCATATTTTTTGTAATGTTTGAATTTTTGTTGGTCTGCTTCCTTGTTTTCAGGAATGAACTAGTGCACAGAACAAGATCCGCATCAAACAGAGCCTTGGGTTGAAACTTCTCTAGGAGGAGCTGATCCATAACTACTGAAGTAATAATACCAAGCAAGGACTTCTGCTTATACAGGTTTGTAAACTCTGTAAATTAAGGAAACACAGATCAGCTTAGTCAAACACATCAGATGATATGATTGAGAAGAAATCATGCTCTGCAAGGGAAGATATTCTTTACCTTGACCTTACCAGTTCAGAAACTGCTTCTAGGGGTTTCCTGGCTTAAAACATACCCTGTGTGGTCTCTTTGGTGTCACTCTGAAAGTCCTTTTATCATCACTTCTGAAGTTTGCTTTCTAGGTTTGCTCCTTGCTAAAAAGAGGGATCTCACCTCTCTCTGAAGTCTCTCAGCCTGAAGTCATGCAGCAGGTTCTCATCTGCCAGTTTCCCTGTCACCTCTTCACCTCCAAACATGTACAAACACACCAGCATAGACAACTGTATCCATGACTGAGAAAACGCTTGGCAAATTTTCGTATGTCCTATCGATGTCCTACCATACTGGAGCATACACAGTGCAGAGTATAGCCACTTAGTCCAAAAAACTGGGATGGATCAGAGTTGAGGGACATGTGCTGTGCAGGTGGTCAGTGTGTGCAGAGACATCACTGGAGTAGCTCAGCGGAGTTGCCTATACTGCAGTTACTGTACGTTCTTTCACAGAGATGAAATGTCTAAAAGAACAATGAAAGTGTTAAGAATAATTACAAAACGATTTATTCTAATGGTTCCTTGCAAAAATGCATTAAAAGGGTGATACCCTAACACAAAGAATAAGGGGATTAAGGTCACAACTGCCATAATGACATAAAGATTTAACAAAGTAATACATTTACATGAAACTTCCTTCCCCAGATTTGTGGTAGCACCAGCTCAGTTGCACAAAAAAGGGGAAAGAGCCCTCCAAAGTTATAAACTTTATATGGAGTTATTTATGATGTTACCTGCCTTATTTACACTTCTGATGAAAGCTTGAGGTTTCAATGCAACTATTTCGCTTCTTTAACTGCAAACAGCAGCTCGGCTGGACTATGTGCAAGGTGGTGTCATGTGAGCTGAGGGTGTCCTGGGGGACGTGGGCCATGAGGGACTGGCAGCCAGGGCCCATCCCACCACCCCAGACAGAGAGCAGGGCACCTCCCTGGGGACAGGGGAGTTGGCCTGTGGGTGGGCCTGGCTTGGTGAGGCCCATGGCTGGGCTGGGCAAGGCTGTGGAGAGCTGGAGACCAACATCCAATGGCCTTGCTGGGGCAGGGACTAATGTCCCCCCAAAATGGGGTCCTGGACTGTGGGTAGGGACAGTAAGGCCCATATGGGCCTCAGGGTCCTGATGGTGTGGATGATCCCTCTGTGGGTCAGAATTTTTCCAGGTTGGGATGAAACCTCTCAATCTTATTGAGACATATCGTGATAACCTATCCCCGCTACCCCTCTGTTTCACGGCCAAAATGTGATGGTGCATGTAATCTGTTAAGTCTTTGCCTGAAGTTGAAAGAGGAAAAGTTATACAGAAAAGAAAGAGAAAAAGTTTCAGAATCAGTATGTACCAATATATAACCGTAGTTAAAGTGCTTCATTTTCATGAGGTTTTACTTTGATTCATTTATCCATTTTTGATGCCAGTGAGGGAGAGCAAGAGTGGGTCCCTGCTCTCCTCTCTCTGAAATTAAAAGGCAGTAAATTTTAAACCAATAAAAGCAAATGTTGTTTTGTTTTCTTTCCTTTTTTTTTTTTTTTTAATGTAGCTGATAGTCAACCTGAATAATTCACTGTCAGACGAGGTCACTAAAAGCAACTGCAATATCAGGATTTTAGAAAAGGTCTGAGTAATTTTATGGCGAGTAATAACAGTTTTGCCATTACAGAAACTAAAAAAATGTTGGAAAGGTCACCCATCTTCATGCTTCAGGGTCTGGATGATCACCTGTGCGGTCAGGACAAGACTCAGTATTGCAGTGTGCACACCTGCACATGCATCTACATGGACACAGGACTTTCAGAATTACTTACTGATAGTTTTTAATAGGTGATGGTATGTTACCAGAGACATACGCTGTCTAATTTTGAACTGACTAGTATTTATACTCATCTTGCCGGAGGAGGGCTTCCTATGGTTTCTAGTTTTCATATGAAGGTGCACTCAGATACTTCACATACCAATATATATCATGCATCTTTTTCAACAGTGATTCAGATCCCCTTTTTATATTAGAGTACACCTGAGACAATTCACAATGGACTTTGCTTTGCTGGGTTTGGTCCCTCTCCTCCACCCTGGCGCAGTTGCTTACCTCATGTTTGCTTGGCTGCATAAAAGATGTTCCAAGTACAGAAACATGGTGTAGGGGCCTCTATTCGGACCCTGCAGAGACCAGTACAAGCACAGCAGGGTTTTCTCACTTGACACAGTGTCTCACTGATGAGGCCCACCGTACATGCTAGGAACCATTTTGTTATTGTGCTATTGGCAGATTGTACTGTAACAGCACATTTCTTGCCTTAGAGATCGAATGAAATCTGAAGTTTGAGCTGACAGGGAAGAGCCAAAGCTTAATCAGACCAAATGGAAGAGAAAGAACTATTCAAGCGAGTCTGAAGCTTCAGTGGAATCTCTTATGACTGGAGATGTTCATCCTCAGCAATGGATCAAGTCTCTTGTAGTTTACGAAGGAAAACACAGATTACAATGTTCTTGTGCAATCAGATCTAAACAAAGTGCTTCAAACCATTTAAGGCTGATTAGATGACTCAGCTCGCATTTGGTGGAAGATAGCTTGGACTTATTGCTCATGCCTAAATTCATTACTTTCTACATGTGCTACATCAGTATGAATGTGAAACTGCCAGACTTAACAAAACCAGTTATGACTTAGTGTTTTGAGCTTCGTGATTACGTCAGTCCTATTCTATGTGATATTTTACTGGCTTCCTACAGAATATCAAGACAAGTTTGAGAGTGAGGTACTCAGTTGTACTGATCTCAACCTCCTAGGGGGATGTCCACTTTTCCAGCCTGAGAAGCTTGGTCATTAGCTTACACCACATTGTATACAGGAACTGGATGCAAAAGGGGGAAAAAACTGGCATACTTTTTTTCAGATACGGACCAAAATTGAAACATGAACATGACTGAAAAATTGAGGTAAATTACAATTACAGACAAGGTATCTCTTTTACTTACTCATTTATTTACTTACTTATCGAAAGATGAGGGTGTTTAAATTGAAAAACTCCAGTGAGTAGTCATTGTTTCTCAGTCTCCAGACACCTTTGGACAGATGTGTTTCTGACAGATGCACAGTCTTGTAATTAACATAAAGACAACTCAGTCATATTTAATAGCCTGGGATAAACAAGAGCTTGATCTAGACCACATAATCATCGATTCTATCTTTATCCTATGGTTTGTCTACAATTTTATCTATTATTTCTATGTTCGAAACAATCTTTTTGAACTTGTCATTCTTCACATACATAAATGCATAGCACAGCAGATATTCAATAGAAAGTGAATATTTTGCAATAGGGGAAGAATAGAGAAAATAGGAAAAAAAAAAAACAAACAAAACCAACCAAAATGGATAGATCCTCCTTACATCATTTCATGTACTCAAAGAAGGTGCTCAGGAGAGAGCACAAGGAAAGAAATGTAGCATAACAATCTGTGTAGGAAGGAACGGAATAACAATAAAATGTCTGTTAAAGAACCGGGGGAGTCTCAGAACTCACAAAGGACACTAAAATGAGTGAGTAAGATACTATCCCATCTTGTTTTATTTCATTTGAAAGTAACGGGTATTTATTACATTGATGAGTCTGTGATATGTTTCTTTGGACTGATTCACGAGTTGCATTTTGCTGTATGTAGAAAACAAACTTACAGAAAAAATGACCTTCTGCCTACTCTATTTTCCTGTGATATATTTGAGAATAAGATTAGTTGAAACACATTAGGCATAATATCTTAGAAAGTAAAAGTGCTTTTTCTCAGTACAAAGCGGAGGTATTGCTGGACGAGTTAGGTCAAGGAAACTGAAAGGGTATTATCCATCTGCCTAAACACAGTGGAGAATCGACATCTGAATGAGACCTCTTTGTCCCTCCTTATAGTCAGTGGAGAGAAAAAGGGACAAGGGGAGCAACATTCATCCCCTCCTACAATCAGTATCTTCTCTCAAATAAGTCTTTGGGTTTTTTTAATCGTATATATCAGTTATGTAGATGTCTGCAGCTGGTTTAACCATATTTGGAATACAATACATTTTATTTGCGGTGCTGAATAATCATGTTTTATGTGTGTCTGCGTCAAATATATGCATTCCCTTTCTGTCCATCAGCACTATTTTTTTATACAATTGGTTGATTTCATCCAAATTTGACAGAAAAATAAAGGTTTCAAAGACATTCTGTCATATGCTGCTACAATGCTGTTTATGCTGTGAAAACATGCAGCTTGAAAAGACACTGTTGTCATACTCTCCTTAGTGAAACCCTCAGATGCTCATACTTTATTAAACATCAGAGAATTCACACGGTGAAAGTAAGGGAAAAGAGAAAGAAGAAAAGATGGAAGCAGGCATTTATTAGCTCTGGTACTCTCTGAACAAATTATTTAAACATTGTGATTATCTTTGACCAGTGTTTAATGGTGGAATATCTACACCCTTTTAAAAGAAGCTGCCAAACTCATAATTGATATAGAGGTTTCAAAGATCCAATTTTTAAAGAGAATGGGCCATCTTTTAAATTTGGAAGTGGTATCTTCTTGTCAGGATTGAAGCACTGATAACAAGGACTACTTTTTATTACATATCATTTCTACATACAGAAAACTTAATTCTCCAGGACCATCTATCTGACATGCTTTCCTTGTGAAGTGTGGTTTTTGAATGCAGAAGCACAGCAAGGTCTTTTCACTTAAGAAAGAAAGAAAAATTCTCAGACATGACATACAGTGTTTCTTGGGATCTTTTAGATGATCTTATTAAAAGGAAATGCAACATGAAATAAAGCCCTTTGTTGTGTGTTCCTGTATGGAATACGTGTCTGTGATATGTCATCAGGTGAACTACCTTGCTGTACAACTTCTATCTTAAAGCTTAAAGTACACATTCTATATGTTACATATTAAAAATGATTACACCAAAATGAGGATCCAGCTCAAAAACATAACATTTTTTAAGCCCGTTCAAGGAAAATGCTATAGTCTAAGTTGCAATCAAACCTCTCGGAGGGATTAGGCAGACACCATTTTAATTTATCCATTCCAGAATCCGGTGCCAAGAGCCAAGAGTGCTACAAAGAAGAAAATAAAGAAACCGCCGACTGTGCATTTTTGTTGTTGGAGCTGCTGCAGCAGCAGTCTCAGAAAAAGGAGGGAACTGCTGTGCTACCTCGATCCCACACGTACTGAAAGCCCATAAGAAGCTGGATTCTCACGTCCTTTTGCCAAATAACTGGATAGCAGCTGAAATCCACCAAGTGCAGCTTTGTATAAAGAAAAGAAGAAAAAGAAAAAGACAGAAAAAATAGCAGATGTTTGGAATAGTGACTGTACTGCAGATTACTCTAGTGTGGGGGGTCTAAAGAATGGAGCTAGCTATTTTTGGAGCACCTTGCAAGAAGTAAATAATGATGTAGCTGGTGGTAAAGCACTACGCAGGGTTCTATATTTGTAATAGCTGCCTTCTTTGTAGATGCAGATTGATTTTTTGCAAAGGTAATGTTAAAGTTCACATGGCAAAATGCATTTGGAATCTACCTTTAACCAGTTCTACGGAGATAAGCAGACAAAGGTGTCCTTGTTAGATCCTGGCAGTTGTCAAAAGACTGAGACTCTTACCTGCCATCAGCTATGATCCAATCCAGGACTTCACAGTGTTTGTCATTATCAGGTCCTCTGCAAAATAGGTGCCGTCGGCTTCCATTTTGCTCAGATGATATATCACACCAGCATGACATTCATTTTGCACTTGCATTATTGATGTAAATCTACAGTAAAGAGCTGGGGCCATGGTCATTAGAGTGGCCAAGAGCATGATAAAATTTATTTTGGGTGATGGCAAGGTATTTGGAAGCTACTGAGACAGCTGGCTTGTTATCTCTCTTTGGACTAGCCTTACTAGGTTTAATGAATGGTAAGCCTGTTGTTAAGGCGACGCAAAATTGGTTATGCTGCTTATTCAATGCACCACAGTAACATTTTTCCACATGGGGAAACATACAATTACAACAAAAATGACCATGATTAGCAACTTAAAGCAGGAAGCACAATTTGCATACAAATATATTTTCCTATGTCTGTCTGGTTTTGAAGGCTGCAGTTTAACAAAATACTTGAACATATCTATAACTTGAAGTATGGAGGTAATCCCCTTGATTGTGTCCATCAATATTCCTGTAGCTGTTCACTTGATTGGATGATCCTCTGGAGATCAGAATTTCCATCTGATCCCACTGAAGTCAGGAAACTGGTTGTCTGTAAGTCATTTCTCTCTTAAACTAATCAGCTGAACTTTTGCCAAGGAAACCATAAGGTTTATAGCTACAATTCCATGATCCTGTAAATCTTTTCAGTAATTAGGCAGGAATTAAGTAACTATGGTATATCAATATTTGCATGTGTTATCTATCATTTCCTTCCTACAATATTAGTTACTGTTCCAGAATATTAAATTTTTGTAGTCTTATTGAAATATGCTCTTTACAGGATGGTTTCTTTTAAAACATATTCAGTTGCTGCTGTATGTTCAGTTCCTGCATCTCACAGGAAAAGTGTGGATGTATGATATGTGTATGCATATCTATTTGCATATACACATCTATTTATTTATGTTTATGTATATACATAAAAATGTTGTAAAACAAAGCAAAACTAAAAAAAAAATAATCCTTCAATAACTTAAAAATTGCTGAGAGAAGAAAATGACTTAAATAAAATGAAACTTGCAGAAGTGCAAGCAGCTGCCATGAGTGTTCTGCAATAATTCATATATTTTATTGTTCTGTTTTGTTTTTTAGATAATTAGTTGGTGGCAAAGGAATAATCATGTTGCATGAAACATTGTGAATTTAATTTCACAATGAAAGCTGTACACTGTATCTACTGTGAGTTAAAAGGACAAACAAAATCTGTTAAAGGGCCAGACTCAAAAGAAATTTCATGCCCACAACACACTGTTTTTTTTTTTCTTTTCTATCACAATGTTTTTCTAATTTTTTTTTTTTTTTTTTTTTTTGGTTTCAAAAGCAGCAGTGCAAAACCTTTATTTCTGTTTATTTAAATGTTAATTTTAAAGCTCTGTCTGACATTGCTTTGATGAGTGAAATGATCAGGGAATGAACTATCATTTTGAAAGAAATTTATTTCTCTAGAACTCACGATCAAGTAATTTATTGCTTTCAGTGGGACTATTCCCTTAAGTATTAAAGTTTAGTTCTTTTGCACATTTCCAGGTTCAGACCCTTGATTGTTCTGAAGGAGTGAATAGCATCCCGCTGATGGAAAAGAACTAGAAAAGAAAGAAAGAAATCTCTGTTATTTGCAGGTAATAATGCAAAGACAAACAAAAAGCACATTCACACACAAGAGAACCACACGACTCCTAAACAATAAGAGTTAAGTTGAATTTTCACATTCCTTTCTTTTCCCATTTGTGGCTTCAACAGTAACTATAGCCTTTCTATCTTGATGTCACCGGCATTTTAAATAACACCTATCAGCAGGCAGTTCATAGTGAGCTCCACAAAGAAAGTAGTTTCAAAGTTGTGCTAAAACCCCACCAGCTTCTGAAGCACATTTGTTTTGTTAAGTGATGGTGTATGCTCAGGCGATAAGGATCTCACACCCAGGGAGGCAGCTTCAACAGACAGTTGTCATGGTGTTATTTTCTATGGACAGCTAGCTTGTTCAAGTTAAAATGTCATGTCTCTGTAGTTTTAAGGGAGGGCAGGGGGCACGTGTCTGACCAATATGCTGCAGCGGGGTGGAAGTCGAATTTGCCTGAAGCCCGAGATGCGTGCTGTTAACTCTTCAAATGTCACTGCAGCCTCCAAGAGGCAGGCAATTCCTGCGTGTTTATTGTGCGCGTTCTAGAGTAGAGCCATCTCTCACTCACCTCTCGGTTTGCAGAGTTTGGGTGGTTTCCTAAGGCATTTCTCAACCTGGCAGATGAACATTGGCCTAGAAACTGGTCAGTTCTTTTCTCAGCCAAAGGACTATATATATATTCCATTCCTGAATAAAAAACAAAGCTAAGAAAATGTTTACAAAAGTATTTTTTATCATGCCTTATCCCTATACTACTCATAATCACTCTTTGACATAATTTAGTTTTACACATAAATGTAAGCTCTGTTGAAGCAGGGCTGTCACCATTTGCAGGTGCAGAAATCATGATGTTGGGTCTCAAAACCAGTACATCACTTCGGAGATCTTTTGCTCACATTGGTTGACACATCCAGTGTAAATCCAAGATGGTTTTCCTCTAGCTAACAGGTAGCCAGCGCAGTGAAATGATTCACTAACAGCTCAAGAGCTTAGAAAGAATCACCAGATTACAATCTTTGTTGTGCAGACTGTCCTGAATAACCTGATTAGATCCGTATCAGAAGGAAAGAGCATGGTTGTGGAAGAGGACGGAAAAAAAAGAAGCGTGAACCAACCCTTGTTTAAAAAAAAAAAAAAAAACAAAACAAAAAAACAAGCCCCAAACTTTCCTGGTTTAAAAAATCACCTTTCCTGTGACTTATAGAATCATAGAATGGTTTGGATTCTAAGGCACCTTTAAAGGCCATCTAGTCCACACCCCCTGCAAATGAGCAGGGACATCTTCAACTAGATCCTGTTGCTCAGAGCCCCATCCAACCTGACTTTGAATGTTCCCAGGGATGGGGCTTCTACCACCTCTCTGGGCAACCCGGGTCAGTGTTTCACCACCCTCATTGTAAAAATGTCTTCCTTATACGTAGTTTAAATCTTCCCTCTTTTATTGTAAAGCCAGTACCCCTTGTCCTAGCGGTACAGGCCCTACTAAAAAGAAGTCTGCCCCCGTCTTTTTTATAAGCCCCCTTTAAGTACTGAAAGGCTGCAATAAGTTCTCCTTGGAGCTTTTTCTTCTCCAGGACAAACAACCCCAACTCTCTCAGCCTTTCTTCATAAGAGAGTTGTTCCATCCCTTTCATGATTTTTGTGGCCCTCGTCTGGACCTGCTCCAATAGGTTCATATCTTTCTTGTCCAGGGGACCCCATAGCTGAAACACAACAAAAGTATTTAGATATTTAACAGTGCAAAGAGGTGTCTTGGGTTTTCCAAAGCACTAAAGCACAAATAGATTTAAATCAACAGTTAGACAGCTGAGCACATTGGAAAGTCTCACCAAAACCTACTTGTTTTAGACACCTAGACAGTTTCCGTATCTGCCCTGAAATTCCAGAAAGAGAAATCTTGATGGAGCTGTGCTGAAGTCCACAGAATCAAGCTGACTAATTCCTACTCAGAACAAGGCTGCCCCTTTCTCTTACAGATTAGTATTTTAAACACAGTTCCCCTTATCATAATTCTGTATATAAAAATGCCTGGCTTACATCCCTTCTTTGATTATTACACAGCTCTTCCTATTAAAACAAATAATTGATACATCTAACTGGTTTCAGCAGGGAAGAAAGGAGTAGGTGGTCTCATTAAGAACCCTTGTTTCACAAGAAAAGCATTTCTCATTGTCTTTACCCAGTGATATAAATGACCTTTGCCATGGAATTGATGAATGTATAAATCTTTCATAATATATTTTAATGTCCTGCTGGTAGTGATCTTTATTATAAAGCAAAACAAAACAAACGAAAAAGATTTGCAAACAAGAAATCTATTATCAAAAGCATATAATCCTTGCACTTTTATGAAAAAATAATTTGAATTTTTTATTTTTTTTATTCTCCATATCTTATACAATAATAGAAGCTCACATTTTCTTTCTTTCTTTTTTTAATTATCCAAACAGCAGTCTATCTCCTTGTCCCACATATTCTTATATCTCCAAATGAAGATATTATACTGTCTTTTCACTCAGATGTGTCTGTCAGTCACCCCCCCACTTCAAAATAAAATCAGAAACTTCCACAGTCTTCAAATGTTTCTGTCTTGAAAAGTTGCATGAGTTGCATGTGCTTGATCATTTCATTTTATTGAAATTTTCAGTCTGCATATCCAATTTGCACCAGAAACAAAGTACTATCCTAGCTATAATTCCTGGAGAACTCTGATCTGCAGCTCTGTACTCAGAGCAAAGCTCGCAGGCTTAGGCCAGCCGTGATGCTTCGGTTCTTAGCGACTGCAACATTTGTGCAAGAAATAAGAGGTCTGATTTAAGACTTTTTTTTTTTATTATTTTCAATCTGACTTAATTCAAGCCTATATCTCTAATCTCCTCGGTGAGTTGATTCTTCACTCTTTTTTTTTTTTCTTTTTTTTTCAGTTTTGCTCTGCCACAGTGCCAAAAAGAAAGCCAGATTTGTTGGGTCAGAGACAGACCGTGTCTAGGCAACATAAAATTTAAAATACTTGAGTAGAAAGGCGTGGATTCTGATTATTGCATAAAGGTCTCTTTACCTAAATATTAGCGGACTGTTATTTCCTTGCTAGCTGTGTGCTATACCTAATTCACTACGCAGAACACGAGAAGAGAATTAGTGCCTCAAAGTGGTATCAAGTGTCCTCAACACATGTGACACTGAGAAATCTGAATCTCAGTTCTTGAGTACACAGAACAAGCCAAAAGGGGAAGAGTTAAGATAACGAGGAGTCTGCAGCCTCATTCCTTATTTCCCACGGTGAGTAGTTTAGGAACACACTGCCTGCTACAGCCAGAACCCCTGCCCTGAAAAAAATTAGGAGCACAAGGAGAAAATGCAATTGCCCTACCTTTCACAGAATAACTTTGCAGGCAGAATACAGGGACCCAAGTTGAAGCCCAATGACATGATATAAAATTGAGCTTAACTGAGTGTCTGTTGATTGGGCCAGGATGAGCAGAAAGACATGGCCAACCCTATCTCCCCTAAGTTAGTCAGAGGTAAACTCCATCTGCTCTGTCTCCGCAATAATGTTGTTCAAGTCCCTTTGTGCCAAAAGGAGTATAGATCTTATCATCTCTCTTGATTCCCAGGGTAAACATGAACTATTTTAGATGGGGAATCAGTAAGATAGGCAATATTTTTTCATGCTTTTGAAGTTTTGTCACTGAGGAACAGATAATTTATACATTATAAAATGGCAGCACAACTGTAACTCTTTAGTAATGTAAGTCTGTAGTTAGAACGCTTACCTGGTAGGGGTTAATTTACAATTCAGAAAGCCTGTAATGTATTAATGATTTATTTTATTTAGTTAGTTACTTAGTTATTTAATTATATAAAGTATTATTTGCTTTTGCCTTATACATAAATGCTTTGGTTTTACTTCTATTCTTTCATTTTCATCTCTCCTGCCGTTCAATGATCCTTTATTGGAAAATGAGCCAAAATATTTAGAACCAGACATATACTATTTTATCTCTACCCAATCTTGCTGCATATAGTACTGTTCCTACTTTTGCTGTTCTCTTTTTTATTTGTGTGACTGAAGAGCTTTTTTGTTATTTGTTTTAATATACTTTGAAAGGCCTAACTCAGCTTGGCTGTTGGCAATTCTTACATTATTTCTACACTTCGTGACCTCTAAGGTGTACCTTTATTTGCTGATCAATCTTTTTTTTCCCTTGATTTCTCGTAGGCTTTATGCTTACTCTTAATGTCCTTTTCGAGGTGGCTATACATCCAAATACATTTGGAAACCTTTCCTGAAAGTTTTGTTCTCACTTGCTTGATGTGCAAGTTTCAGATAACTTTTCACTGCTGACTTAAAGAGTTTGGAGGAATCTGTCACACTGCAAGCCCCTGAACTCTTTGCTTCCATTGACTTCACTTGCTTGGTCATGTAATTTGTCAAAGTTTTCCCTTTCGAAATTGAGTAACCCAGCTGAAGACCTGCTTTTGCTTATTTTCTATGTAATTCATATTCAATCAATTTATGACTGCTGACTTCAAGGGTATTTCAATATTATTATTATTTTCAGTAAGTGCACAGGATTAGAGGAGTGTTTGGCAGGCTAGTTAAAGCAGGAGCAGTAATTCCAGCTGGGCATCTGGAAATCATTGTCATGTCCCTTGTGCATGGGGAGATCAACACTACCTCATATGTTTGTCAAACGTTTGTATTTGTGGAAATCATTGAAATTATTGTGCAAATGCCATAAAGCCTTGGCATGTAGATGTGTTTATGATACTGCTGGTTGATTATAAATGGATACAGAGAACGATGCTTTTAGGATGATCTGGATATTCCATTCATTGTTTGAAGTTACATTGTACATGTGCGTATTTGATACAGTGAGAATAAATGGGGTTTAATGCAAAGTTACATAGGGTAAACGTACAAGAATTCAGAGGGGCTATAGACCCTGACTCTGCCCTACCTCACATACATGTATATGTCTTTGTTATGTCTTTTTTGTTCAGGGTTTTCTGTGGTTATGTTCACCTTACATGGTATAACATTAGTGGTATGTTGTGAAGAGGGAAGAACTGTAACTCGCTGCACTTTGATGTATTATAGTCTTGAGACTGCGTGTCCATGTTGTGCTTCAACTGGCAATAAGGTCTGTGCCAGCTGCCCATCACACACGCTGCACACACATACAAAGCTCACTTTTGGAGCCCCTTGCAAGTGGTCAGCTTCAGATGGTGTCCTGGTGCGTGACCTTGGCTGTGGTCCCATTGAGAGGGAAACAATTTTGCCTACACCAGCTGGGCACTAGAGTTTGATTCCATAAGACCCCCAGTATAGGCGCAACGCAAATTCACATCAAAAAGAATCTTCTCCTTTGCAAAAAATAATAATGTAGGCACATTCAGAGAGTTTGCCTTCCCAGTCAAATTCTTCAGTAAGATGGAATTCATTTAGCTGCTAATGTTTTCATTGTACATAGCTGAGGCAAACATCTAAAATTCTTCTTATAGTCTGTGGAAGGAACCAAGCATTTTTAAAGGACATTATGCATCTTGTCCTAAAAGAGATATTTAATAGAAGTGTGGCGTATTACACTCAAAGTACCTATTTCTTCTTATTGCCTGTTGAAAGAACCTAGAATGACTGGTTCTGATGGTGATTCGTAGACATCTGAACTTAGATGCCATGAGCCCTTCTCTGCACTTTCAACTTTTTTTCATCTTACTTATATCTTGTTTCCTGCCATGCTTACATCCACTTATATCTCTAGCTCTAACATTCAAACTTAATTTACCTATTTGAACTATTTGAACATAACACGTGCCCTGAAACTTCTGCCGCGAGTCATTTTCCCAGTCACCTTTGCTGTTGTCATGTCCATTGCTATTTCAGACACCATTACAAGCTTTTCTTTCTTGTCCATTCATTTAAAGGCAGAAGAATGCCAACAACAAGAATTCCCCCTACAAAGATCCATAAAAAACCATATCCCCTAAAATGGTGACAAAAAACCCAAACAAACAAACCAACAAACCTTTGTTTTATTGGCCTTAAGTCCTGCAAGGTTGATTTTCTAAGACACCTGTTTGGGTTCAGCCTGTTTTTTGAGCTTATGGTTCAACTGTCCATAAGCTGATTGAGAAGTTGGTCTTGCCTTGAAGTTGCAACACTGCTGTCTCCTGACTGCATGCTGCCACAGACAGAGTTTTGCAAGCCAAAACCCCAAAGCAGCTAGACTGCCTAGCCACAGACAAAAACCACAGACAAAAAGGAACATTCACTTACATGTAAGGCAAAAAGGATTTATTCTTTTCTCACCAAGGAATAGGTTGTTTTAATGTTTGGTCCAAAAACGAAGAGCAGTGTTGCTCTTCAAGAAGCCTGAGCAACATCAGGTCTGTTACTATGTCACCTTGCATACTGTTAACTTTTTCCATTTTTATGGCAATAAGTCAGACCACAAGTGAACTTTTGCCACCTTTAGGATGCTTGAAAAATGAGAAAAAATCTAAGAAATTGGAATGAAAGAGTCTTCTAAATTGCACTTTTTTTTTTTTTTTTTTCCCTCTCACTACAGATACTTTCTTTTCAAATCTTCTTCAGCTGGAAAACATTTTCAGGGAGTTGAGAATAAAATTGTGTATCACAGAAATTAGTCTTTAAGAGTGGAGCTTTCTTTGGGTGCTGTCTGCAAGTTCTTACTGCTTTACCTGCCCAGGGAAAGGAAGCAAAACAATTTTAATTGATCCCAATGCAATCAAGGGATCAATCAAGCACTGACACAAAAGAGAAGGTGTTGTAACACTGGTGGTTCAACAGGCCTCCCCTAAAGTAATTGTATCTGTCAGAAAAGAGGCATTAGACTAAAAAGCAGTAAATTCCCAACAAATGGGGGGGTTGGTGGGGGGAGAGTTTGACAAAAAAATGCAGAAATGAAATTAGAAGACTAGAAAAAACAGACAAACAAATGAGCAATCAAAAAAAGATAAATAATTAGACTAAAATTAATATATTGGGCAGTTGTTTTTGTTTGGGGTTTTTTTGTTTTGTTTTTTTTTTTAATTTTGGAACTCATCTATTAATTGACATCTTTGCAAAAATGAATGCATTAAAGGAATATGGGAAATTCCCTTGGATGGGCCAAAATAAAATTTCCATTTTTTCAGGTCACTCAGCCTTGTGCATCATCACATGTTCATAAAAATTATAACTTCAGTGACGCAGCATGGATATTTACCATTGAATCAACAACAAACTGAACTTTCCGTTTCCTTCTTTTCTGATTCCTTCCCAATCATTTTGGTCCTTTTTTGTGTGTATTTTTGTATTTGTATTGTTCTTTGCTTTTTACCTGACTCTGAGATCTGCTGTGCCGCATGATGAGAGGAGACAGCCTGTCTAGCTCTGCCCAGTCTCAAAAAGACTGGTAAAGAAAAGGGGCCTGACTAGATAAACCAGATGACATCCCAGACCTGGGAAGTGAGCCAGGGTCCAGAGCAACATCTGCTGTGGCCAGACTGCCAGCCCAAAGCATCCATCCGTGACTGACCAGCCGCTTTGGATCCTGAGAACATCAACAAGCGCTTTATTTCCCCTACCTTTACCACCCCCTTGTTTTCCCCCCACTGCTGTCCACTGTTTTGACAAAGGCAAGGGAAATGACCATAGTTCACAACTCAAAATTAAATGTGAAAAGCAACCCTTTCCTCCTCACCAAGAAAAAGTACTTGACCAAATAAGAGACTGTAATGCCATCATTTATTCTAAATAAAGGAGTCTGGCATCTTCTGAGTGTGTATGTTTTTCATATCCCCTCAGTTTTGATATAATTTTTTTTTTTTTTTTTTTTTTCACTCTTTGCATGTTTCTGGTTAGTTCATCCTATTCAGGGACAGATGTAGCGTGGATTGAAATAAGGAGGTTGTCTCAATGTGGCTTTGAAAACAGTGTTGCACGATAGGGGTACCATCTGCTATACTAAGCAGAACCAGTATACGAGAACTAAAGCCCCATTTTCCAACTGGTAAATAAACACTTGCTATTCACACTGTATCTAAAAATGGGGAGGAATTTTTTAACATATTTTCCATCAGCTGAAATCCATAAGTCATGCTTGACTGTTTCTGTGACAGAAGCATCTTAAGATATTTTTCTGTCTTGAGCTAATTTATTCTGTCTCAACTAGAAATATATAAGAAGCCATCGTAAACTTCTCTCCTCTGTCATTTGTTCTCATGACAAAAATGCATAAACTGGGTTTTATCCCTGGGGGAATGTATGCAGAGAATATGTGGGGGAAAAAGGAAGATGTGATGTGAGTAGAGGTGGAATAACTTTGTTATAACTTTGATCCACTGAGGATTTCCCTGCATAACAACAGATTTGTTTTGGAATCCCACTGCTCACGTGTGCATTTTATTTAAGCTTGACCTGTGCTGGGAGGACACCTGGTTGTGCACTGTCCCCCTCCCTGTCCTGTTTTTTGCAAGGAGGAGGAGAATAAGTCATGGACAAAGCCACACCACTCTTCAGTGTGGACAACTAAGGGAACAGGACTGTGGGACAAACCACAAAGAGTGCTTGTACCACTATATGGACTCAAACCTACTGCCCAGACAAGAAGGAGGACCAGGGAGGGAGAACTGTCACTTAAATATAATCTCAGTCAAGAAGAACCTTGTGCAGACCCCAGGTAAGATGTGGATCCATTCCTGATGGTATTTGAAAGCTTGATCCAAGATGCCCTGAAGCCAATATAAATACAGAATTTGTTTTCAGGGCGTGCTTGAAGCGGCATGAACTCGCCACACTGAAATAAATGGGATTGAATCAGTTACAGGAACTTGAAGGGTGAGAGGAGGGACTCCTAAGGGCCTGAAAAGTATTAAGAATAATCAAAAAGGAGGGGACAGGAGGGCAGGAGCTTGGTGGCAGATGTTTGCTTGCTCTGAAGAATAAAAGTAGCAATCACAAAAATCGATAGTGAGCCTTATTAAAGGTGAGCTAGGTGCTTTCACTCTGAGGTTTTGTTTGGCTGTATTAGGCTTAGATACCTCACAGGTCAGGTATCTCAGACACAGTATCTCTAGAGATCCCCTTCTTGTATTGCAAAGGATTCCCTCCAGAAATCTGCCACTGTTTCAAATGTACTTTCTAGCTCTGAGTTGGAGGTGAGAAAGCCAGAAGTGAGGGAAAGAAAAGGGGAAGAAAAGGGCAAGAAGAAGAAAGAGAGAGAGAAGAGAAAGAGATCAAAGATGAAAAGGAAGAAGAGAGGCAGGGAAGGAGACAGGGAGGGAAGGAAGAGAGGAAAAGGAGGAAGGCAAGGGTCTCCTTGTTCCATAGCAGTGCATGTCTCCTTATCTTCGATTTTCAGTTTCATTCAATTTTTCTCTTGGACCATGTGCTCCTGAACAACCTGTACAATTTCCCTAAGGTGAAAACCTCCTCTTAGAGAGCTGCTGCAAGTATTATCCCAGGGTCTCAAAAATGCCAATAAGAGAACAAATAATATTTGTTCATAATAGTGTTCAGTGCAAACCATGACTGATTAGTGTTATGTGTGACATCAACAGAGACAGTAATCAAGGTTACTTTAGCATTGATTTTTTACAGAGGTGAAGCCTCTTTGATGTATTACTCCATCAACACCTTCAGAGCCAAACTTTGCACACGAAATTAATCCCAATTAATTAGAACATTTGTAGATAGTGTTGGGCTCTTTTATGTTGCAAAATAAATATTAATTCAGCGGTATTTTTTTCACCTTGTGCAGCTTCTGTGGCTAGGAAGAACCCTATTGATCAGTGCACTGAAATATGTTAGAAAGTTTCAGCACCTGAGGTGGCCTGAGAGGCTGTTTGCTTGGAATCAGCTCAAGGCCTAATAGAGAAATTTAGGAAACTGCACCAAAATTGTATTGACTTTACTTGTACGTGTAGTCATGGAAAAAGTATTGTTTCCAGTATATGAAAGGGGGTAAAGTTACCCTTGAGCTTTTCACAAAATATAGATAAAACAGTGCACTGTGACACTGCCCTACAGGGAAGATGTGCCCTGAGGGCACTGATTCAAAATCTTTGCAATTCAGAGACATATTTGTTCAGGAACTTCTTCTAGTATTAGTGATTTTTTTTTACTAGCCAGCATGATGAGTAAATTCCTGTGACTTATGTTGAGCTGTCTTCAACTGAGCTCCCCTAGAAAGGGAAGAAGCCATGTGGAACACCACTTCTCCCCCAGAAACTGACCCTAAATCCTATTTTCTTGTGCAGTACCATTTTCTTCTGATTCACAGAAGAACATGATATGGGAGTGGGAGGACAGATGGACAAAACTGAGAGGATTCTGGCTATTTGCTACTTTGGGCATTTAATACCTAATGTAATCCTCCCCTGCTGGTGCATGCCTCTTCCTACTGAATATATAGGGAACGTTGACTGTGAACTTCTATAACAGTCTCAACTTACTTAGACCCTTAAACCCACTACACTCAGTCAATATAAATCCCAGTCTTATCCCTAGGTACAATCTCCCATCTTGATTACTTAGGTGTGAAGAGGATGCAAGAAAACATGTGTTGCAGATCAGAATCATGTGGCTACAATCAGTGTCATTTTTCATTGAGTCAAAAAATACAAAATAAAACCCAAACTAATAGCTAAAAATATTCAGCTTTAAACATCAAATAAGTTGTCAAAATCCTGCCTACGAAAAGTAACAACAAAGAGTCTCTAACTTGCTTAGGCTTTTTGGAACCTCATCAAAGGATAAATAAATGAGTGCTTGCATTATTACAGTAATGCGTGGATGACCGTTTCCTCACCAAATTTAGTCATTACATAGTGTTATCCCAGGAACAATAAACCCTTTTTCTACAGCCCATTATTCTCTGAAAGGAAGAATTTGAGACCGCTCTATGCTCACATCCCAGCCTGCGCTATCTGAGTGGCACCAGAGAGGTGAGTCAGTGAGACATTGGTCCCGTCCTGAGGAGGATATGCAGAAAGGCGAAGTGGTGTAGAATAACAGGCTGCAAGAGAAGGTGACTTGAATGAGTCTGTGCTTCCTGCTAAATCAAGAAAGGAAAATCAGCTGGGGAGTAAATTCCCAGTGACTTCAGTGACTGCAGGAGCCTGGCGGCTGCGGCCCCTGCTGCTGTGCGGTGACAGCTGTGGCAGGGGCTCTGCAGGAGCGGGTGCTGCTGCAGGCACATAGTCAGCACTATTAGCATTAGCCTGAAGCAGCAGTAACTCCTGCTGGGATATCTGTCCCTGTATGCCAAGGATCATCATGATGGCAGGGATCCTGGTTACTCCAAACTCCGATTCAGTCTCTCAGTCTTATCTGTAATGGGGTTCCAGATGAAGATGAAGGGTAGAACAGGCTGGAAGCAACTCCGACCTGCACTGATCTCCAGAAAATCAACTACATTTCTTATTGTCAGCTTGCTTCCTTAATCAGTAGGGTGGGCCGACAGGTTTAATTGGAGAGGGGGCGAAAGGACCCCGTCCTACTTGCTGTATACAGGCTACTTATTCCTGAACACACAATGCATCCCCCATGGAAAACTGGGATTTGGATTCCTGTCCTTTTCCACTAAGTAGCAAAACAGGAATGAAGCTTAGTGTGTAAAACATTGGAAACTACAGTGGAAACACACTGTTATAGAATGAAAGGTTGTTTGGATATATAGAAAAATGATGGGTAGTCTGTCTGTCCACCTGTTTGTACGGGTGACTGAATTGTTCAGGTAAAAGATTCTGAGTCTGGTTATGAGTTCATGCAATATCCAAAACAATGAGGATCTGTACATAACAAATAACTTACTGCTGATAATAAGAATGATGAAAGACGGAGATAGATGGTCGGAATCTCCTTAGTATCACAGCAGCTTTATACTGTAGACTTCTGTTAATTTACCTTGCATTTATACGGGCATAAACAAGAGGAGAAACACAGTCTATGCACATATACAGCATTAGTATTTTGAGTGTATCCATGTCTTTGGATTTGCATGTGAATATGAAATAAGTCTATGCAAGTATGGGAAGGGATTTAATTGTTTTCTCAAACAATGTATCCTTATCTTTCTGGAAGCAGTTCAGACCATCAAAGAGTTGTTGCTGATGAACTCACTAATTAGTTTCCAATACTTAACCTTGTATTTCACTTCATTACTGGTGCACTGTTCCCTCTAGTTTTACATTTGGTATCAGAAAGTTCATTTAGAATCCAGTCAATCTTCCAATGCCAGCGCTGCACTTTAAATTTTTCATTCAGAAAGGACACAATGGGAATAATGTTTGTATCTGTCAAGGAGATGCATAAAAACTTTTGAGTTGCATTGTCTAGAGAAAAAAAAAAAAAAAGAAACAAAACCAAAAACACACCAGAAAACAAAACCCAGGAAGATGGGACTCAAAAAAGAACAGAATAGAATTAAGTCACCAAGGACTGATTGGCTATTACAGTAAAAGAAGTTATAGGCAGCCAATAGGTTTATAAAAGTAGAAAGCTGAAATACATAGATTAAGATTTTATTTTAAAATTATATTATCAAATAGTGGCTTTTATTGTTTTTTATTTGCTTTAAAGCTTCATTGCTTGCATTATCATCTTAGAGGCTGAGAGATAAATATCTTCAGAAAGGAGAGAAGTGAGAATTTGGTGTTTAAATGTCAATATCGCATCTCGTGATCTGCCCATGCATGAGGTGCAAGGGTATCTGGGTCTCCTAAGTTAAGGAGAGCTTTGGGTCTTCTATCCTGCTTCACAAAGGGAACAGTGTTGAGAAAGTGAAAACATGTTTCATGCTGGTCAGTTCTCTGCTATCTGGTTTTTGTAACTTCATTCTTTGAAACCTACTCCCATAAGAAGTAGGGTCTAAAAACACACAATGAGGATAATTAATCAACACAGCAGCTTAAGGTTTTCACGGATTCTCATTCAGTGGAGATCTTTAAATGAAGATTAGCTGTTTTCTGTTTTGTCTACAGAAAGACGTGCTCTTGGAACAGGATCAAAGTCAGGAAGTTCCCTAGCCAGCATTATTCCAGAGATTATAATATACCCACTGGCCTTACATTTTATGAATTCTTATTTTTGCAGCGTGCATCAATACATTGTAGCTTTTCATGTACGTGGTTTACAAGGGATATTGTCGTCAGTGACATTAAGCCTTCTCATATGAACAGTACATTTGGTACACGCAGACTCTGTCTCTGCAAGGTGGCCTGGGTAAGGATGTACATCTTGGCTGTGGTTTGCCTCTCGGTTGGAACAAGACCTGAATTTGTACCAGTGTTTTCATTCACTTCCTTCCCTTCTGTGCACTGATTTTCACAGAAGGAAAACAGGCAATCCAGCAGGACTGAAATCATGGTGGGCCTGGCCAGCTTCCCAGTCCGGATGATTTGGGAAATCAGGACCTGGAGGCATAACACTGGTTATGCCACAGTTCATTTTAGTTCTTTCTCCATCCAATTATAATATATTTTTCTGTCTTGAATATATATCTATCACCATCTTGGGCTCATCCATTATTTTCTTTTCTAGGAGACAGAGAGAGCACCAGACTTCCCAGCTATGACTGTGTAGGGTTCAATGCAAATATCTAAGGAACACCACAAAAGCATTACCAGTATTCCGTGATGCCTAGACAATTGGGCAGGTCAGTTGGAAGAAGTAGAAGAGGCATGAGAGTGTATGCCATGCAGCATTATTGTTCCGTGCAACAGCCTGAAGAAGTCATGAAGAGACTCCCGCTGACTTTGGTATTGAATAAGTTTAGGTACAGTCAGCAGGTTTCCACTCAAAATTTTTTAATATAGCGGTATCAATAAGAGATTGTTGTGACATCAAGAATCCCTGTTGGGTCCATTCTTATGCATGAGAAAAATGTACCATCATCATGTTAATGACTCCCTAGGCAGTTCCTCTGGGGATTTTTCACAATTTACTAAAACCACTCCTTGGACGTGACTTCCTTTGGGACTTTATTAACTGTTGATACTTTTCTGCTTTGAGGAAATTTTGCAGTGGAATTTATTCCATCTTTTCAACCACACATAAAGTGTATCAGTTGCTTAAATTGTGTCTCTCATTATTTGTATGTTCTGAGAAAAGAGGAATCTTGTGACTGAATTCATAATATACTGGCTTATGAATCTGATAGGTTGCACACTGCATGTATACTGCCTACCAGGGATCATGACATCTTGATGGATACAGTGGAGAGGAGAAGGCATGAACTACTTTTAAGGAATAGGAATAACTTCCTGTTGGGACAGCAATGATGGCTAATTTCATCAGTGGTGCCTAAGACTTTCCTTTCACCTGCTGATTTGAAGGCAAAGTTACTTTTGACTTTCAGAACAAGTATGAAGTCATGTTTGTTCTGGGAGAACTAAAATATGTAGATGAAATACCGATTTTCATTTTGTTAATTTTTGCCTTGAATTTTTTACATTTCTAAATAGATCAGAATAGAAAATTCTAGATTCTGTCTTCCAGTTCTTGGACTTCTAGAGCTTGCCTTAACCAAGCTGGGAGGGCTTTGCGAGTCTCCTCTTTGCAACAAGAGAAATCCTGTTAGAGCCATAAAAGTTGGGGCAAGATCAGACACAGCTGTCACTGAGGATCAAAATAAAAGGCTCCAGTCAGATGGAAGAATTGAAGAAATATCTTTTTGTCTTCACTTTTTTGAGCATTCAGATTTGATCTTTATCGGCATGAATGCAAAAGCATATTATAAACTTGGATGCTTGAAATTGCACAAAGTGAATTTCAAATTGCATATTCATTTAGAATAATCTGAATTTGCAAATCATGCTGTATTAGTAACTCCCATAGTTTACAAAAGGGAATGATATGGCAGGAGGGATGTAATTATCCAAAGCAAACAACCAAATGAACAAGCACACATTCAAAGTAAAAACAAATTACCATGGACTCTGCAAGATCATCATATAGGAAAACAAGTTTCACAAAAATAAAGAAATACAAATGCCAACCATTTGAAATGATAAAGAGAAAGAGGCCAGACTCAGCAAATTAGTTCTTCGGAATTAGATAAATATAATTCTATTGTTTTATTGTTTCCCACCACATGCTGACTATAGTCATCAGCTAGGACTGTTTATTGGTGCCTAATGAACCACTGCTATCCATGAATCACAGATTTACTAATACTGACATAACTTAGCCATTCCTTTTCCAGTCAAATTTATTATATTTTACATTTTTTGGGATATACTTTCTTAACTTTAAAACTGTACAGGGATAACAATTGAAGACGTCCTATTCCAGTGCTTAACTCTATTTGGAACAGGTTGCCTAGGAAGGTTTTGTAATTGCCATTACAATGAAGCAATGTCTTAGGTGCTATGAATGCCTAAGTTAAGCAGAAAAAAGTGCCTCATGTCAAGAAGGCCCAGAGCTGTAATCATAGTCTCTCACTGCTATGTAGATATAGGCATAGTCTGTTATCCTAGTTGTGCGGTACACGTCATGCAGTTAGCTCTAGATGTATGGGTTCACTGTCAGGGTACTCACTAGAGAAAAGGCAGAGAAACTCCTTTCAGTTTAGTTAGTATATACGCTTTTTAGCATATTGATAAATGGTTTGTGAGAAGAGCTTAACAGTGAAAGAATTTCGGATGATACCTAAAAAATCCCCAGTCAGGAGTGTCAGACTTGAAGCTGCCTCTGAGGAACCACAGGAAGGTCTCAGAGTGCTCACCGGGTAGGCAACCAACTGGCAGGTGAAATTCAGTAGTAATTAGTGCTCATGGGTCGGAGCAGGCACTCGGGGTCAGCTATGCACGAGCACTTGGGCACCTCATTCCCACAGATTCCAAAGTTTGTTATATCATCAAACCCTTTGAGAATTCAGGCCAAAGTAAATTGCCCAAGGTCACAGAGAAAGCCTGTGGCAAAGTGGAGAGACTCAACCCAGTTTTGCTGAGGCCTCCTGCAACAACTTTAAGCATAAGGCCATCTTTTTTTGTCCTTCCATGTGCCCCTTTGCAATTATTTGTAGAAACCAATAAAATTCCATGACACACAGTATTAAAGAAAACCTGCTTCTATTTATCCTCACTCCAAATAAAGTAAAATATTTTCCAGAGCTTTATTCTTGCTGGCAGGGTTCTCCCAAAACCCTCTCAGCTGCACATTTCAGACTCAGTATTTAATACTAGTGATGCAGTTGCATTTCCATAATTTGACTGTTCAATCAAGGTCCTCCACCTTTTTAAATGTGTAAGTTATAAATATGAAAAAAAAAAAAAAAATACTGTGTGCAATCTCTGTTGACTGAATTAAAAGTCTTAAAGAAACTTTCCATGCTATGAGGACTGTGAAGGATTTGGCAGAAATGGTGCTAACAATTAAAGCAGCCGGAGACAGATTAAATTTGCTGATGACAGCTCATTTCTGAGATGGTTACAGCAAAAGTCTGATAAAAGCTTATCTGAAATTCACAGTTTTGATGAGGCTTCTGCTTGTACCAGGAGAAAATGAAACACTTTAAAAAGCATGAGATCCTAGGGAAAGGTCTGCTTGGTATTGCAGAGGGAAGGAAGATAGGCATTCCAAGCTGCAGTAAAGATTGTGAAGTATTACAACCCTTTGTTTTCACAGCAGGAAAAAAATAGGTCTAAACTGTGTCTTGTAAGTGAAACCAAGGGCAATTTCAATCTCCATAAAAAGTTTTCAATGTTTAAAAAAAGAAAAAAAAATAAAAAGAAAGGAGGAAAACAAATCCTTTTTTCTTTCCCATATATTTAACGGGAGAAAAAATCAGCCATCTCAGCGTATTGTGAATTCCTTGAAGCCAGACACAACATATTGAGTGGAACAGCCTTGGTCCTGCTCTGGTGTGAAGTACATCTGCACACACGAAGCATTACAGGAGAACCAGCTGAACCCTGAAGTGTGCGCTCAGTTTGTCTTAACTTGTACAGGTCTGTGTGGTTCCTGCACCAGAGCCCTGTACCACCAGCTCTGCAGCAGTCTGTAAGACTTTGCATTGGGAAGTTTAGCAGGAAAAATGAAAACGCTGTGGCTGGTCCCTTGGGCTGAGCATAAATATGAGGTTTTAATCAACTCTGGTTGTTTCTTATGCTGCTTTTCATAGGTGAACTGCAAGCACAGTGTACAGCAGAATCATTTCACAGAAAAAGCCAGAAATAGGTAGACAGATGTTATTCCAGGCAGTAATCAAGACCATGGAGACATTAAATAGAACAGAGCTAACTAAAAACGAACTGATGAAGAAAAACGCTTTTGCACACACAGTACAAATAGACAGTGGGATTCACTGTCATGGGACCAAGAATTTAGACATAGTTCTTAAAGTTATTAGTTACTTAAATGACTAACGTATCCTCTGGAGGGATGTTTTAAAGGACCCTTAGACAAATATTAAACATCTCTGACAGGAATTAGTAGGAAGGATATTACAGAGTACTTTTTCAAGTCAGAGCAATGTCTAACTTAGAGACAATAGGTAGAGAACATCTGTGGAATAAAAGACAAAACAACCAACCAAACAAAAAAACAACAACAACAAAAACAAAACAAAACAAAACAAAAAACAAACAAACAAACAAACAAAACCCAAACCAAACCAAACACTCAGCTTTGTCCACAAAGGGTTTTTTTGTACTTTTCTCTGGATGGTCCGTTTTGACTCTTGTCTGACTAATCCTGTTTCTGACCTAGGAAGGCAAAGGTTGTGCTTATTAACTTCTGCGTAAAAGGATTAAAAAAAGGGGGAAAGGGGGAGGAAGAAGCAGAAGCAGAAGCAGAAGAAAAAGAAGAAGAAGAAGAAGAAGAAGAAGAAGAAGAAGAAGAAGAAGAAGAAGAAGAAGAAGAAGAAGAAGAAAAGGAGGCAATAATCTTTTTGAAATGAAAACGTCAAGTTGTTTGAAGCTGTAGCATAACAGACACCACTTTCTTGTACTGCATTTTATATATTAGATTACCCACACAGGGGTTTAACTAGAAACATATCTTTTATTAAAATCGTATAAATAAAAACATGTCCTTCTGCCCTCCAGCATGTTTACAGATGCATTTATTTATTTTACAATATTCTATTTAATTAAAGATCTGCTGTTAGAGGAATAAAACTTTCTGAGATGCCTATACTTCCAAGATAAAACTGGGCAGGATTGCAGCGGCACAACTGACAACTAAACCCACAGTCTGCACAGGTGATTTGTGGAGGAGTTAACTGCTGCGCACACGGTTGTGTTATCAACTAAATGGGGGCTTACAAAGTCAGCATTCAGTAAATTTGAATATCTCAGCAGCTGTATCTCGATAGCTCCTTCCCTGTGGAAACAGAGGGATTTTTATTTGTTGGGAAGCACTTAATTTTATTCAGTGCAACTCAGCCAAAAATGCAAGAGGAAAATTCAAATGTGGATGTGAACTTTGGCTTATTTGGCCCTCCAGAGAAAACACGAGAAGGAAAATTTGAATGAGTCAAACTTTGTCAGAGCTCCTCAAGTTCAGCTTTTTTTGGCTTTGCTCTAAGAATGCCTTCATTTCATGCATTAACCTAGCTGTGGCAAAGAGCTTTTAGCCACATCTCAGTGTCCATTCACTGCTAAGTAATTCTGATACCTCTACATCAGCGTTTCATGCTAGATAGCTCCAGACATGCAGTTCACACTCTTTTCAAATGTACAAAATGTGGCACGTTTCCTGTGAGGTTATTTTGAAAGACTGACTAGATCTGACTGTCCTGTGGATGAAAGATGATTTTCCCTTGTAACACTGTGCTTAGATTTATTTTATTTATTTATTTATTTATTAACAGAGTTTTGTAGTAAATGTATGTAGTTTTCAGATTTTTATTTGGAGCTGGTACATTTCAGATGACTTTGAAACCAAAATTTTTCTTTGGGACATTTTTTGGTTACAAAAGTGTATGGAGAATACAGGAATTTAGTCTTCTGTATAACAGACTAACCTCTTACTATGTATATAGGCACTATTTTTAAAAAAAATATTTGTCATATTCATAGTTTAGGGCTACAGAGATGATCAAGGGAATGGAGCACCTCTCTGATGAGGAAAGGCTGGGAGACCTGGGTCTGTTTAGCCTGGAGAAGAGAAGACTGGTGGGGGATCTCATCAATGCTTATCAATGTCTAAAGAGTGGGTGTCAAGAGGATGGGGCCAGACTCTTTTCAGTGGTGCCCAGTGACAGGACAAGGGGCAATGGGCACAAACTGGAACACAAGAAATTCCATCTCAACTTGAGGAAAAAATTCTTTACTTTGAGGGTGGCAGAGCACTGGCACAGGCTGCCCAGAGAGGTTGTGGGGTCTCCTTCTCTGGAGATGGTCAAAACGCACTCGGACACCATCCTGTCCAGCCTGCTGTAGGTGAACCTGTTCCGGTGGGAAGGTTGGGCTAGATGATCTCCAAAGGTTCCTTCCAGACCGTACCATTCTGTGATTCTTTTATGAATTGTAATTCAGCTTTGAAATTCTCAATAATTTGTCTTTCTGTAAGGTAACATCAAGATACAAGCACTAGAAAAGTAGAAAATAAAATGACTATTCCCTAAATTTAGTCAAATGCCTTATTGCATAGTCAATATTATATAATGTTTAATTACATTATATATTTTTTTTTTTTTTTTTTTAGAATTTTGGGAGCAACTTGGGAAAAGGATGCAACTTTCCCCAATTTCCGCTCCCCCTCCTCCCCTCCTAAGCTAGACAAGAGATTCACATCTGAAAATTTCATGGAAAAATATAAGAAACAGGAAATTCATTAACCTAAGAAAAAATCAGGCTAAAACAGGTTTATAAAATTTCCAAAGCAGCAAAAAACCCCCTAGAATTTAACTTCTAATATGCAGTTATCCATTCAATGGTAATTATAAGGTTACACTATTACGTTATAATACATATATTGAAAAACGTGACAAGGTTAGTCCAGGAAATTTTCCAGAGAAACATCAATTACTCCTTTCTCCATATATTTTCTATTGTACATTAACAACCCACAAATAATAAATTATATTTGCAAACTGTATTTGTTTCCAGAAAAGTTCAGATAGAGATTAATTTTACTTTTTACTTTATACAGCTTGTTTTCCTTTTTTTTTTAGTGGGAAAGGGAAACCAAAAAAATCAAAACAGAAATCAAAATTACAAACTGAAATTTCTGACAAGTTCATTTGTATTTCCCACACACAGAGAAAAAGTTAAAGAGAAAGCATTATTTTATTTCAGAATGTGAAATTATCTATTTATTTTACTACTCCTGTACATGAATACATGTGAATGGAAATATATAAAGGCAGAGCAGTTATGCTTACAGAAGGAAAATGCCATACTCGGTACCTGATGGGCATGCTTCTTTCATTGTAGTTTCTTTGTGCGTCAACAATAGCCTGTTTTTATAAGCAGGGTCATCAAGAAAATCCATATAGCTGTGAACAAATGCAAAAAAATAATATTTTTATAAATCAATTGACTTCGTTGCATCAGAATATTTCAGAGTCTCTTTGTTTGCTGTTATTTATGAATGGACAGACAGCAGCTGAACAGCCAAGTGATCAGACAAATACATATGAATGAAATAACAGTAATCAGTGTTAGCTGCTGAAATAAATATTCGCATCAGGTTGCTGACAGGCAAGCAAAATAAAAAAAAATAAATTACAGCTAAATTTTTATTTTCCACTCAGGTTTTCAGTTTAGGGATCGTTGCCACAGTAGGTTCAGTAGCATTAATAACATTAAAAAATTTTAGAGTTAAATTTTACCCTCAGTATATGAAGCTAAGATTGGAATAGTCCTCTTGCTAATGAAGATGAATTAGCATGATTGTAGTGGAAGTTTACTGACACTAAAGTAAAGAAAAAAAATAAAACCTCCTGAAAGAAGTCCTGGTCCAGCTCTCATCAAACTCATTAGAAATACACTGTGTACCCATTACCATGGAATTTAATGCTAGCAGAAGATTTTCTTCTGAAGTTTTTAATGAAAATGTAATTTTCTTTTTTTTTTTCTTTTTTTTTCTCAAGAAAGAGTTGTATAGACAGGACATCTGCACTACATGCATTTTAACATCATTACTGTGTCTTTGAAAATACACATATATTTCCTGCCTTTTTTATGCTTTCCAAAAATTATTGATGAAAACATTGAGTTCAACTTGGTTGGCACTATTTTCTCATACTGAAAAATAATTTTGCTAAAAATAAATACTTGCAAAATGTTATTTTATTAAAGTTTTTTTTTTAAAAAAAAAAAAAAAAAACAAACAGCAATATTTACCTTTTAATTAAAGGAGCTAGGATGCCATCTTAACCCCCACACACCTCCACCCCCTCCTAACACACCCCCTTTCTCATTTCTTTCCAATTTTAAAGGGCAAATATAAAGAAACATAAGGAATTTGACACTTAATTGCTTTCTGGACGCAGAAGACATTTTGAGCAATTAAAAGTATCAAGACATTGTATATTGGCTTGGATTTGCTACTGTATCATTTTTCTGAAACTGAAGAAATTTTAAAAGCAAGAAAAATAGACAGAAAATGAAAAAAATATGATCAGGGTGCAATTTTATTAGTTTTTATATACTCTGTATTAAAAAAAAAGGTTTAATAGGAAGCAAAACTTTAAAATAAGTATCTGTTCTTTTTTTTCTTTCTGTTAAGGATAATATGAAAACTAGCATTTGTTTTAAATAGAAACAGAAAAATCTTATTTAACATCTACTCTGTGGCTTCAAGGTAATACAGAACAAACAGATGAGTGTATTAATCTGAAGAGTTTTTGGGAGAACAAGTGAAGTTCTGGATTTGCTCTGCCCACACAGGGAAAGGCTGGTAGAGATCTTTGTTTATGCATTTGGTGGGGTGGGAATGGAAAAAATACACCATTTTTTGATCTATAATATTATACACCTTCTAATGAGTAGCAAAACTGCACTGAACTTACTTTACATTGTAAATTCATACTCCGTTTGCTGTCCTTCAAAAATCTCTTTCAGACCTTTTTGGTGTTCAAGGGTATCAATTACTGACACACTATTATATAACTTCATTGAATCGTTATTATTTTTGCCAGGTAATTTAGCGTGTGAGTTTTGATTTCTTTTTCTTTTTTTTTTTTTTTTTTTTTCTTTCTAACCTAAACCTCCTGTAATTTATATTCTTCTCACATATTTGTACTCTGATTTCTTTAGTCTTGTCTACACTGTAATACTCCAAAATACTGTTGAAGGGGAAAGAATATACAGACTTCTACCAACAACACTGACTGGACATTGAAAATAACTATGCAGGCAAAAATTTCATTTTATGTTCTTTATTTTCTTTATGTATTTTAATAGGCTAATTTCTTCCACCTGTCAAACTACCTCTGTACCTTTTCTGTACTACTACAAAATACAGCTTTGCATTTATTCTTTCATCTGCATTAGCAACACTTCCCAGGCATAACAGCATTTCTGTGATAATAAACTAGTTTTCAAAACCCATTGAGTTCATAGCTTTCTCTTTCTCAATTGTGTATGGTTTTTTTTTTTTTTTTTTTGTTTTGTATGGCCAGTGCGTATAAAAGTATGGAGAGTCAATAGTATATATCTATAATAATAAATAATGTCCATTGCTCAGAAACTTTACAGGGCTTTGATCTGTTAGTGGGTTGTACCTCATTTGGGGGATTGACAGCAAATATTACCCTTCTCTTGATTTTCACAGCTGATACAATAGAAGACCAGAGCTCATATAATACCTGATTTCCCAAGCTCCCAACCTTATGGATAATTGTTGCCCAGAGGGGAAATTTCTTCCCAGTCTACATCAGCAAATGGTAGGTTTATATCACAAAACATGAGGATTTATACTCCAATCTATTCTGTAGCACTATTGGACTCGAAAAGCTTCATTTGAGGAGCAGAGTTAAAGTGCAGTTAGCAGTTTTACTGTATCTCACCTATTTGTCCAGAATTTAGTGAGATCTCCTAAAAATATAAGTAGGACTGTAGCAAGCAGGTATTCAATCTTACTGAACCTGAGCAAAGGAGGAGTTACAACAACAGTAAAAGATCTTATCATAGTGCTTCTCATATCCTCAGAAGATCTATCTGTCAGTCGTTGGTCATCTTAACAGTGTGGATCAATATATATTAAAAATAGGTGAGCAAAAAACCTGTGATCTTTATTTCTCTTTTTGCTGACATGAGGGCTGTGAAAAGAAGACTTACTCAGAGGAATGCTAGTCTAAATTAAGTCAGCCTGTAAGACAACATGGGGGCATGCATTTCTGACAGCTCTGTAGGGTGTATGGGGGGGATACGCCTGCTTACCCAAGCTGAGTAAGAAGAGCCATACAGGTGTGTTTGGAGGCTGCTATGGGTGCTGCTTTGCATCTCTAGCAGCCTTTTAGCTGCTACAGCAGTGACTTCAGGGAATGGTCTGGTGCACTAAGAGTGGCCTGCAGTGACTATATCAAATGATAATTACAAGAGAGTCATCTCTGCTGTGTTTAGCTACCTAAAAGCAAAGTGTCTGCTCTGAACCAGCCATGTGTGCTACCTGTAGAATCAATGGAAAGACACAGGCAGTTCATCCCACCCCTAAATAGCGAATGGGATGACTGATCCTTTTTGGCGAGTGCCTATGTCTTTTCATTTGCTAAAGGATGACCAGGTAAGAACAGATGACTAATTTTTAGTTAGTGAAACTTAAATGATATGAATCCTTATACATCGGATATGTTCTGTTGTATTAATTGGCTGAAAATATTTGCTTAGATACCCATTATTTCCAGAATCTCATTGCAGTCAGCAATACATCTTGTAAAATGCTACCTAAAAGAATTGGAAATACAGCAGTCTAACCTCTGAAGAACACAACAGCTTTAAGCTTAATCTTCCTTGGTATCTGCCTTTAATAACAGCAAAGCCGATCTGATTTTGTTCACTTTCTTCATTTCACACCTGCTGAGGATGGCACCCAGCCATCTGTGATACTACCGAGTTGGAAAGCAACCAATTCAAGGCTAACTGAACAAGATGGATCTGGTAAGAAGTTACCACAGAAGGCTTTTTGTCACCTTTGGAGCTTTTCTGACCTCACGGTCTCTGATTTTCCTATGCAACATAGAAGGGAAGAAATCTTGCTAAAATAAGATGAGAGGTAACATCAGGTTTGTGTGGAAAAACTGCACTACTTGTAAGACATTGACGGATTTATATAGGCTCATGTGTGTGAAAGGTAGAAGAATCCAGAAGGTGAACTATGACCTTCCCTGCTAGGACAAAAATCAGTTGCCAGAAAAGTTCAATGTTTTAAAAATCTGGTTATTATTTTTGAAAGCTAGTGTCAGAGTGAAAGTTAAGGTAAGAAGATGTTCGATCTTTCAGTGCAGAAAGTTTTCTCTCAAAAACACTCCCTAAAAGAGACTGAATCCCAGACCATTACACAGTTTTTCTCATTATAGGTGCTTCAGTGAGATCACTTCTTATAGACTGTGATTGAACTATTTTTTAATTTAAATTCCACTGCAAACCAGCATGCCAAGCCTGCAGAGACCCTTTAGACAGTTGCAGTGACACTGGTTTCCTTGGAGCGCCAGTTCATTTCCCCACCTGTGATCTAAGAAGGACGAGGTCATCTTAATTTAAGAAAACAATGTTGAAATGTATGACTCTGTATCCCAGAGAACCTTCCCCCTCTATTGATAATATCCTGTTACCCACTCTGTAAATCTGTATTCAGACAACATGCACACCAATTTACCTTACCTTTTTCTCTTGGCAACTCTGCTTGTCTCACAAATTGCTGACAAATCCAAACAAACCAAATTGATTGGTGATTGCTGCTTGATTGTCACCAGTGGTGCTATGCAGAAGGATCCCTATTGAATCCAGTGTAGCGTTCAAGGCATCAAGTTTATTTTCCGTAACATATGAATCCTCATTAAAAAAAAAAAAAAAAAAAAAAAAAAGGGGGAAAAAAAAAAGTCAATAGCCAATAACCTTCTGTATCTTCACACATAAATGCTGTTGAATTTTCAGAACTGATTGTTAGCATTGCACCTGCTGCAAAGACAAGATGTCATAGTCTAAAGCTGTTTTTTTTAACTGCAGTTTCCAACATATTGTGGTCTTTGTGTTACTAAGTGCAGCATCATTCAGAGACATCACTGAAGACCAGCCCTTGAAGTGCACTGTAGTTGTCACTGTCCTGAAGAACTTGGAGTTTATGCAAGGGAAGGTTGTTTATATCTTCATGTTACAGACAGACAACTGATGAGGTGATGAATGGAGTGACCATCCCATGGGCAATGTGTGGCAGAGAAGGTTTTTCTACTTCCATCCACCCCTGTTCTCATATGTCCCAATAAGTGTCAGCCAAGGAAGCTGCCAAGCACCAGCTCATCTTTTATCTATTATTAACTGTTAACTAGACACTGGCAGGGTTGTGGGAACCAGCCATCAGAAAGGGACAGTCAGAAGGTTTGTCTCAAAGAGTGAGGGGCAACTTTAGCTCCTGCTCAGTAACTTAGTTCCCAGGAAAGAAGGGACATGAAAGACAAGGCATTGATAGGTAGCTTTCCACTGTCCAGGGTGTACACTGGCCTTGTTTGTAAGCAGTGCAGTGAGAATGATCTGCTTCTTTCCCAACCTGTGGACACACTAGTCTTTCCTTAGCAAGAATAACTGCAGTAGAACATATTAGTACAGTGGTCCAGGTTCATATCCTGCTTTTAATATTAATTACTTCAGGAGAAGTGTCCTAATATCCAGATCCAGCTTGAATCTAACCTTCTTTTTTTTTAACCTTTCTTAAATCTTCCGTTTCCTAAAGAAATTATGACATTTTCCCTTTGGCACCCACAGCCATGATTTGCACAGAACACTAATATTTTGAAGGCAGGTACAGAGAATAAAGGCATATTCTTGATTCCTTTTCCAGTACACTGTGGTTGCTGAAGATGCTTTTGTGCTAGGACTAGGGGCATTCGCTTTCAAGAAAATTTATTCTCTGGAGGCTCATTTATGCTGGATAATTATGCTTACAGTTATTTTAAGATAAAGTTCATCACGGAATACTATCTTCTTGTAAATCTACAGTGACACCTTCATTATCTCAAACCTTACAAAGACATTTGGAAGAATATCTTCACAGGCACTGATGGGGGTTTTGTGTTAGACATTCAACAAAAATGCCTAATTTCCGTCTGTACTGTTTGGAAATTTTGTCCTGTCCACATGGATTACAGATTTGTTCAAAAAAAAAAGAAAAAAAAAAAAGTTTGCAGAGATACTAAGGAGGAAATAAGGAAAGCAAAGTCTTTGCTCTCATATATGACATGGATTGTCCTTTCTATTGCTTTAAGTTAGAGATGTAACATGGCGAGCTGTTACTTTTATAATTAAGTAATCAGTAAATGTGTAACTCATTTTTAATATCCCAGTTGTACTGTACCTGTTAATTGATAAACACAAGAACAGGAACAGAGGCTTTAAGGTTTTTTGTTTAACATACAGTTTGGAGATTTGGAGCACATGATTTTTATTTTTTTTAATTACTGGTTCTGCCAGACCTCCTAAATGATCTTGAACAAGTCACTTCATCTTCTGTGCCTCAATTTCCATCATGCTAAATGAAGAAGGTAACTACAAAAGGAAGGAATTCTGAGGATAAATTTATGTAGACATGTAAACTGTGCACAAACTGGGGCACTGAGGACTGTGGAGTGACTGCACAAAGGCAAATAAAAAGCAGCCAACGGCAAAGTCATAGTTAACTGCTGTTGCTGTGTTAGAGGGGGAAGAATCTGATGACTACCACATCTTTCAGAGTATGTATAGACTTTGTATGCAGCAGCAGAGCACCTTTTGTGTTTTGTTTTGTTTGGAGACAGTATAGCCGCATTGGTTAGGAGGAGTCTACTATTGCTTAGATAAGGTTGAGTTTCTTTGTTATCACACAGCTGAGGTCATGCAAATCACGCCATCATGAAAAGATGTTTCCATTGTGTAGCATTTCCTTGTTATGATCTGTGACAGGAAAAAAAAAAAGGAGGAAAAAACAGCACGAAACAATGAACTTGCCTTATTGGCTCAGTTTAAAAAGAAAACCACAAAAACCACGTCTGAATTCAGCAAGTCCAGAGCTTGCCCCCACTGGGACCTGTCGAGCTTTTTTACTGGTTCAGACAGTGCTGAGGAGTAACAGGATGGGGGGTGGTCAGTGGTATGCAAAAGACGGGATGAAATTATGAATAGAGTTTAAATGCTTCAGGCAAACACTTGGAGGTTAACTGCATTTTAATCCAGTTCACCTCATTAACCGCAGTAATCCAGTACATCTCACTGCACCTCACTTCACTGCACCTCACCAAGCCTGAGTCCTCTCTGTGATCTTCCTCACTTCTCAACAGCGTGGTGCGTGATCCACAGCCTGGGTACTTATCAGGAACATGTGATGTGACCGGATGGACTCTATCTATAAAACATGGCATTATTATTTTTATTATTTTGATTATTGCTGTTTGTTGTTGCTGCTCTTATTTTTTAGCACCCAAAGTCTCTCATGTGGCTGAGGTCTGAATGTGTTGTATGAACATGAATGAGATGTATGAACACTTAAAAATATAGCAAACCCTTCCCTCCCGCTGAAAGTACGGGTAAGAGCTGCCTTTTTATTAGATTTCTGATCCTTCTGGTTGACATAAAAATACCACAATAAGAGCCTTTCTCAGGATATGTCAGCAATTTATTTTCTGTCCTGTCTAGAACCAAGGGATGCAATAAAATAGAAAACAACTGAGAAAAATAAAAGGTAACTGAATATTTCACAAGCCTTAAAGGTGTTCGTTCAAAGTTAGGTACTTCAGAACACGCAAAGGCTCTAGGGGGAGAGGATGCTGTTTGTATACTTGCTTTCTATATATTAGTAAAAACTACCTTGGAAATGGCTGACTTTACTAATGCTTCCATTGCTTGTTTTACATGACTGTCACTTGCATTGCAAGGTCACTAATGCAGCTAACAGATGGTGCAGCAGGACTAGCAGCCATGAGGGATAGTTTACTAACAAAAGAGGAAATGATTTTCGGGATTTCTCTTGCATACTGCAAGCATTTTCCTTTTTTTTTTTTTTTTGGTACTTTTTTTTTTTCCTTTTGGACAGTCCTCATCTCCTTGGCCTTAGCTTCATGGCATTTTGTTTGTGGATGAGGCTAAATCCAACACTAGTAACAAATCTGTTTTACTTTCTCCCCCTGGATTGTATTAGGGTTATAGCTTTGGAAAGCAAGTAACACCAGCTGGGTTATCTCTGTTGCCTGTACCTTGAGTGGCTCAGGGTGTTGTTATGGGAAGATATTTATGGATCTCTGAATCGTTGTCAGTCTTAGTTCCTGACCAAACACTACCTCGTTGTGTTATTTAGCAGGTGTGGCACTGGAACACAAGAAAAGCCGTCTAAAAGGAGATACTGCTAATGACCTTTAGATTTAATGTGCTAAATGGAATACTGGGTGTTATGGCAAAGCATCGCAGTGAGCTTCCCAAAGCCGGGATGCTGGTAGCATAAGGACACAGTAAAGTAGGCTGCTGGAGCAGCCATTCTGCATCTAGCATCAGCTTGCAGGCAGCTTCGACTGCAAGAAGCTGTTTGTCACAGGATGAGGAGTTTATTCTTTAAAAAAAATATCTGTTGAGATTTTATTACTTTCTCTTACATTGCAACTATAGAAACTCACCCAGGCTCAAATCTGTAGCACACGTCAAATGGGAAAGTACTCATGCATATGCCTGACTTTCAAGCTTATAAAACCAACAGAGCACTGAGCAACACACCGCAAAACAGTGAAGCTGATAATTAGTTAAATGAGAGGGGATTTAAGCATATTGGGAAATTCAATACTGCAGTGAGGTGTCAGAATCATTAACTGTGCTCTTTCCTAAGGTTTTTAAATTCAGTTCCCCTCTTTGTTTCTTAAAAAAAAAACTTTCCTGGAGGTAAAACTGAGCCTTGCCGGACTATACTGATGTCAGGTATGAGATGTACTCCTCATCACTGAACATGCCACGTGACTTTATATTACATCTGCATTAGCATAGAAATAACTGCATGACTTCATTAGTTATGCAGATTAGTCATCGACTCACTCTAGTAGGCTTCTGTAGGGGACTTCATAACTCACCTGTTCATAAAGCAGCAAAAAAATTTCCCATGTACACTTCTAGATGCCCTTTGTCAGAAGGAATTCACTTTGTATGGAAGACTAAGTCTGAATATCATTTGATGCATTCAGTGTCAATTCTCTTTGTCATGTTATTTATTATATTAAGTTCAGCCACTATTGCAGGTGATGTCTAACCCCATCACAGGTCCTCAGACGTGACAGTATACTGTTTCATATAGCTATAACTATAAAGAAATATAAAAGAGTTATAAAAAGTGCTTCCTCAGAAGGAAGTGCCTGTTTTGCCTGATGGCACTGTCAAAATAGTTAAGGCAATATTAACTGACCAGAAAATCGGGAGCAGATTCTCAGGATTTGGAACACTGGATTTTAACAATATGTTTCTGTGGGGCCCTGGGTAGATTTCTGTCTACTAAAGAAAGAATTAAATACTGCATTTCATAAGGCACTGGGAGACCCAGCTCAGGAGTTTCCCTCTCAGCTTTCCCCAAACAGGATGATGACAGGGGAATAAAGAAAAAACAAACAAACAAACAAACAAAAAAACCCCACACCTTTTTTTCTGGATAAAAGAGTTTAATTTTTAGTTCAAATTATCATTATGCTGAATACCCCTAGGCAAGGCTTTCATAAAATATGTGCATGTGTAGAACTTGCAATGATACGAGTAGTGTCTGAACATGTTCCAAATTGCATTGTAATTAAATTTGGTGCCAGGAGCCCAGTGCTTCAGAGCACCAGTACTCTCAGCGTCACCCACAAAAGCCAGCAAACATCTACTCACTTTTTGACTTACCTAGCTGCCATTTCACTCTCAGGTGTATTTTAGCTTGGAAACAATATGCCAGCAACTCAGCAGTTTTAGCGTGGAAGATGTCATAAGTTGCCACTTACAATGGAGACAAAGAATCCTCAGATTGTTACAAGTACAATAAGAACGCTACTACACCATGGAGCCAGGTATCATTCTGAAGGAGAGAAAAATAAATCCTTAAAAAAAGAAAGTATTTTGTCTTTTTTATCTTTTCTTATGCCCTAGCCAGCAGTAACATCCAGGAACACCACAAATATCTGAAAACTTGGACACCCCAAAACCCCCGATTAAACAGAGGAAAAGACTATGGTTTTAGGAAATGCTCACAATATTTCTTTAATTTTGAATTATGGTGATTTTATGACTATTGTTGTTGCTTTTCTAGAAAGTAAAAACAAAAAAGGAAACTATAGTAGAGTGAAAAAATCAGATTTTTAAGAAGCAGGTATGATAACTGCGTATCTTTTAGTTTTGTTTTGTTTGTTTTCACTGACACATGAAAAAATGCAGACAAGTGTTTCCTACCAAAAAAATCTGAGAGCTCAGATGTTTAAAAATTGTTTTGATGAAAAATCTCTAACCAGTTGAAGAGACTACACTTCTAGTGATATATTTAGTAATTTCAAATCTCCTCCCTAAAAAGATATTTTCTGTTCCAATCTGTATGCGGAGGTATGCATCGGAGAATGAAACGTTACTGCATGGTATATATAAAATAAATGAAATAGCATGTCCATACTTAATACATATTTGAAGGAGGTACAATTCAGGCACTTAAGACTACACCTATGCTCATAAACTAAACAGAGTCAAAAGATAGGCTCAAACATTGGCATGTAATCATCTATACTAATTAATTATTCTCTTGGTTATGGCATGGGTTTGGCTTGTGCTGAGTAGCACTCTCCCAGCCCGTCCCTAGACAGGGGGGTTTCGAAGGCTGGAAGAGAAAGAGATTGTTCCCAGGAGGCAGCATAAGCAAGGCCACCCTGTTCTAGGGTGGGCAGAGTAGAGCAAGAACGTTTAGTGGTAAGTCTTCAATATGAGACAATTGGTCCTGATCCTGATCCTTTCTAATTTACAATTGCCATAGGGACAAAAATTTTACGCTCAGCCATGCCATGAATGGCCAAGAATTGCACCATTTCTTACAGGGATGAGACAACAGCTGTCAGGAGACAATATATTAGTTCTGGTATGAGGCTGAGGTCCTAAATATGTGCAGTGTCAAATGACAGCAAGACAGCCAGCCCCTAGTATTGTCATAGCTGTCCCCATGAGTCCACTCTGCTCTGTCACCATGTGTGACGTGACCTGGCCTCACACAGCCCCTCCACTTGCTGTGCTACTTCTTCCTTTTTCAACGCTGCCATCCTCCCCATGATTCAACCAGTGACTGCACTCCCACTTGCGTTCATTTAGTTAAATCACCGCGTGTCATCTTGTAGATACTCCTCTTTGCTGCCAAAGATTACTAATTTGTTCAGTGAGTGTAAACCCAAATCTTTAGTGAAGTTTAACATTGGCTTATTTCAGAAGGAATCTATTCCTGACTGATTTCAGGAGAAAGTTTCATTAAAATTAATATATTTGAATTGGCAGTCTTTTGCATTATTTCAATCAATTTATGTTCAAATGAAACCCAAAATTAAAACATAATAATTTAATAACTTAATAATAATTAAGTGTTTATCAACAGGAGTATGAATACCAGTATTTGGTCCTGGACAGGACTCTGAATATCCCTCTGAGCTGGGATCAATGTTCAAGACAGGACTGAGCTGTAGAATGTTCAATTGCAGAAAATTTTTCAAAGTTAATCATAAATGCACTTCAGAAAATTGGTAAAGGCAGACCATATTTTTACATCAGTAAAGTGGGAAAGTTCAATCTCTGTAGGGTTTCTCTGAGCCAACACTATCCAAAATCTCTGAAAAAAAAAAAAAAAAAAAAAGAAGTCAAGGGCAGAGTTTAAAATCAGGTTATATCCTAGCTGCCCATTTTTTCTGTGGACTTTTAGTCACTCATCCTCAGTATAAGAAAGGTGGTCAAACACTCGAGCAGGCTTCTAGAGAGGCTGTTGATGCCCCAGGCCTGTCAGTGTTTAAGAGGCATTTGGCAGTGCCCTTAACAACACGCTTTAAATTCAGGGTCAGCCCTTCTCTTCTCTTCTCTTCTCTTCTCTTCTCTTCTCTTCTCTTCTCTTCTCTTCTCTTCTCTCTTCTCTTCTTCTCTTCTCTTCTCTTCTCTTCTCTTCTCTTCTCTTCTCTTCTCTTCTCTTCTCTTCTCTTCTCTTCTCTTCTCTTCTCTTCTCTAACATTTTTGTACTTTCTAGTTGTGTATTAAGTGTCTGGACTCGCAGTTTTTCTGAGTTGTTCTCTTATCCTCTCTGATCTTGCTTCTCACTCCCAGCTCCAAATTGAGATCACATTCCTTTCCAATTGTTTCTGCTGTTGTTACTGTTAACATTTGTTTTCGTCAAACAATATCAAGGAGTGTCTTGAAAATCAATGTTTAATAAGTTACAGTAATGTTTTCAATTTCCTGTCATCTGGTTTCATGTACATGTGTACCCTGTCATTTCTCATCACTTCCTAAATCCATCTTGTTATCAGCAATGTATAACAATGTACAGCTAACTCTTTCCTAGGTGACCTTAAAGCATACACTACTGGGGATGCTTTGTAGAAGAGTCATCCTTTCTTTGCAGTGAAGGTGACAGAGGGAACAGCTTGGAAGCAGCAGCACGAAACTTCAGCAAGGACATTCACACTTGTGTAAATGTCCTGGGGGGGAAAAAAAAGGAAAAAAAGATGATTATTTATGATTATTTATGCAGAAGAAATCCATTACGTCTGCAACTGTGTGACCACTGTGCTTCAAAAGAGACTTTTTCTTTGCTTCTCTGTGGAAAACGCAGGGTCCTAAGTCTGAATCAGACTATGTCTCACAGCACTGACCTATAACATTTATTACTATTACTTTGCTATACCTTTTTCTCTGCAGTGACTTAACCGATTGACAGAAAATATGAAGAAATGAAGCTGTGATGATTTACTTCAATGCTTCCTCTCCCACAAACACTGTGCTTTAAGAAGTTGCTTGATGTAACAAAGGTTAGAGGAGGGATACAAAAGTAGAGGATGCAAGACTGCATTGCTATGGTGCAAAGAGAAAGAAGTAAGGAGAGTAGCAGGAGGGAAAACAAATTAAGAGGGTTTTCACTGTCCTGAAGAGATTAATCCAGTCATCTGTCCACATTCAAACAGTTCAGTTTGTCCTATTTGGATATCCCTACGCTGTCAATTCTCTTAGACCAGTGCAAGTTTGCTGTGGAGAGTAACTCTAAAAATGGAACAAGTAATGTGGGGCTGCACACTGCTTGAAGAGTCCTTGGCTCAAGTCTCCACTGTTTGAATGTTTCACAGGTCGGTGACTGCAAGTCCTTAAATCTCACTAGACCCAACAGGATGGCCTATAAAAAAAGGATAGGGGCACCTAAATGGTGGTGCTGGCACTCAGCACATAGTCTTATTTTTCTAGTGATTCTGACAGACACTTGTTACTCTTAGTTGTGCTTCCTTTCTTTTTTTTTTTTTTTTTTTTTTTCTTGTTCTTTTTAATAGCTTTAAATATAATTGCTGGAGCATGCACATGTCTCCCTACACAGATGCGCTAAAGTCTTAGGTCAGCCTTTTTGCATGCATGAAACTCTCCAGACCCAGATTTAGTGAGGACTTGGGAGATGGAAGAGGCAGAGAAGTAGTGAATCTGGGAACAAGGGCCAACCCACTCATCCTGATCCTGAAGACACTGAAAAGACTGTGAACTCCCACATAGATTTCTGCATTCAATTCATTACCAGTTGGTACTTAGAGATAACATTATGGAAGTTTTTGTTTCTCCAATTGGCTTTAATTGCCTTCCTTATTACAATTTATCTTTCTGATATGGCAAAATATTATTTCAATAGATGCTGCAACTTTATGCAAAAGGAGTTGAGAATTATTTCCCATAGAACATTATTAATGAATGTTTACGAGTTTCAATGCAAGCAATTTAAAGGACTCGGAAGATACCTTTCTTGAGAGCTCAATTCAACATGATAGACCTTTGGTTTAAAATAAACTAAGCTTCATGTTTGGGGGTTTCTTTTTTTTTTTTTTTTTTTTTTTTTTTTTTTTTTTTTCTTTTTATTTTATTCCCTTCTTCTGGAATATATGAAACTGTTCTTCAAATGCTAACTAATCTAACCAATTTTGTATTGAATCATGAATGCATTTTAATTCACTATTCAAACAGTTGTAGCAATGAATATTTCTGCATCCCTAGCAATGTTTTAAGAGGGCTTTTTGCTGCTTTTTTTTAAAAAAACCCACAACCTTCTGCAATTTCTTTATACAGTCTGATTAAAATCCAATTAATTACAAACACAATTAAACCTTTCTACCACAGTTTGCAGAATAGGGCTGATGGAAGTAAAGTTGTCAATCAAAGATCCAATAGGGAGTAGTAACTTGTCATCTCCATAACTTTTAGCCAGTAAAAATGTGAAGCTAAAACTCAACATTAACAGTGTATTGCCATATGCAAGTTTATTAGGGAATATCTCACTTCTTTGGTTGTTGTTCTTCTTATCATCAGATCAATGCAGTCTTGTTTATATGGCACCTTTCTTGACAAAGTCATCCCGAGGCATTTCACAATAATAAATATACATATAATAAAAAGGCAGTTAAAAATACAATAAAGGGCAAATTAAACATTAATGTACAATCCAATCTTATTGCAAAATCAGTGCTGCCAAAGAACAACTTGATGGCACCCAAACTTTTTTAAAATTCTGTTTTTATTGGTATTTTGAAATTTTATAAAACCAATAAAATGCACAACCTTAATAAATAACAAAAGAGAATATGTGCAATATACATGACAATTTCCCCCAGTCCAGATTGTAAATTGGCATAAATCAGCATTGCCTTGCCGACTTCCATGAACGCTATAACAAATAACGCTTACTGGAGATTGGGTCCATTACACATCAACTTAAAACTTAACCAACAGATTATCCTCCCTATCATATAGTGGTTTGCTGTTGATATTGGTCACAAGGGGGTTATGCCTTTGTTTCTTTACTAACATCACTGAAAGTTCCCTGGAGGGGGTGTGTAGAACTTTTCCTCCAGAGTGTAAAAAAAATAGGAGTAAACTTCCTTTTCATGGGATGAGCTAGTGTTTAGAGCACTTTTGCATGCTCAGTTCTCTTTTCCATCTAAACACAAACAAATCTGAGCACTCATACTAGTCTAATTACTCAGCTATGGGCTATGAAGGCACAAGTGTGGCATGAGTCAGGGAAATGGAGGCGAAGGAAAGCAACTCTCTGCCGTCTTTATTGGAGGTGCTGTGCTGGGCATAAAAGACATAACAGGGAGGAAGTGCAGAAAATACCATCACCAAAGTAACATCTTCTGGAATGGTGAAGGAACATCTGCATTACTGTCTTGACCAGCCTTGCATGCACTTAGCATGCCCCCGCCCCCCCCAATGCCCCAATTTAAGTAATAATTAGCATACTATCATAGGTGCTACCTTCATCTGGTGCGAGTGGGCTGTTACCATCAAAACAGGAAGGGACTATGAAGTTTGAATGTCCACAGGCTGATATGGCAGGGGTCTTCAGAATAAGCATTCAGTTCCACCCGGGACCCAACACAGCGCCCAGACTGTTTTGGTGCTATCTCTAGGCTTGCCTCAAGCTTGCCAAAGCTGTGTGGGCATCTCACATTTACAACAGGTGAAGCCCAGGTGATTCCACAGACTTAATCCTATTAGAATAGTTGAAGTGTAACGTCAATAAAGTAGCTGGACTGGATACTGTTATCTTCAAAGACAAATATGCTTCGATGAGGGCAGATAGAATAAACTACTCCTGTGATCTTTTGAATCTAAAATAAATTTTACTGGCAAGGCACATGCCAAGAACTTAGAAGTGGCATTTCTGGGTGTCATTACCAAAAACTTTCAATACACATCTCAGAATGAGATGATCAAAATATGGGATGACCCACCTGCTTCTGTACAAAGTCTAAATTCCACAATATGTGCGTATCTGGGAGTAATATAACTCTAACAATCTGGATCACTTGCCACCAGGACGTTAAAGTAACAAGATTTTTCAGAAGCAGTGTACTAAAAGGAGTAATTAATAACTGGGTTACTGAAAATTGGTTAGTGTTGTGGGCTAACCCAGTAGGCATCTAAGCCCCACACAGCTGCTTAATCACTCCTGCCGCAGTAGGGTGGGGGAGATGATCAGAAGGGCAAAAGTGAGAAAACTCGTGGGTTGAGATAAAGACGGTTTAATGGGTAAAGCAAAAACTATGCACACAGGCAAAGAAAAATAAGGAATCCTTTCACCACTTCCTACAGCCAGCAGATGTTTAGCCATTTTCAGAAAAGCAGGACTTCATCATGCCTAACAGTCACTTGGGAAGACAAATGCCATAACCCTGAACATCCACTCTTCCTCCTTCTTCCCACAGCCTTTATTGTTGAGCATGGTGTCCATATGGTATGGGACATCTCTTTGGTCAGTGGGAGCAGTTGTACCAGCTGCGTCCCCTCCCAGCTTCTTGTGGGGAAGTGTGAGAAACAGAAGCTCTTGACACTGTGTAAACGTTCCTCAGCAATAGCTGAAACATGGGTGTGTTATCAACATGGTTTTGGTCACAAATCCAGAACATAGCACCATATGAGCTACTGTGAAGAAAATTGACTCCATCCCAGCAAAACCTGTAGAGTTAGGAAGCTAGCAAGGACAAGAGAAGATTGCTGATGGGTTGAAAATGGCACGAGAGAAAGGCTGGGCAGAGGAAGATGGAATGGCCATATCAACATCACATCCCAGTTGGGTGGTCCATAGACTGCAGGGGGTCCACCTGGGAATCTCTGCTCTGCCCTTTCAGTAGCATAAATTCAGTCTGAGGATACACTGTTTACAAATCCCATCTGCCCCTATAACAGCAATGTGTAGACGATTCAAGGAAAGAACTCCAGTCGTGATAACTACTTTACACTGGTCCTGTAATATCCAGCCGGAACAGGCAGACACTGCCAGGCCTTATGCACAACAGTATATACTCTAAAGGGTGCTCTATAAGGAAAGACTCAGGTGGGGATTTTCCTGGCATCCCAGATAAGTTTCTGTAGATGAACCTTAAGATGTTTCAGGCTGTCCTAGTTTGAGGTAAAACAGGGTCAATTTTATTCACTACCTCTTAACTGGGCCTCTTCTAACTACTGAAATTAACAGCATGTTTTGCAGACACTGTTCGCTCTCAGTGTGATCAGACCTATGTTTATACCTGATGCCAAAGTATGGTATGCAGAGACGTTCTTGCTTATACTTATTGCTATACCACCCAAGGCCAACTGACATTGGTATCTGCCCCGTTGGAGGGTCAGAAGCAGAAAAGCATAGAGGGGTCGCACCTGCGGTGATGAGCGGACTGGACAGGTGACCCAAAACTAAACAACAGGGTATTCCATCCCATCTGCCTCATGCTCAGTGTAAAAGCTGAGGGATCAAAGGGTCGGCGCTCTTTCTTTAATGTCTGATGTCTGAGGACGACTCTGTTCATCTGCCTTTGAACCCAATCCATGTGTTCCTGAATCCAGATTCAGAATTCAGCTCCTGTCTGTCACTGAGTCCGGGCTGGGACTTCCCCAGTGCCAGCTGGTGATGTGATCGTTATCCTGGGAGCTTGATCCAGTTTTGTATATATTTCATTATTTCCTTTTTATTATTAATATTTTCATTAAAGTAGTCTAGTTCTTTCTAAACTCATAAGTCTCTTTCTCCGTCTCCCTCCTCTCCTTGAAGAGAGCGATGGGGAGAGCATCTGTCGTTTGCCTCAGTGGCCAGTCCAGCCCAAACCACAACACAGGCTGAAATTTTGTCCTCAAGCTTTGTTGCTGGCTTGCTTTTACACAAGAACTTGGTGGAGACAAATTCACCACCCTACCTGCCTGCTCTTATTTCTCATGCTGACCTCAAATTCACTACGGCAAGCTGTCCTCTGCCATCTCTGAAATTGCTTTCTCCCCTGCATGTTTTATCCTGTTCTTGTCCCTGCTCTACCTGTCTGTCTCTTTGGAGGATGGGACTGCAGCAAAAGCAACATGATTAAACTCAGTTTATCCCACAGAAGACTATAGTTTACATCACCTGGCACCATCAGGAATGACAGTTGAGACTAAAGAAACTCATCAGAACAGTTAGAGGAATGACAGTCTTGGGCAATCTCTGCTGCATAAGAAGTCTCTAGGCTTCCAGCACCCAGAAGACTCAGTTGCTTGAATGTATGCTGGAAGCTCTTTATAGTAGGTTCTGACAAGTGACGGGGACATAGTTATGCATGCATACCCAGGCAGATAGCCTATGTTTGAGGAAATACGAAAATTGTTGCCTAAAAACTGGCTAAAATATAAAAATCAGGTTTTAATGTCTTTTTAGCACATTCATGTGCTTATCTCTGATTGAAGTCCAGCGGACCTTAGTTGTAAGTATGCCTCTGCATATTTTTCTTAATATTGACAATCTTAAGCATGTTGGCTTTTTCTTTTTTTTGTTTTTGTTTTGTTTTTCTAAATGGCTGGCCCTAGCCACCTGTGATCATATCCAAAGCCAACAGAAGTCAACAGCAAGATTCACTTTATCAAACGTTAGTCTTCAACATCTGATTTAGTCCTTGAGACACCCTGTGTAGTCAGTGGAAAGAACCAGGGTATGATTTGTCTGATTTGTCTCACAGAGCTGTTTTAGGGTGAGGTGAAGCTTATCTTTACGAGTTCCTGTTTGTTTCCCAACTATAAAGGGAACCTATAAGGACTATAAAGGGAATGTAGTGCAACTGACATATTTAGATGTTTACATTTAGTCAGTATCTTCAACTTGTACTGTGTAAAGGTGGGGAGGAGTCAATATTCTAGCCAAAGACATAATGTTTTTTTATCCAGAAACTCCCCTGCTCCAACCCTTAGGCCATCTCCCTTCCCCGTGCTCTTTAAACAAAAGGATGTCCCTTTTCACTAGTGGCTAATTCAGTTGTGAGGCAAAGCAAATGACTGGGAAGGGTGTAATAATTACAGCACAATGTAATGATCCTCTAGTGTATTCACTGAAGAAGTATGATCTCGGAGAATTTCTGCTAGGCCCTCTTCAAGTAATTGCTGTCAATTCATGCTTATCTGCCAGCTCTCTCACCAGGTTTTCTTTTCCTTGCCTTCCTTAGTGAAGATAACGATTCTGACAAAAGGAGCCATGTCAAGGAGCCAGCATGCCAACTTTTTTTCCCTTTGCTGAAATTATGCAAGAGATTACAGTCCAGCCTGAATCAATATGTACCTTATCATCTAAATAATAGAGTACATAATAATCAATGTCAAATGGACATTGGTGGTAGCAGATACAGCTATGTCATTCAGCGGCGGACTGCTCACCACAACCACTTCTGGACATCTTCATTTTAAACACATGAAATCACAGAGGGCTTTTAAATAGATCACCAAGGCTGATTAAGTAATTGCGAAGTCTGTAGTTATAACAAACCTCAAAGAGGTTTTTGAACATAGACTAGTCTCCTTAGGGATCACACTGGAAGTGAGGAGTCCCTTCAAGATATCTCTCAAAAAATGAACATTGCTCACCCATAAGATGGCAAGGGACCCATTTCCTTGAGCTTCCACAGTGATGACCCTGACGTCAGCCTGACCTGGGATGGAGTCATAATTACAGTATATGTCTTTGGTTACTCTCCCCGAGTTTGGACAGAGCAGCCTCTACTTATAGCTTCTGTATAAGCCTGGTTTAGGCAATAACAAATTCAAATCCTCTAATGATTAAGTACAGATGGATTCCTAAGCTAATCACGACATTAGTTAATTTTAAGTTCTTGAATGGAAAACGGAATTGGCTCAGACCTCCTGTGAGGGTAGCAAAAGGGACTGCCACCTAGAAGGTTTTGCCATCTAGTACTGCAAACAGTAAATCTACAGGACTCAGTAAAAATAATCTGGTGTATCCACACCCTTTCAATGAAATCGCAAAACAATTTATTTGAACCAAAATTCCCATTTTCCTTTCTCAGACTACAGAACAAACATGAAACTGTTAAATTCTCTGAAAGTCTACATGATCTGAGATCTTGAACACATATTCTCTTCCTATGTAATTTCTGATTTCAGTGTGAGCACACGCTGGGAATCAAGTGAACTTCAGAGTCCATCTGTATCATTTTGGTAATCCTGGAGCTATTGTGGTGCAGAACAGGAGACCAGATGTAGGACTCACATGTCCCACTACTAAGCCAGCCTCTCACACACATCTGTGTCACTAGACAGGGTTGCATTTTGGCATTTGTATGGCATTGCTCAAGAGATTGCATCTCTTTCCTGAAACACAATATTCACCTTCTGTTGTCAGGTCAGTCTTCACTACATAGGAGAACAAAGGTAGTGGCCTAAAGAAATATGTAGTGTGGAACTTTTACCTTTTCTTATGTTTTAAGCATAAATTTTAGTTTCAAGACTATCCATACAACAGTTGAAGGGTAAAATAAGAACGAATTAGGAGAAAGGTAGAGCTCATACCCTGACAATCTGAAGAGGGTGCTTTAGCTTTCTCAGATGCTAGCCTTTGCCTCGGGGTTTGGGCTTATTATGAGCTTGATTTGGGTGTCAGCTAACTGATCCGAAACAACTGTCTTCCCCTCACTAGTTCCTCCAAGCCATGTAGTCTCTCTGGAGGACTGGTCCATTTTCATTTGGGTTTTTTTCCCCCTCTTTTTCCCCTGGCACTGTCAGTAGTTCACCCAATAACTTACTTGCTACCACATTTTCTAATTTCCCAGTCTTTTGGTGGCTGAAGAAATTCAGCAATGCCCTCTGAGGACATACACAAACATGTCACTTCTTTGCAAAACATCCCCTGATTTTGTCAGTTGCCTGAGCTAATGCCAGTGAAACTCCAATGCTTTGGAAGAAAATCCAGGGGCACCTTGAGGGTTTTATTTTTTATTTTTTTGTAAAGTTCAAGATGATTAATTATATGGGACTCAAGATATGTAAAAGTTATCCAAGTTTTCACCATTAATCACATAAATGAACAGAAAATAATTAGTTCGTAGTGACTTTCTGGCTTATTATAATCAGCCCAACTCAAATCGACTTAGCCCAGAGAGCCAAATATAGCAAGGAAAAAACCTTGAGGCATTTTTTCGCTATGTGTTGCCTGTTATCACACAGTGAGGTTTCTGTTCAAATGATGTGCCTTATTAAGGCAGGCGAAACCCATTTAAACAATGTATCAGAAATGCAGACAAGCTGCAGAAATATATGTGTATAAAGGGTATATTTTTCTTGAAATTTATTGATGGCTAAGCCTGCTAAAACTTTAGAAAATGTGTTTTCTAAAGCACTGACATTATGTTTTTCTAGTAATACAAGTGGCTTTTTTTTTTTTTTTGCAGTTACTCCTTTCTCTTCTCTTACTTCCCCTTGTAATGGACTTGAAGAAAGACAATTAAATCATGTGCTTATTAGAATAAATGTTATCATGGCAATTACTGCCTTTTATTTTACTGGCTTAAACCATGTGCTTATTAGAATAAATGTTATCATTATCCTTTTGATTTTATGATTATTAATTTTTTATTTGATTGCCAATACTTTTACTGTAGGCTTAAAGTCTTGAATATTACATGTGACGGAACAATAATAAAATGGAAAGGCTTGGACATGATTCTTTCTTTCTTTTTCCTAATAAATACAACTTTAATTCTTAGAGATCTATTGCAAAGGTAGGTACCTCAAATTATATTTAAGTAGTTAATTGCTCTGTCATCTGTAGGAATTTGAGACCTCACTGTCTTTAGCATTTTGACTGTTTTCGTGATACCAAATCATACTAGAACTGTGTGTCTGAAAGTTTGGACATCACAGACTTGGTAGATTGCTGAGGCAGACATCCTGTCAGGGGCTTTCATAGCCAGCACACTTAAGTAAGTAAAGTGATAAACTGGGGAGTACATCATAGGAGAGTTGTGTGTGTCACACAGCACCAGAAAGAACTGTGATGTTGAGTCAGGGTAGATGCATAATTGGGTACAACTAAGACAGGGTCCCAGGACTTTCTCTGACATCAGAAGTGAAGAGGCAAGGCTCAAGAGAATATGAAATGCTCCTCCTGATAGCTTTTTGCCCTGTAACTTCACTCTGATGATGCAGCAAACGAAATTCCTTTGTTTTGAAGTCTCCCTGGAACTACAGCATGCATCTTGGACAATTTGAATTAAAAACTTCCTCTAAAGGTAACATAGCTCAAAGGCAGAGCTTCTGGTCACAGTAATCTTCTAAGCAAAAGAAGCAAAGTCAGTGCATGTAGACTCCAGCCATACAGGATGATGACACAGTGGTGGAATGGAGGTGGTCAGAAGCTTCAGCTTCGCCTCTACATAAAATTTACAAATACGAACTTCGCAGCAACTGCTTAACCTGTGCCCTTTTACAGAAACAAGCCTGTGAATAAGATCATTAGATGATTCAGCCTCAAAGTTATCTACCTCTATTTGAAAAGCCTTTTTTTTTAAATTTTATTCCTGTGCTGTGTAGAGGAGCTGTCAGTTGTTTCAGCATAGAGTTTAAAATGAAGACCAAGGAGGTACCTAAAGACAGTGAGATGAACACATAGCACCTTTGCAGTTACCTAAGAAATGCTGAAGACAGAATATTCAGTCTTACCCTCCCCTATCTTGATTTTGGTACTTTCATCCTAATACAAGCATCAGAGTGCATTCTTTCAAAAAATAAAAACAGTGCTCAGTGCTTTTAAATTATCACTGTTAGAAAGATGTCATCATGTACATAAAAGCCCAGTTTTACTCTGGTCATCCAGAAAATAAACATATGCAGTTTGGTTCCGTCTTAATTTGGACAAGATTCTCCTATTTCAGAGAGTTGGATCCAGATCTCCGCACAAACTTTTCTGAGAACATATACACAAACACCCCCAGAACTGGAAATGCCATCCAAGTTACAGAACATAAGAACTGACAGTATGTTTTTAAGAAAGTGGATGCTTAGAAGAAAAGAATATGGGGGATGAACTACAAAACTCTGGAGACACTCAGTGTCATTCCAAAAATTCTGAGATTTAAGGATCCCTGGAAATGGAAGTTGCACCTAGGCTTTGATAGACACTCTTTAATGAAAGAGTCATGACTGACTGTAGACCTTTCACTGACTTTGTATGCCCACCAGGAAACATGTATAAGAGAACATCAAGACCTACTTTTTTTTTTTTTTTTCCCTTCTTTTTTCTTAATTCTCTGTTAAACCAAGTATCAATGATTAGAGAACCATATCCAAACCAAGAATGATATCTTAAAACAGGGAAGTGTAGCTATTTCTGAGAGAGACATTCCAATCTGAAATCTATATTTCAGTTCGTGCTCATTCCTCAATCCATGAGACATCTCACAAAGCTTTGCATCTGTCTGAGAATTACAAGATGTGAGTGAAGATTCTGAGCTCTGCTACACACCTGTGTAACCTTGATTTGGTCATTTTGCCTTTCCGATTCTCTAACCATATTTTGTTTGTTCAGGCTAAACTCTTCTTGGCAATGCCAGCCTATTATTATATTTGTACAATCCCTAGTACAAAACCGACTAGAAAACAGCTGGAGCCTCTAGCCACCAACGATGTAAATAATAATAGATTTCTTTTTCTCTAAATAGCAATGCACATGCAACAAACAGGGTCATAGCATAAAGATCTGTAATAAAATAATAATAAAAAATTGAAATACTGATGCTAATAAAATATCTCTTCAAGTTTTCTCTTTTGCACTACATGTATATGTGTGTTGGTGAATGTGTGTGTGTGTGTCTCAAACATAACAGAGCCAAATTAAATTTTGCATATTATATCGACACAAGCGCAATCACAGTAACCATTTATTTCTCGGCATTTTCATTTCTTTTTTTTAATGAACTTTCCCTGAGGACATTCTTACAATTGAGCATTTATTTATTATAAGTAACAAAAGGAATTTTGATTGTTCCAGCTGTGGCAAAGAAATATACTTTGATAAGCATACAGTACGGCAGATGAAAATAACAACACAAGTAAGTAATTAAAAGCTTTGGAATTTAAGAATGAAAATCTCTACTGACATTTCTCTGTAGACTTTAATGTAGTTATGGTAGAGAATTGGGGCCTCAGAAAAAGGGAGCTCGGGAATGTTTGACCTTATTTCCCCATTTCTAGAAGAATTTCATTTCTTCCATCTTAGGCAAAAAGAAGTCTTACTAATATGAAATCTCAGCATACCTGGTTTGGAAGACTGAAAATATAGGAACACAAATTACGTTAAAAAAAAAAAAAAAGTTTTGTTTGTCTGTTTTCGTCTTTATACACATCGTAAGAAGTAAAGGAACAGTGTCATACAGCAGCATCCCTCACAGACAGTCTACATTAGGTACAAGATCATTCATTTTTTTTCTGGATGAGGACACAAGCAAGTTGCCCTGGAGAAAAAAGTTCCTATGCATGAGTTTAATACTAATTATTTTATTTATGCTTTCACCTCGTTGTGTCTTCAAGACTTTTGTACATCTTCAACCTCTGGTAGAAAAGGATAATGTATTTCACATATAGAAGAAATAAGAAGAAAGTATCATAGCACACTGTGCTTTTAAGCAGCCCTATATATAGAAATAGCAGTCTGTTAAGTGTTATTATAAACAACAGCATTGCAAAAAAGTTCTTTTTCATAGTATTTACAAAAATACTTACAGTTTAAAAAACACTTTTAATTTTTTTTTAATATTGTGATTATATATGAAGATTCATGTCTTAAGATTTCATAGAACATTAATAGTTAACAGCTTACCTCTGATAAATATCTCTTCAGCTGTTTTTTATTTTCCTTTGTAAGAATCACAGATATTATTTTTTCTTTTCCTCCATGGAAGTCAAATGATATGGAATGGAAGACAGCAGTGGAAAAATTGTTATTCATTCCAGTGTGGCAAGACCTAAAAACCCTCATGAGAAATTATGCAAATTTCTCCCTGCCTTGATTATCCACTCTGGGTCACAGCAGTGCAACTATTACTTTTCTGATGTAAAATTTGGGGTTCGGACGCAAAGGTTTGGGGGTTTTTTGGTTCTGTTTTGTTTTGGCTTTTTTCTTTCTTCAAAACTCTGCCAGCTTTAAGCTGAAAGTCTTTTCCCTTCAGTTAATAGCAACCAGACAAACTGAGGCCCCTTTGCACACACTGGGGAAATGCCTGTGTATCAGTATCAAATTTGGCAGGACATCGCTGCCTTTTCAGGAGCATCACTGGAGGAGGATGATTCAGGTGTTGAATGGAAATATTTCCCCTCCCTCAGCAAAGCATAAGGGAAAGCCAAAAAGTACCTTTGGGAAGAAGACTTAGGTGTGTCAAGGCTGGTATTTCTAGCAAATAAAATGCAGGTAATATAACAGCTCCATCAGGAAAATGCAGTAGGTGGCAGAAGGCCTGGGTGTTTGTGGCAATGAGTTTGTGTTCAAAATTGCAAAAGTGCTAGTAAGGCTTATTTGCAGTACTTTGTTGTGAAGGGAGCAGCAGCAGTCAATGTGAAATTATATGAAAATGTATGTGGGAATTTTTAGTAAATTCTTTGGGGCATGTGCCCAAGTTTAGTCACAGCTCAAAATCTTTACTCCCGCCTTATTAGTTTAAAGCTGTGATGGAAACTCAAAGTGACAGCACTGTCAACACACTGAGACATAATGCCACAGAGCACTGTGCTTCCAGGCCAGCAAACAAAACATCAGCTTCCAAATGAAAAGGCATCGAAATAGGGAAAAAAACCCAAAAACAACTGTATGCTATGTATCATCACCATATAATACTATAAAGTAGAACAGTACATTTACAAAGGAGTGCAGGGGCAGAAGTGCATGTGTAGGGAGATTCTGCTTGTAGTAGTGCCATAATCAGGAGCCTATTTTATTTATCTCTAAATTTGCATGATGATGGTGTTGAGTAGTGGTAGTAGCCTGCTATTAGTCTGAATGTTTGATTAAAAAGAAAAAAAAAGAACTTCCTCCCTTCTTTCATATACACATACACAAAACAAAGTGAGAAAATCATAAAGGAAAGACATAGTGTGTAGTTCTTACAGGCAAAAGTAAGCAAGGCAAGATGAAACGGCTTTGAAATTATCTTTTCTGTTTAAGTTCAGACCTCTCAGACTTTTGCAGGGCTGCTATCAGGCATTAGTGTGCAGATCTACTTCCAGAGGAAGCAGCATCTTCGCTCCACTGTTTCATGTGAAATCTCAGGAGGAGATTGCAAAAGCAATTAATAGGACCACGGAAAATATCACATTTCCTCCTTCCACCTGCGCCATTGAAGTCTCCACAGCAGCCATCATCCTTTAGGGTTGGAAGTGTTGATAGGAATAAGGATGGGGACCAGCAAAGAAATGATACAGAATAAATACAGCTCATCTGACTTCATGGCTGTGGTCAAATGTTGTGGCCTTCAGTCCTTACTTAGGCATGCTTTCCATGGACAACGATAGTAAAGCTGCATGATCCAAGTCAGAGCAGGCTGAGGCCTTTACATACAGGATGTATAATTTGCTTAGAGTTAGAAAACGACAGTGAGTCGAGATAATCTTAGTGACACAAATATACAAACAAATAACAGTATTTCTTCCAGATCCACATGGGTTCTACAAAATGTCCCCAGGGTCTTTTAAAATAGGAGTGTTTGTTAGCTTGGATGACAGAAGACATGAGCTCTATGAGGAAATTCTCTGGGAATAGAAGCAAATAAAGACTAATTTGAAAATTTTCCATGATTTTTACAAAAGACCAAATCTACTCCCATCAAAATCCCCAAACCACTTTTATGTCCACTCATACACACATGGACACACAAAATCTTAGTTGAAAATTTGCAGTTATAGTTTCCTTGTTACTGCAATTAATATCTAACTATTGTTACTATTGTGAATAACTATTGTTGTTTTTAATGATAGTGCAAGTAGGGCCTTTAAAAAAGACCAAGATACTGAAGTGACAAGAGTTAATAAAAACCCACAAAACAACACAGAGGAGAAGACCCCAATTAAAGAGTTTTAAGTCTAAAGGGAATTGCTGATCTGGGCATATTGAGAGAATTACAACCATAGAATAGGTTGTCATACAAAGTACTAAAAATGCCAAGTCTCTGGTGTTACAGCAGCACTAGAATGTGATATGTGCAGAGCCTCCTGGTGAGATGACAAAAGGGAAAGGAGAGCATTTTGTTTGCTTCCTGCATCATCTCCCTCAATGACATAAGCTAAGGCAACAAAAACACTTTGTTGGCATCATTGCATCTGCTACAAGCATCTTTCCACATAGTAGTGTCAACAAGGTGATGTGATCTTTTCCTACCCTACTCTGACAGAAATAAATTAGCCAACAGTGGAGAATTAAGCTTTAGAGACTTGGTGATGAGCACATTCTAAAAAAAAACCTAACTTTTTCTTTCTCTGCAGAAAGAAAAAGAAGCAATACACCATGAAAGTGAATAGCACTGAGATCCTACTGAGAATGCCCTGTGAAGGTTTTCTCCTAACACTCTTTGCTCCTCACTAGTAACTGAAGGATGAAAAATTCTACAGATGTAGCTTATATACAAAACCAGAGTAGACTGAGAATTTATTAAAAAAAAAATAAAATGTTCTCCTTTATGCTTTCTAAAAAAAACCCATAACCAAATAGCATCATCTCAGATAGCTTTCAAAAATTGAGCCAATTCTTTTGGTTCTGGGGACTTTACAAAGACTTGATAAGTTTGCGTACTTTAATGATGAATGAAGCCCTGTAGAACATCAACAACTCAATTGCTATGGTGTCAGGGACTATTTGCCATAGTTTGTGATCAGAACACTTAGCTGTGTCACATGACACAAGACGTTTGTTTGTAATGGTATGTTACACTTTTCCTGCCTCCATGTTTTATGCTCTTTTTGCAATTTTCCACAGCTGACTGGTTAAACATAAAGGAACCAGTTTTAGGACTGAACTGTACTGTGAAACCATTCTGAAAAAGTTGAATTTAATCTCTGAGCTTTCTTGGTGCTTCTTTGTTCATGGCTCCAATTGAAACTGTTATTGAGAAACAAACTTTTCTACAAATTCTACCACTTGCCTTATTCCAGAGGTCAGCTTAATTCTGGCCTGTAGATCTTTATGCTAGACATCCAGCTAGCATCAATTAACAGAGATAAAATATCCTAAGAGTTTCACCGGTTCACACAAATTGAGTATATAGTTCTACAAGTTTTGAAGCAAGGTATCTGCAGATTAATTTAATACAAGTTATGACTAAATAATGTCATGGAGCCTCCAGCATTTTAATAGGAACAATTAATGACATTTCGAGACTGGATTTTCACTGTTTTACTTAGAATTTTTCTGGGGTATGCAACACTGCTGTTCTTTATCTGGCAACCATATGTCCCTAATAATAATTAAATAAACATTATTTAACATTAACAGAAATTTGGAAAACCACACAAAATTCAAAATACTTCAAAAGCTTTTAGGGCTTCTGCTAATTCTGTCTTTATGCTCTTTTCATATCCTCTCCAAGGATTTATCAATATTTTAGGATAGAATTCACCTCACGAAATCGCAAATGTCCAAAAATTTGACATTCAAACTAGGAACCTAGGCTGTCTTCACAGAGACACTGCCACTTTCAAAAGGAATTGAGACATTTTCAGTGATTTGCCATTAGGATGTCAACCTACCCCTGACTTTTGGCTGAGGAGGAAGACTAGCCTACCAGCTTAGACTCAGCACTGGAATTTTAGGATGATATAGCTTGATTAATAAATCCTATTCATTCCATTTAGAAGGATTCACAGGAGCATAAATGTTTTCCTTTTTCTTCTCTCCTACATTCAGCACAAGACATGTTAGCACCTTCGGTGCTTTAGAAGAAAATGTATCTTTGACACAAAAGATGCAAAGACTTTGGACTCCTGTGCCATAGGAAGAGGGGAGTTGAGCTCAAAAGCACTGCTGATGTCCCACAATCCTGAAATAGAAAAGTATTTGTTAGTTGATGTTAAGAAGTGGGCTTCATCCCACATTAGAGAGGAGAGGAGAATTAACTCTACAGTGTGGGCTAAACTGACCTGAGGGAAAATTTCTATTAGCAGGGTACAAACCCAAGAAGTCCAGTTGTATTATAAAATCAGAGCAATGCAACTTGTTCCAGAGGCACTGTTTGTGCATACAGCTCACAGTGCAGTGAGGCCTTATTCTTCATTGTGGCATCATTGCTGTAATGGAAATAAGAAAAAAATGTAATAAAAACACCACAAAGGGCAGAAGAATAACGCCTGTCTTAAAACTCATCAGATTAATAATGCAAGGAGTGATTTCAGGAAAGGAAATTAAGCTGTTAAAGCAAAATACAGCAAGCTCTGACTCAGAAAATACTCCCTATGATCCCCATGGTAGTTTGCTTGAGTAGGGAATGTTGGGCTCTGGCTGTGAGTGAATACTGACAGTCTGTGCTATATATCTGGCAAGGTTTAAAATGCAAAACAACTGTCCGTGGGGAGAAGGGAGAAGGGGAGAAGGGAAAGAAGAATGAAACTCTGGTTCCCGTGTCCCCAGTTCAAACCTGGATCCCTGGCAGTTAAAAAGCGGGAGATGAAAGACGAAGGACAAACAGATAGGAATAATGTGTGGCAACACGTGAGAGGATTGCAGACTATATGCCATTAATAGTATGCTATAAAGGATATGTACAGTAATTGTCAATGTGTACAAATGGTACCATCCATCTCAAAGCCCTTCAGTATTTAAGTATAAGATACCAATTTTGTGAGTCCTGGGTAGCTCCTGGTGTTTCACTAGCTACCTCAGCTAGGACAGCAGCATTACTCTAAGCCAGCATCAGCTCTACACTAACAGAACTTTAGGAGGCTTAGCAAATCCTGTGGCAAAACCAGACTTGTTTCATATGGCCAACTAGACTCCGAAGGGGATTACACTTGCACTGCAGAACTGAGAGCTCGTATTCCTCATGAAAGCCCTTTCATCATGATTGTTATGGGCTGCACGTAGTTCATCTCACTTCTTAGCAAGGTTTACTGTCTTAGGCTCAGCATTTTATTAACATAGCTATGTGGCCTGCTGACTGGAGCAATATTGCGTCTGGACAGTTCAGCATGTGCCTTGCTCCATGAACAGGAACGTTTCTAAATGCCTAAATCACATTAGTTGTATATTGGGTATAAATATGCTGGTTTGGACCTGGCTGTAAATAGATAGCTCAAGGTCACATGCTAAGCCAAAGCTGAGAATTGTCTTCCCCCTCTCCATGTCCAGCCCTAGGCTATACTCTGATCTGTTAGTGGGATACGCATGTTCATGTTTTCACAGCCTCAGGAACCAGGACCTTGTACAAGGCCTCAGACATAGACACAACTCTTCTCTTGGTGGAGAGCAACATAAAGCGACAGAGGAGAAAGGCAGGCCATATGCTAAAAAGAGGATGAAGCCAAGGGAGGCATCGAGACATCTCTCAAGGACCTCCACAGAGCTTGAAAGCTGTTTCTTCTGCAGATCCTCTTGCCTGAAGATACGGTGTTTGCCCTTTGAAGGATGAATTCTCCCTCTAGCACAGAAAGCATGGTGGTATGGGGAAGGTATGACTTTCCTTTCGCCTTGCAGCACCTTTGTCCAATCTGTAATCTAGCGGGGCTATACTCCCATCAGTCTATGAAACTGCCATACTAGGAAATTGCACAAGGATCCTGAAAGGACCCTACTTCTTGTAAAAGTATCTTCCTTGAGCTTATGTTGAAGTGCCACGTACAAAGACTAAGTGCTACATCTATGTAGCCCCACAGTCTTAATGGAATTTGCAACTTGATTTTCCAATGGGATTTCCCTCCTTTCTCCTCTTCTTCACAGATATGTATTCTTTCCTTCGGATTTTTCATACTAATGTAACAGCATAAAGCACAACATGGTGGATTAATTATCTGAGCCACCCATATACATTTCATCCATCAAAACACTAGGTACAGATTACAGGTCCTATCTTCATAAATTACATTGGAAACCTTAATGGAGGTGTCATTCATCTGCAGTATTATGATGATACAACAGGAGATGTGTATGCTTTAAAAATTAAAGTATATATTCCTATCCATAGTAAAGCCTTCCTGTATATAGGCTATAATATGCAAATAGAAAAATATTAACCAAGCCTTTCCAAAACAAGGTGAAAGGATTTCCCCTTTTCTTTCAATACATTGCTTGGACAAGAAAAAACAAAACAAAACAAAACAAAAAACTTTCAGAACACTCATTTTTGATTCTGAAAACTTTCCAAGCATATATGTACAGATACAAGTGGGCCACATGCACATTTGTTAGTGTAAAATTGAGTTTCTCAGTTTAATTTCTGCACCAGCAAAGGAAGGTGAAATCCTAAATTCTTCTGCAGGGCCTGACTGGGTATTTATGAGCCTTCTCAAGTCTTGGTGTATAGCCTTTCAGCCAGAGCTGCCTAATTTGGAGTCAGTTTGGTAAATCTTTTGAAGTAGGACTGATCCTCTGCTGGAGGAAGTTATGGATATGATGATGATATATGATGGAAACAGTATCTTCAGCGACTTTATATCATTCTCATTAGAAAGCAGCCAAAACCTATCGATAGCAGAGCCAACTCATAAACTAGCATCAGCTTTATTGTTCTGATACCACAAAGACACTCTGGCAGCTCTCATGCAATGCCAGGATCTGGCAGAACAAATACTGAAGGAAGTTGCTTTAAAACAGAAACAGTCTTCTGCTTTTCATCTTAGGCCTGCAGTTTCTGTAGCAGATTATTCACAATTTTTTCCAGTCTTGTCACACCGAGCATAATTCACTGACAACTATAAAGAAATTGCCACTGAGGAAAATTGACTAATACCAATCCATGTAAGGAAACCAGTGTCTATGATAGTCTATGATACAAACGTACTTGTTGGGTATCCCCTTGATTATCTTTGACTTCACTTTCTTTTTTTGATTGAACAGTTCTGCAGACAGATGTTCTTTCTACTCTTGTTTTCTATATGACCTAACCCAATCCATTCAAAATCTTGAGTATTTTGCAAACTGAAGCAACATCAGGCAACAGCTACACACTGCAATTCCACACAGGCACATACATGCAAACTAAAACAGTCACACTCCTCTCCTGAAATAACTGGAAGAATCCTAGTCCTAAAGAGTCAGAGGAGAAGTGACTTTGGAGCAGGAGAGACTGTAATTAGTCAGAAACTGAAATAAAGTTGACCTGCAAAATTACTTTTTGTTACAGAGAAAGGTTGTTATCTATAGACACAAAACCCATCCAGAGTAGATTAAGGAAGCCCATTAATTGCTTTTATTCATTTTAGGGATCAGGGGACTTGAGAACTAAGGAATTCTGTTTTCTGTCTTGAATGCGGCCATCTCCCTAGGCCCCAGGGATGCTGCTCACAGGGACAACCAAAGGCTGTACTAAGTGCCTTGGACAACACATCCCATTTACATGCTCCAAATCTCAAAGACTCAGCACTGTAATTTCCTCCCTCCAAGCACCACGATGTTATGGCTGCAGAATGATACTGCCTGCTGGATGTGGAAAGAGTTAATACCGATTCCTGAAGGAAAAAGGTAGCTATGTTACTAATGCTGGAAGAGCGAAACAGTCTTTATTCTCCCCGTGACCCCACACTGCCAGCCGCAAGCCTTTCACAGGCACAGGTTATTACCTGGCACTTGAGGAATGCTGTAGCTCCCCTCCATTATTCTGATGAGGTTTTTTGTATTTTCTTTTTTTCCCCAGAGCACTGTATCTTTCCCTGGGAACAAGTCACCAGGAGGGAGCTTTTTAATCTGTCACTCAGGGACTCATATAAGCAAGTACCTGTATAACAGGGTTTGTGGGATCTGGGGAAGATTGAGTTCTTCAGTCAAGACTTGAAGGTGTGACCTCCTGATTTAGAAGACAGAGTGCTACTTCTGGAGTTTACCACTTCCACCATCCTCCCCATCTGTTTTTGTCAAGCTCAAGAATTGTGCTGCCAGTGGAAAAGGCTGCAGTTCTTAATGAAATCAGAAGTGCCGGGAATTAAATCTGTGGTTTCTGAAAGATCATCAGCACTCTCTTTTAACCCCTTTTTCTTTCCTTTTTCAGATTCAGATCTTTTGCTGTTAAAAACTTCCAGATTTTTTTTTTTTCTTTTTGCAATTAATTTGTAGTATTTGTTTACAAGGATGATCATTAGCATTCCAAGATTATTATTTTATTTTTCTTTATTACTGTTCTTTGTTATAATGTCAGACAGAAGCGTAAAACAGACAAGCAGACAGATGTATAGCTCAGGAAAATACTCAGTAAACCACAAGAGACAGATATAGAACAAAGACACAAATACTAATTTTGTTGGAGTAAATCTGAAAACAAACCTATGGCAGTGAATGGATCAAATATTCAGCTGATGAAGACCGGTTTCACTCCACAGCAAAGGATTCACCACTCAGTTTACCTTTAGGTTTACCTCCAGGTATAATAAGAATCTGAAATCTCCAGACTTAGAAGCTGAGACTAGGAAGAGCCATACCCTCAACACACATCACCTGGTATGGAAGTACACCTGTCTACAGAACGTCAGGCATTTGGTCCTATTCTTCACTAAGGCAGTTAAAAATACTTTCTGAAGATGTCTGACCTTATTTTTTGTTGTTGTTGTTGGTTGGCTTGCTATTTTGTTTTGTTTTCTTTCATTTTTATAATCAAGAAAATGCAGATAATAGCAGAACTCCACCCAACATTGAGGAGACAGAGTTGTTGTCCTGTGGACAGAGCACAGGACAGGAGATTAAGTTTATCTTCCCGTCTTTCATAATTGTTCTCTAGGTGGCTTCAAGCAACTAATTTCCCTATCTTTCAGTTTCTCCATCTCCAAAATAATAAGTGATCCTGAGCATCTTTGTAAGATTGATTGCTATTAAGATTTATTGTGAATCAGCTGTTTGGGTGTTATTATTGTCGTCGCTATCGTTAATACTTATTATTATTATTGTTATTATGATGCTTCTGCACTGATGAGAACAGCTTAAAGCGTATACCACTGTGCTGGGATCTACAACTTGCAAGGGAAAAACTAGCCTGAAAGATAACCTTGCCACTAACAAGGTAAAAATGAGAGCACCAAGCAACTCGATAGCCTGCTTCACTGATAACAAGGCTTTCAAATACCCTGAGCCAGATTCTGTTCTCAGCGAGATGAGTGTAAATCTGAGGGTCCTGCTGATGTCTGCAGGACTATAGGGAAATTACTGAAAATCAGAATTTGGCCCAGTGGTACTTAAAGTAAACGTGCTCACTGTAAAGGGCCCGATACGCCTTGGTGCTCAGTGTGCTACACAGAGAAGGAAAAACAACAGAGACACACACATGCTAATTAAAACTGCAGATGTGACTTGGTGGCTAGATTAAATAACACCTCTGGAAAGAGGGGGAGCTGCCAGATATAAAAGAAGAAAGCTGCTCAATTAAATTGCTCGAAGGGCTGTTGCTGATCTAATTTCTTCTAATTTCTAAAAGCAGAACCGATAGCCTTCTCTTTCTGGGTGATGTCTGTCAGTTAAACGCTGACCCATGCCTACTCCCGAGTGCAGTTTGACTTTTTCTCCATACAGTTTACCCAGGAACTCAGGTGGACATTTAGAGAGACCTCTTAAGCACTCCTATTTGGGTGAAAACAGAGCAGATAGGGTACGTGTGGGACCGAGGCTACCAGAACAGCTTGTTTTCAGCCCTTTCTATTTGCAGAGTATGAAAGGCCTAAGTTACAGACAGGACAACAGTCAGCAATGCAGATGGAGAATGCATGGGTCACGGCCATGCATGCTAAAGCCAGCTCTTCACAGTGCTTTTAATCTCACAGGCAAAATCAGTCCTATTTCCACTGGACCCGGGCAGTTGTCTTGCAAAAGAATTGCACTGCCATGAAACATGCATGAAACTTTTTTTTTGTGGTTATGGGAGTCGCTGAGAATTTCAAAAATTTGCATCATTCCTAAGAAAGAAAACAAGCAACACACAAAAAAACCCCGCACAAACTGAAAATAAAATAAAGCTAAGGCTCATTGCTGAAGACAATGTCTCCTGTGGCTGCTATTCCTACAACAGCTGCTGTGTGGCATTGCTCCCCTTCAGATGAAAAGAAGCAGCCTTCAATGCCAGTGAGTCAACAGCGCTCGCTGTAGCACATTTCTTGAAGATTGTCCTATTCCCTGTCCTCGTAACAAACTATTCTAATTGTTATGTTGACTATTATGGCTAAAATTGCAATGCTCTGCTGTTCAAGAATTTTTATCTGTATTTCTGTAAAGCTACAGGGAGCAAAAAAGTGCCTTTTACAAATTATTATTATTTAAGAAAAAAAAAGAAATGCCTTGAAAAATAATCTGCTGGCTATGAAATCTATTATAAAATATATTTCAATTAAAAGGCTCCATAATTTATATGCATAAGCTCTTCTTCTGTCAAGTTTATATTTTTGTTGTCTTGTCATAATGCCCTGAAGTAAGCACTTCTGAATTTTAAACTTTAGCATTTATCTTAGCAATCATGCTGTGAAGATAAATATCCCTTGAGGAAGATACACAATTGGATCTTGTATACTAGTAAGTTAGGCTTTGTACAGGTTATTACTGCACTAGGAAGCATGGGGGTTCAATAACAACAATTAGCATTTAGAGATACACTGTTTATGTTCAGTGTATTGTACATGCACCAGTTAATTAAAGTCATGCAATGGTTGTGACTCTGAAGCTCAGTTCTGGGATCCTTGTAAACGTTTGGGTAGCACAAAAGCATCATAAACCAGTTGCATAATCTTCATTAAAAAATTCTCCTGGTGCTAAACTTTCAGTAGGGGTCTTTTTCTCGTGCCTCTTCTAGCAGTATGGAAGGAACTAGGACATGGAAGCAGTATGGCTGAGAACCAATATGGTAAAGCAATACTTCACAGCCACAGCAGTTACTCCTGAAGTGAAGATCACAGTTCAGCTCTTCACCAGTTTAAACAGTTCCTGCGCACATTTGCATGGTCAGTGTGAACCAGAAGGGGGAACTGGAAAATTACCTCAGGCTATTTATTAGCTGGCTCGTTTCTTTGATCCAGTTTATTGAGTGGATTATTTATTTTATTTATATAAAAATGCTTGGGGCCAGCACAACCTAAGGAACAGCTTATGAAAACATCTTGGGACAACAACAGAACCGTGAGGACAGTCACATAAGTGAGCGTTTAGCTATCACACACCTGAGTTTCAGAATTTTAATTAGGTTAGGTATCTAACTTAAATCAGGGTGTAGTCACCTTTAAGCCAATCTAAGACTGCACCGTTATGAAAGGGGACAGCTGGCCTCTGTGCCACAGCACTAGCACTCAGATGGCCTTGTGGTCAGCCAGACCTTACTGCAAAAAATACAGAAAAAATGATTAGGAAAAGTACTAGTACTGGCATGGGGAGGAGGTGTTAACGCCTGGGTGGGAATAGAGTAAATACATGATCATGCTTTCTTGACACCTGCATAGACAGATTAGATGAAACTGATGGTGAAACTGGACCTATAGAATTGTTCTGGAGACGCCTTTGAAGGAGACTCTTTCACTTTGCTGACCACGGAAAAACCATATTGCCATCAGAACACCAAAGTAGGCATTGAATTAGCTTTTAAATAAAAATTAGAATCCATAGGAGCCTCTGAGCCAATGTAGTCCTAGAAATAAAACTGGCTTCCCAGCACATACCTCCTGTCATTCTCTGCAAGAAGGTCTCTGTTGAGAATGGTCCTGATGCTTCTTTAACTTACATGGGAAAAATCTGTCCCTCTAATGTAGGTGGAAAACCTATGACAAATGAGAAGGTGACCACTCAACCAGGGAGCAGGAGAGCCAGGAGCTGGTCCCAGTCTATCCTTGCTTGGCTGCTCTCCCTTCCATGTTGCCTGCCAGCCTGCAAGAAACCACTGCGGTGGTTATTTATCTCTACAGTGAGGACTTGCTCTCAGGCATAGTCTTATCGATTTCAGTGCTGGCTATAGTGCTTGTTTTGTAACCTGAACAACTTATACTCTTCTCTGCCAAGCAGCATGAAAGCTGAGCAGATATTAGGACCCCATAACATTTCAGAGAGTATTACAGCCTTTGTCCTGTGCTGTTATTGCCTTTAGACTTCATAAGACGTGAGGATCCAGATCTATGATTCTTACGTTTGCCAATATAAGTTCAAGAGCTTTTTTTTTTTTTTTTTTGATCCGGGTTCCTGACTTCCGACAGAAACAAAACCTTTGTGATCACAAACAAAACCTTTGTGATCAAAACCTTTGTTCTGTCTGACTCTAATTCCCCTCTCCCTGCCAAACTTTTGGAGCCCTCAGCCAGTTTCAGCTAACTGTGGGATGTGAAAATTTATGTTTAAGTTCTCAAGCACTTTTAGGAAAAGTGACAATTTTTTAGTGGATCGATTCCCAAAACTGCATGTCCATGAAAGGATGTTCCGCCTGGAAGGATGCCCGATCAGTTGTCATCAGGTGTTACAGCCCAGCAGTCACCAAGCATATAGCTCAGGACCCACTTCTACATGCAGTGATCTTGCAGTATCTTGTAGAGACACTTACGGTGCACAGAAGGCAAAAAAAAACGGGACAGTATGTGGACTTGTAAGGTGATGGGACAGTTGTTAACAAACGGGCTTCTGTAGTTTTGTTTCTAATGGATGTTGGATTTATTTCCTTTCTTATCCCTGCTGACTGCTGTCCTGATTGTGACAATCTTGCTTTTATATAACAAACATAGAGACAGGGCTCCAGTCAGCTGTTCGATGCACTGGGAGTAACTGTCTGTCCTCAGCATTTGATACATTCTTTTCCTCTCTCCACACAAGTCTGAGAAAACAGAAAAAGACCTTAAGGCTCGCCAGAACCGTGGTTCATCTCCCTCCGGTGCTCGGAAAAGCTGGTGGGTAGCAGTACTGTGTGCTAAGACTGTATTTTGCAGCTGACCAATTGCTCAACTCGGATTATTCAGAGCAAATTTCCTGAAACCGTATAGGCAACTAGAAAATAACCTGCCAGTGAAGTGTGTATATACACACATATTCAGGGTGCAGAAGCTTTGAGACTCACTTCTGAAGGTAAGAAAATGCTGCCCTGATCAATGCAGATTGAGAGTTCAGGGCAGTCTCACTTGCTGGTGTTATCCTGCAATCTATTTTTAATTACAAGCATCAGCGGGGATTCTTAAAGAAATTTACTAAAATACAGTTCTTTCAGAGCTTTTCTGTGCCTGTCCAGTTTTTCTTCTATGTCTGTCTTTGTGACATCCCCCAAACAGACCAGGCTGACATTTGTGATCACTGCTACCATCTCTTTAGCTTTATAGTATTGTCTTGAAGAATTCTAGGGCCGAATTTCAGGCCAGTGTGCTTTCTACAGCATCTCACCACCGGATAATCCTTCCGGGCATGATGCGCAGAGCAGATTTCCCCCCCCTCCCAGGACAGCAGTGTGTGTACACATTGTACTACCACCCGACTGTTCCCTGTCGGGAGACTCATCTTGCCCTGAACTCATTCATGCACTGGAGCAGAAAATAAGAACTAAAAAATAAATAAATACATAAAAATAGAAATTAGACTTATATATAGTGTAAATCAAAGTATTTCTACTCAAGTCAATACAGCCATGCTGATACTCACTAGAAGAGGGTTCAGCTTAAAATTTCCAGCAGTAGATGCAGTCATGTTTCAGCATTACCTGCAGCTTTCTCAGAGTACCAGTATTTTAAGCATGCAACAAAACAGCAAACCACAGTGTAGCCATTTCTTCCTTGTCACTGGTTGCTTATTTTAGACAGGAAGAAATCTATTCCTTTCAAAATATAATGGAAAAGATTACTAACCACCAAATATATAGCAGCCGGAGATGCCAGTTTGAATGCAACAAACACATCAAGACACAAACATTTTTAACAGGTTCTGGTGCACAACCACTATTAAGAAACTGTACATAGATAGTAATGCACTTGTTCTATCCATACTCTGCTTTCATGTTTTTTGATCATTTAAGGATATTTAAAAAAAAAAAAAATAAAATCTGATGAATGCATGAAAAGAAAAGGATTCATTTTGCAATTGTAACCTAATCGGCTCCAAATCTCTGCAGGTTGTAGGACACACCACTGAGCTGAAGTCATGTTGAAGAAACAGCTTAAAATGACTCACAGTCCCCTGTTTCTGGGAAGATTAGGTATTTGGAGGGAGAGGGAGAAAGGGGAGGTGTTTGGGATTTTTGTCGTTCTTTCCCCAAAACAGAAAGGAACAGCTTCAAATGCTACAAGCATACTGTTTGAAAAGGTGACTTCAAAGTGCAGGACTACCTGGATTTATTTTCCCAGACATGGCAAGCGGCACTAGGTGGGCTGTGTGATCTCCAGGCAGTCGTGCTCTTTCTTTGTGAAATGCTTTGAGATTTATGATCTCAAGCCAGTGGTGCAAACAAAAAGTCTTAGCAAAATTAAGATGGAGGAATAAGTTTTCTATAGGATTTTTAAACGAATCTGAACAATTCTATTTGCAGGGATATTATTCTCCCTTCAGATTTATCATATGACGTGAAAATTCTACAGAAGGGGTAGCATCCTTTATTAAATTAAATGGCTATTTAGAGTAATTTCTATAGAATCCAATTTAATTTCTATAAACCCCTATAGGTTTCAAACGCTTTCCATTCTGTAAGATTTCTCCATAGGGACAGTTATTAGTGGCTGGGGGGTTTGATTCACAGCGAAGGTGTTTTTTTGTAGAAAGGAAAAATGGCTTCACTATGAAAGATATCAGTCTAAAGCAGGGTCAGCTTTTGCAAGCAAGAGCCCTAGGCTGATGCAACTCCTGCAGCCAAACTCGGGCTAGATAAACCCACCGTGGTGATATAAAGCTATATATGGGTTCAGGGACACTTCACCCAAGTGACATTTTGAGGGTTCAGCCCCCAGGCAGTCCACTTTTTTGTGGTTTTTTTTCCATTTTTTAATTTTTGAGGTAGACTTTTACAGCCACCAGCTGAATGGGAAATCAGACTGCTTGTAGTGAGTAACTCAGGTATAAAAGCAAGTTCTTTCAAGGGGGAAATGGCTCTTTAATCTGCCATTGGGTAGAAGCTGGTAGTTTCTCAGCACCAAGTTACATCCTATCCATCTAGCTGCGATTGTGCAGCTCTTATTGCCCTCCCCATTACCCGACTGCTTGCGAACTATTTGAGGCTGCATTTTACGAGGCAGCAATACACACTGTCTCTGCCAAAGCCGGTTCAGGACAACGTGAAGAGGAGAAGTAACTCAGCCAGAAGCAATAGTTCCCCTACCCCAGCTCAAATGACTAGCTAGATAGAAAAATCAGATTCACAATCTCTCTTAAACACCGCATCCCACTCTTGTGCCTAAAGTACTTTGCAAACACATGTTCCCTGTTGCCTTCCCAGCACACTGTGGCCCTTTGAATCAACAGCAACGAGAAGCAGTGCAGACCGAGGGTTTCATTTTGCCAGCAGCCTGCAGCATTAAGAGCGTGCAAGTCGTACACACCTTAAGTTTTAACGGTTGCCATGGCGATGAAAGGAGGCATTACAAAATGCACAAGCTGTTGAACATGTTGCCGGAGCTGAGAGGAAGAGCTAAGAATAAACTTTCGGCTAATTCTCCGTAACGGCGTACTCCAAGCAGCTGCTGCTCGGCCAGCATCGCATCCCAGTCAAGCAGCTCGTTAATACGAGGCAGATTGGAGCGGGAGGGTGTCACCCCACTGAGCGCTCCCAGGGCCTGGTACCCCACGGCCGCGCCGCCGCTTCCAGCACAACGGCTGCAAATGGAGCTTTCTAAAGAAAGAAAGGGCTAATTTTATTATGATGACTATTATTACTATTTAATTCCTCATTTCCGTGGGGCTGACAGATAAGACAGCACCAGCTGTGTATGAATAACCCTTCTTTATTTTAGTACTAACTGCAAAAGTCCCCTCATGATGAAGGCTTTGGTGATCAGCTGGAACAATAGAAAAGGTGCCTGCCTGGTCCTGCTGCCGAGGAAGGCACAGGAGTTTTGAAGGGGGAAGATGGGGAAGAATGTCACCCTTCATCATTTTTGTGGCCGTGCATGTGGACTCCTGCTCGGGCATCCTGAAGGGGAAACACGGCAGGGGTCCTGGCCCCTAACACAGGGGCAAGGAAGGCTTCAGGGTTTTTTTGCAGACAGAGTATCCCTGCCTCCCAAAGCATCTTGTCACACAGACATCAGGTATGAATGATGCTGAGCAACCAGGTGAACGCACCATGTGCTCCCCCAGAAAGCTGGCCTGCGAGGAAGATTTTCCTTTTCCGTTTCCCTCAAATGTGTGTCTCTGCACTTGCTGATTTGAGACAGAATTTTCGTAGCAGCCGTGGGTAGGAAGTCCGTTCTTCTGCCTGATAAATACCCACTAGATGGCAACATCCCTCGTTCCCTCACCCAGCACTGCAAGAGCTGGATCCCACTTGGCGCAGGGAGGGGGGTGTATGTGTGTGGGGGGGTGGCAGATAAGACACGCGGATCTTGGATGCTATCGTGTGCTGAGATGTCCTAAGCACAAAGAAAAACAGATCGACACAATATTCATTAGCAAACTTATCCTACTTTTAAAAAGAAATTTAATTGTCAACAGCAAAATGTGCATTACCTGTATCTGTTGAGGACACAGGGGGGTATTTCTGAGCACCTGTCCAGAAGCAATTTCAGGCCTTGTAACTCAAATAAACCCCTCCATTAGGTATACAGAGAACTATACTCCCCAGTACAATTTCATCACTCTACTCCTTTGCCTTCTGTTCTTCCAGACTTTGCTGCTTTGTCTTTCTCCAAAACATTGTCTTAAACTAGCTTTGATTAGAAGGTTTTTTGTGTACATATCTGTTTACGTATCTGTAAAGTGCTCATCACACTTCGAGTACAACATACAAAAACAATAGTAAACTACCCAGGCTTCCTTGTGCACAGAACATATTCAGGGCCCAGCCTCTCAGTTTCAATCTACATACATATATCAGAGGCACTAGAGATGCACCTAAAAACATGGAGGGAAATAAAGCTTCTTGCAGAAGTAGCAAACAGAAGAAAGTAAGGGATGGAACTTAAAAGAAGAAACAAAAAGTGGACATGCATTTCCAGAGTACTATAGAGATCCAGAATTAAAGGGGACAGTGGGATAATATCACCATCTGATGTGACAGCTTATCATGAAGTAGAAAAGGTCAAGTTTTGAGTCTCCCATGTAGGTCAATCTATGGCAAGTTTCTCAGAGATATTACCCCAGCCCTGCCACGGGTGTCTGGTAATGATGTCCTGGGTGATAAAACACCTGTGATTTGATGCAGAGAACCAAGCACTCAGTCGTATGGCAACCCCAGAGTGAGTCCTGCTTGACAAACTCATAACCTTCAATCTTCAGGTTTTATCCACCTTCTTCATTTCAAAGGCAGGGTGGATTTTTCTCTCATGAGGAAATTAGCCTATCCGTATGTGTTGAATTTTGTTTGCTTGTTCCTGTTCCGTTGTCCTTTGAAATACCTGGTGCTTTTGATATTACAGTTATAGAACTTTCCTCCAATTTGTTTCCTGAAACACCAGCAAACATGAGGTTCAAACCAAACTCAGATGTTTAAAAAGGGATAAAGGAAGGGAGCTTGGGGAAGGAGTGCCACAACCATCTCTGCAGAAACTGAGTCTGGGAATGAACAAAATGTGAAAAACTATGAGATGTGATCTGTTGACTTTTTCCTTCAAGTAAGGTTCCACTAGAAAGCATTCCCTCCTGCGTGCTGCTCCCCCCTGGCCCTCCTCCAAAAAAAAAAAAAAAGCTGGAAGATGGGGTATGAGAGGAGGTTCCTTAAATATAGTGAACTAGAGTGTGACTGGCACAGAGAGGTTTGCAGCTAGGTTGGCTGGAGCACTGTAGTGTGAGGAAGACCATCTACATGACAGATAAAACCCAGAGGAAATATCCACAGGGCAACAAATACACGAACTGTGCTTTTGTAATGGTTAAAGCTAATGTAATAAGAAGGGCCTCAGCTTCAGTAACTCATCCGTAACACTCTGGTGAAGCTCATTGCCAGTCTTACAAGAAGCAAGAGACTGGTGATGTCTTATCTCATGCTGACCACTCTCATCTTTAATCAGCAGATGAAATCTGTGCCACGGCAAATCATAGACTTACAGGAGCACAGGACATGTTGGCAATGGATTCAGATCATTTTCTTCAAACTATTTAAGAATGGTCACTTAGGACATACGTACACTGAATGGCGAGGGAAATTAACACTGCCACATATTGGTTATCCACACCTACTCTTGAAACGAACATGTTTCTAATTAAAAGTGGAAGAGACAACTGTTGAAGTCACTTTGGCAGTGAGAACTCTCCAGATGCCTCTAGATTCCTGAGTAAGCTAAATGTTTGACACAGAAGCACGTGCTTTTGGCAACACTGTTTAATCGTTGTTTTAAAGGGAAAATTGAAATTCTACAAGGTGTGAAAAAAAAGATCACTGGAACATTTTCTGTTTGGAGTGACAGAGACTATGTCACCCTTCTATTCCTGTTCTCTGTAGACTTTCATTTTGCAAGAACTGCCTTACAAACGAACAGATAGGGAACATGCAGGGTAGGCACGTAGCAAGAGACAGCAAAGGTAGCTGCAGCCTCACTTAACAGAGGCCCACTCTGCAAAGTACTGGAAAGGGTCTTGGAAGAAGCAACACAATCTGAATTTAAAAATCAGTGAAATCTCTTAAAAGATTAATTCACATCTTCAAAAATTTGGCCTTTATATCAGTTGCTAAAAATGAAGAGGTGGGGTGTTGATGGGGAACATACCCTATAAATACAAGCCGGTGAAGGGTTACGGTTTACAGGCATCCCACAGCTCTGTCAAGAGTCTTACATCTCCCAACTTAGCACTCAAACCTAAAGTGTCTTTCACTTTAGCAAATCAGAAACTTGGATAAGACCATCTGAGTCATCTAACAGTGCGTACTGCTATCAACAGGTAGCCTGTAACTGGAAAAGGAGCTAGAACACCGTGGCTACTGCATATGTGCCCATAGTGCATTATCACAGGATTTGGTTCTAGAAACCAACACTTGTCTAACTCCCTTTTTAAAATCTACCTTTACTTTGTAGAAACGTAAGCATTTTTCCATCTCTTAAATTTAACATTAATGGATAAATTTCATTTTATGCCACAAAAAATGTCAACAAAATATTTTCTCCATTAGCAACCAATCATAGCAATACAGAAAAAAAAAAAAAAAAGCAACCAAAAGCACACCAAAACAGTAAAAACTGAGCACATATCAAGTGTTCCTTCCAAGTCCTGCTTAAAATTAAGCTTTTATCCCCCTTCTTTGCATTCTGTTTCTTAGCCAGTCTTTGCCCCATTATAATGTGTTTTCCGTCGTATTCCATGACGGCTTAGTTTCCTTAACAGCCTTTTGTGAGAGAATTTCTCAAAAGCTTCTTGAAAGTCCTAATAGATTATGTCAGCCAGTTCTCCTTTATCCAATATTTATTTGACACTTTCAAAGAATTCTAGTAAATTAAAGAAGCTTGATCTTCCTTTACACAACACACATTTCTTTGTCTGTAACATATCATGCTTATCTAGGATTTTTTATAATCCTACTTTTAATTATCATTGCAGTCCATTTGCTGAAGTAAGGCTCACTGGTGTGTAATTCCCAGGATCATCCCTAATGTCTTTTTAAAAGACAGATAAAACATCTCCAGTGGATGATGTTAATGAGATACTGTACATTTCTGTTAGCAGCCCAACCACTTCGTCCTTAAGTTCCCTCAGCATCTGGTCCAGGTGGCTTGTTACCCAGGTTGGAATCTAGCCAGGACAGAGGGGTTAACACCTCTACCCATGAGAAAAGTGCTTTGAAATCTTTAATGGCCAGATGCATCGAGAACATCAACCTCTATGTATCTGCTGATGTTCAGCTTTTCCAGGAGCATGGAGCCCCATGCTGGGAAAATATCATGGCTTTCATCTGTGGACTGAAAGGGCAGGATTTTCTTGCAGTTTTATAGAATAAAAAACTGATAGAACCATTTCAGCCATTTGTATACAAATATGCAGCAATTAGAGTGAATGAATGAAGCTCATTCCATAATTCCACTGAGCACTATAGTATCATGTAATCAGTTTATTCTACCTGCAACATAAAATTCTACTTAGTTACACAAGAGTACGTTTTATCAATTATTGATTTATGAACATCTAAGGCTTTCTTCAGTCACCATTTATGCTCTTGGTTTTATCATCTCTGCTGTGCTGAGAGTAGTGTCATACAGTGGCATAGTCTATACTATTTAAAATTCCACATACTTCAGTAGATTACCCCATTAACCATTATGTTTTCCAGGCTGTATAGATTAAAGTAATTAAACTTGTCCTCAAAGACCTAGCTCTTTGATTATGGGATCATTCTACCGCCTGCAGCACATTTGAGGTGATTTGCAGTAATATTGTCTTTGGGACTTTAGTGACCATATTACACTGACAGCCGTGAGAGCTTGTGGCCTTCGCAAAAAAAACAAATTTCATCTGTCCCCCTTAGAAAATATCTCACAGAGGCATGCTGGGGCAAGGCCCAGTGTTATGGATGGCTGGATGGCTCTGGGAGACTGGCACTGGTCTGTGTAGCCCCCGAAATCAGGGTTTACAGTTTCAGGCTGTAATGAACTTGCAACTGTGTTCTGGTTGGAAGTGACCGAAAGAGGTTTTCAGAAGACTACATTGGCCCATGTGAAATGAGTTGGATAGCATCAGCAGAGAGAACAGGTGCCCATATCATACTTAAATCAAAGTATCCCACTCAACTCTCAGGATAATAATTTCAGCATCAAGGCTGAGGACAAAACGAGAATGGTGACTAAACTGGTTTTCTCTCCCGCAGAGGTGTCCCTTCAGGACAAATGAAGGCATGTTGGCTTGAAAATCCGAGGGTACCTGCATATTTTCTGACTATGCTTTATCTTTTCTATGGCTAAAAGGGAGATTTAAGATTGTCAATCCTGCATCTTTCACTGGTACGAAGTTTGCTAAAAAATGTGTAAAGGAGGCAAAAAAAATTTGATGCTTGCAGACAGGCTGCTGATGCATTGTGGAGAAATTTTCAAAACCATTCCCTTTAGAAATGATTCATCTTCTGCGTTATATATTTTCTCTTTTTCTCTGTACTTTTCCTTCTTACAAAAGAGTGGAAAACAGGATCCTCGCTGCTTAAGAGTTAATCTGCTTTGGCTACCTATTCCTCACCTGCAGTCAATATTCTCCCTCTGTAACAACCATAGCTATGAATATATTTATACAGCACCAGTGCCCAGGGGCCCCAGTAGGGATCAGCATTTCATTTATAAGATGCAGCAAAACATAGCACTCTCCCATGTGACTTTTTTTCTTAATAAACAAAGGATGAAAGAATATAAGTAGTTATTCCCATTTTACAGATGGAGAACTGAAAACCAAAGAGATTAAAAGGCAGATGCGGAAAAGAATTCGGACGATACACTGACTGCCAATAAGCCTACATCCCATTTACCGATTACCCTGACTTGTGGCCATCTGCTCTTGGAATGATCTATATATTTCATGGATTCTTAATTTTTGGACTAAATTTCCCATGATACATGCATTTGTACCATAATCTAACGTAAATCTGGACCTGTCCAGCATCTATTTCTAGCCAAAATTCCCAATGGGATTCAAAACGTAGGTTTTCTTTGCTTAGCACATCAGTGTGCCTGTTGGATTGAGCTTCTCATAAAATAATGATGGTGGACCTGTTTTACACAAGAACCTAACAGAAACCAGGAACCTGAATGACTAATTCAGGGCGATGCTTCATATTCCTCTTTTTGTTTCATGATTTTGCCTTAAATCCAGAATCTGGATATAGGTTTGTGTCCCATTTCACCACTCTAGGTGCAAGGTATAAAGGTAAAAATGTTAAGTCTATTGTTGTCTAGAAAAGCCACAAGGAACTGAAATGAAGAGTGGTTTTGCTTACATCCCTAAACATAGCAGCTGGACACAATTCCCATGGTTCAAATTTTTATTCAATTACTACCTTGAGAAATACACCTCAGAAATGGGGTTGGAAGCAGACAAGTAAGGTATTGCTTCAAACACAGACTGTCTCATTTATCACTGCTGATCCAGCATCATGGTCTAAGCCTACCTGAAACAGGACATAGGTGCTTTGAACTAGAAATTCTACCAGCTTCAGCCAGAAGTTCCTGGAAAGGACAGTGCAAGAAGATACGTCTCACTGCTGCATCACCTTTTGCTTTTCTCCCATGTAGCTGGGTTTACAAACTCTGACAGCTTTAGAAAGTTCCTAAATTTCAGTCCGACCCTGGCTGCAGCTCTGAGCCTCTTGCCTTGCTGCACACCATGAAAACACTGTCCCTGAGATTCACAAAGGAATGACAGGTAGAACAAAAGTTCTCAGAAATTCTGCAGTTCATACCTGTGAAGATTATTCCGGTCTAGTCTGAGATATACCTTTATTTTCTGAGTTCATTTTCTCAGCAGTTGTCTTCTCCAGTGTAACAAATAGTCTAAGTTGTTACCTTTGATAATAAATTAATCAGTGTTCAGGAATGTTCCCAGGTATCAGAGCTCAAATACTATGAAAGAGTCTCTGATATGGTTAATTCAGGGGAAAATTACTCTTTCC
>NW_009649715.1:595879-596995 GCF_000708025.1 Charadrius vociferus
TTGTTGCCACCCATTCTTGGAGGCTAAATAATCTAACATTACAGAGACAAGCCATTTTGTGCCACTCGGCCTCAGTGCCAGAAGTTCCAATACTAATATTACTATATTAATTTTGACTAATGCTCTGGCTCTGTAAGTCAGATTGGGAGTGAGACTTTTATTTTCCTTGATTTCTAAGAAGTTCTTGTTTTTGCATAGCTGTGCATTGTAATGAAGAACAAGATTTATATTGTTTTCCTGTATAAAGAATACCAATCTCTAAGCTACACTAAATTTGCATGCTTTCACTGAAATCCACAGGACCGTGATTAAATTTGAACTACCGATTAAATCTTTTGCTCAGTTATCACTCAGGTTCTTAGCGCTTTGCAAGATCAAGCTGTAAGGGTCTAATCCAATTATCTTTGCCAAAGGAAGGTTGACTTTGACTATGTGTTGCAGGATGAGTAACTGTGTATCATGATTTCAGAGTCATTATAATGAAACCCACCTTGTACTGCAATTATGCTGAGAACTTTCAAAATGACATTTGATAAATGTTGCGCTCTTCAGAGGTGTCATTGTAATGGTCCTGAAGGTTGAAGTGTTTCATCTCACCCCACAACACACAAAGAGCAAGCAGCTGCAACACACGCTTTCTCAAAGCTACACCAAGTCGGCAACCCCCACTTCTGGACTCAAGAGATTTCTTATAACATCGCTATGTTTTCCTTGAGACAAAATTTCTCCAAACTGTGTCAGGAAAAAGGCTCAGAGAATTGTTCATCAGCAGTCTTAACTGAGTCCCAAATGTGTACAATATACAAGTTGATCTTTTGCTTTCACTCCTTAATTTCTTTCTCTTACTCCTTTCCTACCTTACTTTTCCTCTCTCCTATGAGAGACAGCTTTAGTTTTGTATTTAGTAACAGCCTGGGTTAGCCAGACAAGATAATTTATTTTACAAAACTGCTGTGATCTGGTGACCAAAAAGGCAGCTAAAGCAACACCTTAAACAGCCTAACATGAGTACAAGGCCTTGGAGAGCTATGAGGAATGTGTGTTGTGATTGTCTTTGTCCAGGTTGGAAAGTAGAGTCAGCATCAGAAAGACAAGCTGAATTTTCTAGATGTGCAG
>NW_009649715.1:597009-630140 GCF_000708025.1 Charadrius vociferus
CTTTTTTTTTTTTTTTTTTTTTTGTCTGTTCTGCTCACCTGTTTTACATGTTTGTCTTACTTTCCCTTTTGAAAGGAAGAAAATTAGCAACAACAACAATCCTGGTCCTTCTCAGCTAACTTCTGTAAGGAAGCTTTTGGTTTTGTTTTTTTTTGCTTTTCTGTTCTAAAGATCATCCATTACTATCTTTAACACAGTGTTTCAATGTGTGAAAGTATGGCATTGTCTCTACAGTTTCTTTCTATAGCTAAGGGGGGAATAAAGGATGTAGTTAAAGCCTCAGTTAATAGTTTAAATTTTCCTGTTTCCACTTTTTTTCTTCATCCCCAAATGACTAAGCAGATTAACTCAGTGGTGCTAGACTGGGAGACGCAGTGACATTAAACATTGTTCAGGAAAAAAAATCACTGCAACAGCAGGCATCAGCCTGCAGGGCTCTTCCCTGGCTGACAAATCCTCAGTCACTAGGCTGCATTAACCAAAGTCCATCAGTGCTACTGCCCACACACTTCACCACAATGAGCAGATCATACACTGTTGTAGGCATTCTTGGGAGTGGTGTGAGATTGAAACACTTCTGTCAAAGACTGGATCTGCTACACTCTGGACTGAATATGGCAATCCCAGAGACTGCACTAACCTGTAAGCTACTGAACATACGAAACAAAAAAGAAGAAAGTTGCAGCTTTTAAAATGTGTTTTACAGCTTTCCTTATTCCATTCATTTTTCCTGAAAGCTTCTACCATCTTCTGCCAGAACAAGACCATTGAAATGTGAGCTGAGGACAACTTTAACTCTGAAGTCCCATGGACATAAGAGAGAGCTGGAACGCACCATACAACTATTCATGGTAACACCTAACATAGTTATTATGTATGGGAAAACTATTCTCCTACTCGAAGTTATGACTCCAAATTCTTGTTGAACTGTAAGGAAAATGTTAGGGACCTCCAGGACTAGGCAGGATACAAGCCGAGGTGTACAGAACTGTACTTATACATACCAAAATTTACATTATGGATGAAGAAAACAAGGCTTGCCATTTCCAGAAATGGTATTACTTATGTTCTTCTGAGGCATATTTTGCTTATACTAATCAAACCCATGCATACATTAGTAACACAATAGTGTACATGTCTAACAATGGAAATCTTTTGTGCACTTCAATCATATGCTTTCAATTTTTGGCCAAGCAGCTGAACACATGTCTTCTATGATCCTTGGATTCCTTTTCAACTCTATGGGCTGGAATCCATCACTTCCCACCATTTTCAAGTCTGAGAATTTGAAAGGTTTATTCTGATCATTAATCAGCCCCTCCAATTAAGCACAATTACACCCTATAATGATAGTTATAATTATTGATTGATTAATCTTTCAACTATTAATTAAGAATCTTAATTAAAGGAGTTTTTTCATGTTATTTAAACTGAAACATGACTAATTATTTTATAATTTACCCAGTATGTGCAAAAACTGCATTAGTTCTGTTTTCTCTGTTTCACTGTTGTATTGAAGAAACTGGATTTAGATTTTCAAAAGTAGCTAATGCCTCCATCTTTGCACAACCAAGCTGAGACCTCTTTGTCCATCCAGATTTTTAGAAAGGGCTGAATCTGAAATAGCTCTTACAATAGCAGCTACAAACTGATGTTAAATAGTCAGTTTGAAAATCTTGGACTGTACCTGCAAACTGTCATGGATACTTGAATTATTCTTTAGCCTACAAGCTGTCTCACAATATGTAAGCTGAAGAAGTTTTTTACATTCTGGCATGAACGTAAGTGCAACTGAAGTTGTATTACATGAAGTATGATGCAAAGTTCTAGTCTCTAAAAATTTCAACTCTCTACTGTATTTATTCTGGTTATAACAAAACTGAAGTACAGCTGCAGAGAATGGATTCATAAAGACAACAGAGACAGTTCCATCTTCAACAAGATGATGAGGCACTTAGATATACCCATAGGCACAACTCTTCCTATTTGGAAGAAAATACGTGTCAACTACATAGCGAACTTATATAGAGAATCATTTTGAGAACTCCTTATTATTGTTTAACTCAGCCTTCCGCTTGTATTTCAGTAGACTGAACTTTATATCTCAGGGCTTCAAAAAACATCATTTGGGGGAGTCTTTTAGTTCAAAATAATGTTTTGTTTTGTTTTGTTTTGTTTTAACAGAAATAGCCTATCTGTTTTATACTGTAGACATGGTAATGCCTAATTCCATTAAAAGTGATGGATACAAGAAACCTATAACAACTAAATTAGCCACTCCTTGTATAGTTGCTGGATAGAAATAAAAAAAAAAAAATCTAGCCTGTGATTCATTTCACGCTTAAACAGATCCTTAAAATGTCAGGCAAATGGTTCTCTCAAACAGCTTATTTTTCTCTGTTGACTATAAAGGGAGGAAAAGATGACTTGTTCAGCTATATAACTATAAAATTAAGTAAGATCAACCTCTCCCTGTGTGTCCAACTCTTGCACATGCTATTTAAAATTTTAACTTCAGTCTGTGCCAAAAACTTTCTATGCTGGAATACACATTCTGAGAATATTCATTTTAATAGTTGTTATGTTGAACATATAATGGGATTATTTGTGTGAACGTAAGTAAGGGTGGAAGAATCATGTTGTTTAGTCCAATGATACAACTGAACTCTGTAGAACAGAGTGTAAAGACATATGCACTTTTTATTAGGAAATTAATCAACAGGGGATATTGATTTACAAACTAATAGATTCTGTTAGAATAGATTCTTGTAACTATAAAACTTTCAGTCTGGAGAATGTTATTTTACTTTAAAAGCATCAAAATGAATTGTCCTCTGGTTATATTTTTAAAAGCTTTAGCAGTACAGAGTAAAAGAAAGTTATGTCATTTCAAGTTAATCCCTTGCCATTTCAAAAAAAGAAGCAGAAAAGAAGCTCATAAGAATCAGTCAATTGCATGTATGGCAGATGCAGTGGCTGCACCTCAGTCTATGAGTAATGGGTTTTGTTGATAGTGTACAACAAGTAAGCTGGAAATTCTCTAAAGTTCATGACATATTTTGGACAACATATGAACTTAACTGCCAGACAAGGCTAAAAAATTATGGAACTGTCTGCTTCATAAATTCGCTTATATCAGACCCTGATGCACCTGTCCCAAAATTGGCAGAGATCAACAGAGGCAGAAACCTTTGCACTAAGAGGATGCTAATCTCTGAGGACTGGCCTGTTTTTCAGATTGTGACAAATCCTGTTTTTGTTTGTGGGCCTTTTTTTGTTGTTTTTGTTTTGTTTTTAACCTAGCCTGACACCTGCAGATGACTAAAGCAGCACCTTGTTGAGGGAACTCTCTGGCTTAAATCACCCTTTGGTCTGTATCAGCAGTGGGATGAAAACACCACTTTGAATGGAACTTAAAGGCCTGAGATTTTCACTCAAGTCATGATGATGCCTGTACAAGAGAGATATTCAGGAATGAATACAATTCATATTGTGTGGAGTGCTGGAAATTACTTTGGGCAGCTTTTCACTATAAGTTCTTCTGAGTCCTCATCAGAAGTCCATTGTAGCCAACTGAAAGGCTCTCCTTTTCTGTGAATTTTAGCTGGGCTTGTACTTGTCCAAAATGTCTGGTATAAGAGTTATATTCTGAAACCGCAGTAAGCTCAGTCTGCAACAAAGTGAGAACTAAATCTTGATGTATTTTCTGCATTATTTGACCAACTTCCCTTGACTTTCATTGAGTTCAGATGAAGTAAAAACTCAGCAGTAGGCTGAACAGTCTTCTTCAAATTTTGAATATTGGTGACCTGTTTCCATCAATAACCATATAGATACCAGTGCCTGCCAGTTCAGAAACCATTTATGAAAATAAATTTGCCTAAGCTATAAATACTCTGCTTCCAAAGAATCTGTGTAAAAAATCAAGAAATTGAAAAGATATCTCTTACATTGTTTTTTGCTGTTTACCTTCTCTGGTTTTAAGCATATCAAAATATGCTGCCCGTGCTAATCTATCAACTGATGAATAGCAGACAGCTTTAAACACTCAAAGAATATATAACTAAAATAGGCTGTGATTTTGAATCATTACTGGTTCACCTACAGCCTAGTCCAAGGCTCAAATTATCTATTCATTTCATATCACTGGGGACAATAAATATTGGCAATCACTAGTTTTGGGTGCTTTTTCTATCTCATTCAAATTGTACCACAAGGTGAGTTCTCAGCGATGAACTGCATTTCCCTGAAGTTCACAGAGCTTTCGTTATCAGCATCTCTCCCTAGCACACAGGGCCTCGCGTTGCTCACACAGACAGCACCAAAATGCACTGCAGAGCTTTTAATGCATTCTGAATAGCTCTTGTCATTCAGGATCCTTCATTTCATGTTTCAGATTTTCCCAGGGGGCTTTGATGTTAATCCATTTCACACTTCTAACACATCTGTTCTTCTTCTGGCTTTCTTATCTCTTCTGAGCATTCAAATAAAAAAAAAAAAAAAGAGAAAAAAAAAGAAAAAAAGTTTTAGCTGTCATTGTGCAGTTTCTGAAGCAAGACTTTAATGATGAAGCATATTCTAGCTAACTTCATTGATACTTGGTTTTAGCCACACAAGGAGTTATGTATGCACAGTATTTCCAGGGCTAACAGTTTCCACATTATTTTGAATTTCTTTTGACTCTTTACACAATTAAGAAACAGCTGCCTGTCACAGTCCCTAGGAATAAGACAGTGTGGTCCAGTGATTAATTGTGGAATATCAACACTTCAGTTTTGTAAAAAAGAAGTCGTCTGTCTCCAGCAACATTAATTAAATGGTGACCAAACAAGCTTGCACCTGTAGGTGTCAATATGAAGCAAAATGCTGAGCAAACGTCTTGCAGTGGTCATTTGTGGTTATAACAGGAATTGCCAAAATTCAGTGTCCTGATCCTTGTTGTAAGATCTCAGACAAGCTACCTTTGCTTCCATCAGAAGGCCAAGGTTTAAATTGGAAATAAGTAGTATTAATAAGTAACTCAGATAATTCATTATTTTTTTCCATCACACTAGAAGTGGGATTTATCTCACGTACCTATAACAGCCTTATGAATCTAGTCAAAACAAGATGCTCAGTTTCACTCCATAGTCAGTGGTGAAATACAGGAAGCTCTGGGTGTGATTCATCCCATCCTAAGACTGATGTCTAGATAGGTGGGATGAATCACCATCTCTAGGTGTCACTTTCCATTGACACACAAAGTTTCTGGATGACAGCTTAAACTAAAAGGTTAACACTCAGGTAGCTAGACCCAAGTAAAAATAATCCTAACTTGTGATTTTACTTTGGAGAATAAAAGAACTATGATAAATGTCCTTAAAAGTTTCCTTTTTATCCCTTTTTTCCCCTTTACTGTGTTAAACATTAAGGCTATTAACAACCGTGCCTATTTTAAATATGAAAATGCACTATTTCATGGTTAAACTTTACAAGAAATGTTCTATTGTATAGTTGCACCTTATTTGAGGCATGTTTTGTGGGACTGACCAAAACTGGTTGTTTAACAAAGGCAGTAACTTAATAATGCTGGAAAAGAATTGTATTCAAAGCATCTCTATAGACAGGAGGTTACCTAATAACATTCTATTGTAGGCCTGTCACTGTCTATGAAAGACATGTATTATCATATAAATGAAAAGACCGCTTTTTTCCATCATCCATATCCTCACTCCCCTTAAAAAAAAAAAAAAAAAAAGGAAAAGAAAAATCTGTGCAGACCAAATTCTAGCAACACAAAGTTCTTTGCAAATTCTTACCAACTCTTGACAGTTCTCAAGTATTTTTAAGCCACTTCAGAATGTAACTAAAAGAGAAGCAATTGTGGGCTCTTATTACTTGATGGTCAATTAATATTAAAAAGCACAGTGATCCAAATAACAGCCCGTAGATCACAGCTTTCCCATTGCTTCTGATTGCTTCTGGCTTACTTCCTTGTCTGCTGCTATCCCAGTATTCCTGCTTAGCACAGGGAGGCACTTAGTACCAGAATTGCTTGCCTTGGCCTTGTGAAAAAATCAGAATGTTCTCATTTGGCCATTGCAGATGGGGGTCTGCAAAGATGCTTGATGCATTAAAGATGATTTAAGTATTAAAGATGATTTAGGAATTAAAAAGTTTGTCATAAACAGTGCAATCTCTAGTGAACAGGGAAGTCAAAGGATGCGTACAAACAGGGAGGTAATGGATCTGCCTAGAAAATCTGATTAATATAATGAAATGTTATTCACATAATCAATCCCATTTTGTTCAAAAGGAATCAACTTCTGAGCAGTAATTACATTAAATCAAAAAGAACTTTTTTATGATGGAACAATGTTTTTTCAGAAATGCCGATTTTCCGACTGAAACACTACATGAACAGCAGTTTCACTGCTATTTTCACCAAAAACCTGGTTAAGATGATTTCTATGGAGTTTCATATCATTAGAATTAAAGCATATGGTCAAAATGAAGTACTTTGTTTTATCAGAATTAAATGCTTTCATAAGGCCATGATGATTTCTTTTTGTCAGAACTTTAATTCTGTGGATAATGTAGATGTTTTGACAGTTAATTGTGATTTAGTGGAAAGAGACATTTCCAAACAAGTGAACTTCTGGGGGCAGGGGGGAAATTTCAATTTTCAGTGATGATTGGACTACTCTCTTGAAACAGGGCTACAGACTTACGCCTAGAACTCATAACTTTCCAATGCCCAGGAAATTTTGGACAGCTGCCCCAAAATATTTTAAAGCCCACATCCAGAAGTACTGAATGGCTAGAAAAACAGGGTTTACTTCTCAAAGGGAGCTTTTTACCACCAAATTTTTTATTTCACCCCAAACTGACACAAAAAAGATTAAAATGCATTCTACATGTATCTCTGTGTATATGTGTATGTGTGTATATATATATAAAAAGCTAAAACCTGTGAAAAAAAGTAAACAGCAAAACAACATGTGGCAAAATACAATTGACTCAACCAGAAAAATGGTTTTTAATCTTTCACACGCAGTCAAAGTCCTTTAAATTTTTTGGATGAGATACTGAAGTAGTTTGGGGGTTATGATTTAGATGGTTTGTCCCTCATGACTTCAATTGTAATTTTGCAACAAATGTAAATTTTTATCTCCATTTGTAACTGAACTCATTAGAATATAGTTCTCATCACACATTTCAGTGGTAAGCTCAGACAATGGAAACTATGAGATGGAGTCCACCACAGAAGCCTAACTTGAAAGGAAAGGAGGGTAGCAGGTAGTCAGCTATAGCCCGCATCAGGTAAGGTGGTGACAAATGACTGTTTCTAACTTCGGTTTGATCATGCCAACTGATCTGATATGGCTTCATTTTGCGTTATGTGCTACCAATGTTATTCCACGCCTCCACTTTCCTCTTTACATTTATAAATAGTGATGGGGCTCTCGGTCTTCAGTTTCATGTTTGGTGCCTGTGGTCTTCGAGCCTGCAGACTCAATTGCCATTGTTTTTGAGTAACTTCTATCAGCTGGATATTTTCCTGCTTGAGCTGACAAATTTATATTCTAGGAACATCTGGGTTTTTCAGTTGTAATGGACAACCACTCCCACCCTCCCTCATCATGCAATTCTGGAAGGTTTAACCATCCCTGCTTCCCCACACTGCCTCCTACTCCAATTATGACTGGAGAATATGACTGAAAGTTAAAGGCTTATGAGAGACCTGTGATTTTTGCTACTTCCCTGTGAATTGGATGACTACTAAAAACAAACCAAAACCCACTTTTCTGACTTAAACAGGTATTTTGTCTCAGAATAGGAAAAAAAAAAAAAAAAAAAAAAAAAAAAAAATTTATAGATTCTTACGTTTTGGAATTACAAACAATTTTGAAGCTTCCAAAACAGCCTCTTCATTTGAAGAGTAATGATACCTAATGCACCTCAGCAGTGCTGTCAGTGTCTTTCGACTCTATCTGAAGCTGAAGAAACACACCATTACTCAAAAATCATCAAGTTGCAAAGTAAGGTCTTAACTCAGTTACCCAAATTACCAAGTTACCAGTTACCAATGTGTTGAATAGACGATGATGATTTAATTTTCTGAGGATGCTAAGTGACTTCCTAGCCTGGCAAGTGATATTCTGTTTTAGAAGGTAAATTGTGCAGACTTTACAGTCTAAATTTAATTTTATTCACTCCAAACCAGACAGACAGAAGTTCTAGTTAATTTTGTTTTTAGACCCCCCCATGCTAATGAAATACTACTCACTACCCTCAGACATGGGACTTCACCACGACCTGAATGTTGTATATCACCTGAGAACACATTCACACATGCCCACGCTTATAAAAGAAAACAAAATGAAAAACCCTCCCAAAGCAAGCCAGTCCTTCCAGATGAGGGGTCTGTTCTTTAGATCAGGGATCCTGCAGAGAGAGGAAGCGTGTTGCTGAACTGATTTTAAAGGCAACCTGCTCTGGAATTTAAGAAATCCGTAAGAGCAGAAAAGCTGGCACAGAGAGAACAACTGCCACTGATGTGGGCAAGAAAGGTTTCAAAAACATTGTGAAGGCAAAGGCTGTAGAGAGAAGGAGAAGGATAGGGGGACATATTTTAAAAGGACATTTTATCCTTTGAAAACCTGTTTGCTTTGGTCTGTTACTAAAAAATTAGGACAAGGATTATTGTCCTATTCATTTCACCCTGTTTCATGGAACATTGTCCTATAAAAATAAGTTACTGTTATTATCATGATAAATAAAGGACAGACCTGAACAGCACTATAAATTTTGGTAGTTTTAGATCTATTGCATGAATTTAAATGGATGTTTTTGTCACGGTTATCTCTTCCCTTGACCACTCTTTTCAAAGAATTAAGGGTACAGAATTTTAATATTCAAATAAACTGCATTTTGCAGCATCATTTCTTCAGTATTTGAAAATGCAGCAGTGCTAATAATAATGATCATGCCAAAATATAAACACTCACTATAAATAATTGTTACTAGACACAAGCAAAGCATAGAACTTAGATCTTTTCCTAATCAAGCTCTTTTATCCTTGTTCAGTGAGCTGTTGGATTAGGGGAGGATGAAGACCTTGAAAATTCTGACTTTCCAAATGATACAAAACAGCAAAGGACTAGAAATAAACTAGGAATAAGAGAAACACATCTGCAAAAAGTGCTTAGATTTTGGGAAGAAATAAAAACACAGGCTGGAAACAACATTATGAGAAATAATTCAGAAATTATCCTGACTACACCAAGGAAAGGAAGTAACATGCACTGTTAACTTAAAATAAGGGAAAATACCTGGACAGAGCTACACAGATCTCTGAGGATGATGGAAAGCAAATTAAATATGTTCTGCAATGGAATAGGTACTAAACATAATGGAAAAATCATAGTCAGGGGTCAGACTCTGCATTTCTCAGGTCCCTTGACATTTCTGTGTCTTACAGAGACTTTTAAATGGCTTCCTGGTTACCAGAATGTAGGGGGGAAAAGGAGTATTTTTGAACAGTGTTCCACAAGTTTTATGTCAAGATGTGTAAGATAAATATCAAACCAAAGCAGTTGCTTATATGACTTATAGCTATCACAGGACTACCATAGCCATGGATGTTCTGTGAATTACTGCCTTCCAATGGCAAGACTTATCTTAAGGTCAGTCTTTATCCACCCTGCCATGCACTTCCGAAATTAGTTTCAAAGAAGTAAAACAAAAAATGGAATAAAATCCAGACAAAATAGGGGAACCAGAGAATAAATAAGATCATCCACACTAAACTTTAAACTGTGTGGTTTGTGTACTATGTGGTCTATCTAGATTTGGTCCTCATCCAAGATACTACTGTGGAGGAGAAATCAGAAAGTTGGCTGAGAATATTTTGAAACAACATGGTTATGTTTTATTTATTTTAAAGGAAAGAGAGTGCATAGTGGAAATAGTTGGATTTAGCAAGAAAATGCAGTCCCACAAACCAGTAGCTTCAAAGGTGAAGTGGGTGGTTGTTTGGTTTTTTGTTTTTTGTTTTTTTTTTTCTTTTTCTGCAACTTACACTATCAAAGACTTTGTGAGTCTTAAATTCTTGTCAAAATCAAAAGAAAAAAGCAACCTCACAGTGCAAGACAGACAAGATTCCTCACTAGGTCGTTCACCTAAATTCAAATTATTGCTCTGCCCTCGCAGAGTGTCAAAACCACTCACACGTTGTTAATCTTCAGGTGTTCCTTTTTCAGTCTAACAGTTAAAGCTATTCACTCCTTTACAACAAGTAGTCCCTAGAAGAGGGTCTTGTACTTGGACCCTCCACAACATAAGTCAGCTCAACTACTTTCATGTACTACTCCAGTGAATAACAGAAGGACCTGCAGGAGAAAAATACTTTTTGAAATAGTATGGTGTTTTGTAGACGGAAACACCCTTTCTCACCCAGCTCTTGCTAAAACAGATCCCGGATGTTTTAGGATCCTCTCCCCTTTTCATACTTGGGACTCAGTTCCAATTCTATGCAAAATGCTGTCTTGTGAGTAGAATTAAGAACCTGATCTAAACTAGCTCTGTTTTAAGCTGGAAGCTGAACGAGATGACCTCCAAAGGTCCTTTCCAACCGAAGTTATTGTGTTCCTAAGGCTACTGTTAAGTATCACTTTTCACAGGCTGTAAAAAAGAAAAAAAAAAAGGTATCTAGACTTAGAGTCATGTCTGGTGACATACAGTTAGATTCTGATCCAAACATACTCAGTGCTTAATGCTATAAAGTCATAATGGCAAAGGGAGGTAACAGAAAAGATGCAATAGATATAATAGAAATTATAGGAATATAAGTGACGTACTCACCTTTGAAAATTAGATAAGCAGAGCTGAAAACAGCTTTAAATAAAAACAAGAGGTGCAAGTGGAGTACATTCTGTTTTAACATATAGCTGGCCTGCACAACAAACACCTTCATTGAATGATCCTATGCTGCACCTAGAAGTGGGAAGAAGGTTGGAAGGCTTGCTTGAAGTATACCTCAATAATCAAGAAATAACATAATCACCTCTACTTTAGAAGTCGTTACTTGGGGATACTTTTGGGAGTGAGAGGATCTTTTTTTCCTTTCATTACTGTAGCTTATTTTGTTCATGAAATCAGTACGAGTTATGCTGACACTTTAATTACCGATCAAAAATGAGGACAGGAACAAGTCAATGAAAAGAAGCAAAAAACTTTCTCAACAAACAAAACATAAACACGCTCCTCTGTACCACTTTTAAACTATTTGCCCTGTATTTTTTTTTTTTTCAAACAGAGGCTCAATTCTTCACATAATATAATGAATAGCACACGCTAAGCATTGAACAAATAGGTCTGTAATTATACTACGGGGTCTTGGTGACACTGATAAAACATTCACCATCACCCTCTCATTGGAATTAGGCTAATTATGTACATAGTTGGGTGTCCATTAATCCTATTATTATTATTATTATTTAACAGTATTATTCATAATTTAAGTTTTCCTTCCTTTAATTTCAGCCCTGTAACAGACGAGAATGTTCCATGCTTAATTAACAACCAAAAGCTTGAAAGTACAGTATAATGGGACATTATGGGGGCTCTATAGTGAGTTAATGACATAGCAACCAGCTAATGAGAGTGAGGAATTTTTACAATGGCATTCTAAAATGAACAGCACAAAAGCACAAGTTGTGTCAAATAACATTATTGCCAGTATCCTTACTTGGTCTTCAGAAGTGAGATAGACTTTAGGACCATATCCTGCACTCCAGAGAGAAACAAGATTCATCCATAACCTAGCAGTAACTTTCTTTAGCAGGAGGAAAGTTATCTTAGTAAAGCTTCTGCTACTGCATTAGCAGTGCTGTTCTCAGATTCTCTAGGAGACATTCTCTTGGGCCAAAAACTATTTCATACCAGCGAATAAAAACAGGGACAGGAGAGAAGAAAAAGCTAAGGCTGAAGTGGTCCGAAAACAAACACCTCTTTAGAAAATTGCCTTTCATCCTGGGTGATATTAGGCTGTCTTGCAGGATGGTGCTGTTCTCTAGACACGATGGAAAAGGTGACTTCTAAAGAAGGATACTTTACTGAATTCAGCATAATATTGATATTTAAGGGGCCTGGATTTTATTCTTACTCAGCTGCAAGTTCACTGAGTAATATTCAACAGATCTGTGTACCTCATCCTCATATATAAAAAGGTAATATTATTTTATGCAACAAGGTGTTGTGGGGACTATCTCCCATAATGGTTATATGGAGGACAACAAAGAAGAAGGATTTTCAGGTAACTGATCATTCTTTAACTGCACAACAATTAAGAGCCTACTATTTTCCAAGTTTTGCAGTATTAGTGCTAGTTCAATTCAACCTAAATAAAACTTACTGAAGTGACTATATTTTTACATTAAGTGATTACAGTAGCATACACAGAATTTAGCAAAGGCTGCACTATTAATTACATCTTTCATCTGGGAATACTTCTCTGTGCTTGCTTAAGAATAGCCAGCGTTGCAGTGAGCCTGATATTTCTCTATAACAGATGAAATTACTTACTTTCCAGAAATGCTTCTCGCTACTTTGACTAAAAATGAATCCCTTATAATCCCATGTTTTGCATCAGAGACCTAAATTCAAGATGGTTATGCTTAAATTACATGAATTCTAGCCCCATATTTACCTGATTTGCAAACTGTTTTAAAAGTGCCGATTCAGACTCTTACTATCACTAAATAAAAGTAGATGTGGGTGCAGATCTCAGCTGATAATACTTCATGTGCGTAATGCAAAACTCTGTAGGAACAAGCAGTCATAAAGTAGTAACCAGGCTGTGTTGCCTCATTTCTAGCTCTATTACCAGAAGTCTGTCGTCTCAAAACCGACTCCTGAATCCAAAGGCTGGACTGTGAAGACAGCTCTGATTCAGGAAACATCAAAATGTTTTTTCTGCTCAGTGAAAAAAAAAAAAAAATTGACTTTGAGGAGGAGAAGAAAAAATATGGATAACTTTCACCTATCTACCCCAATAATATGTGGTAAAAGTAGACAGAAAAGTGATTAATATGTATTTGCACAAACAAGTAAGTGCAAAGAATTATGCCTCATTTTCCTGTAAGTGACGGTGAGCTATGGGTTTTAACACACGAATAAGGTTGATGAGACAAAGCAAAAGACACATCAGACAGCATGTCATGGTGTCTCTATTGAAGAACACATGCCTCTTCTTTACAATGAGGATGAAGATGCTACAGCAGAAACAAAGTTTTATTCCGGTTGGTGCTGTGTTCCTGTCTTCCTGGCATTTGTTTCAGGAATTACATTTTTCCCTTCAAGTTTCTACACCGGTTTTGATCTGAGCTGAACATGGGAAAGACTAATTTTGATTTCCTACATAGGCCTAACAAGACATGTAATTGTTTACATTTGAGAATTTAACCCAAAACCCAAACCAAACCAAAATAAAATATTTTATTATTGAAGTGTTATTGTTCCTGCACATATTCTGCATCAAGAGAAAAAGAATTACCGCCTCTCTCATTCCCTTTGTGTAAATCAGAAATGAAACCTAAATAACTGGGCATGCCATGCCAAACACTCATAAATCAAATCTGCCCCCAAATAAGCAGTATTTATAATAAAGATATGCAAATAGCATTGACAGAAGCCATGCAAATCATTTCATGAGTAAATCAGGGTAAGTGGGCAGTAATAAATTCCAGTTTGACTGGAACTGCAGAAATTTAGGTGAATTAGTGAAAGGTGAGAATGTTTTACAAGCAGATGGAAAGACGGTAATCATTTGATCAAGTACAACTGGACACTGTAAATTATTCCATCTTTCACTTCAGGAAGAGACACGCATGTGATATTAACTTCTTCCAGATTTATTTTTGTAAATCTTTTGGGTGGGAATAAGAAATGTACAGAAATACCAACAACATCATGTAATTGAATACAACCTAATCCAATGACTATTAGAACTAGGGGAAAAAAATCTGTTCATTATTGTGGAGTTTAGATTAAGCTCCCTCCATAATGTTTGTAGAAGGGAATTTAAGATAAGGTGCAAACTCATATATTCTCTTTAAAATATTCATTTATTTCCTGGCTGCATATATAAGAGCAAGGGAAGCAACCAAGACAACCATGAGGAACACAGACACGCCAGTGATTCACAAAAGACAGAATAACTTACTGTCTCTTTGGACAACACTTATGCTATGTTAATTCTTGTATCTGATGTCTAGAAACTAGGGTAACAATTATATTAGAAACTGGAAAGACAGCTAAATTAGACAGTTTGATGAGGCAGAACTATGAGTCTTAACCTCAGCAAGGCTCATGTGCCCCAGGTACCTAGGCTGAACTCTGGCTTTTCACACAGAGACCTTTAACAGCAAATACTGCAACACCATGTGATTTGTACACAACACCCTTGGTGGTTGGTATGTATATATTCTTCTTGTGCTACAAATGGTGAGATAGAAAGATTATAACGAGCAACTTAAAGTTTGAGTTTCTCTAGTACACAACTGAATCCATAGTCACACACCTACAGTGGAGCCAAGACTCTGTTTCTAGTTATTTGGCTAGAGTTTATGACATAACTTTTGAAGTTCCTTATCAAAACAATAGATGAACAGTTTTTCAAATATGAGTATGAATTAGCTATTCCATTAAAATTTCTGCAGGGATTACCCTGTAAAGCAAACTTCCCAAACACGGAGCCAGCTCTTCCTTCAGAAGAGATGTAGCTTAAGGCTGCAAAATTTTGTCAGAGCTTCATTTCTCCCATACTCTCAACTCCTTTCTGAATGGAAAGAAATTTTTTTCACTACCTTCCTTTTTTTTTTTTTTCCTCTCTGTTTTTTTTTTTTTTTTTCTTTTTTCAAGGCACAAACTTTAGTCTAATTTCTTAGGTGACTGAGATGCTAATCAAGCAACTCAAGACAGAGAGGCTAGTGAAAATAATCAAATGTGAAACTGTCCAGGGGAAACACTCCACTTTGAAGTAAAAGAGAGGAAATTGTCATTTTGAAGCCACTAGAGACAGCCTTCCAGTTACAAAGAAGACCCTGGGGAGTCACTACCTGATTTGCTCTTAGTCAGGCTGGCATCTCAGTGACAGGGCAATTGTAATTAGGATGAATAAAATGAGAGATGTGCCAGCTCCCCAATTTGTAATTCAGTGAGCGACATTAAAGACACAGCATTTTGTTTAATTTTTTGAAGAATCAGGCACTGTGCTAACAGGTAGCAGGACTTCCCCCTATGGGGATGACTTACATAAAATCTAAATCTCTCTCTATGCAGAGACCAAATATGATACAGGCAACAAAGACCAGATGGTTATGTACTTCTTGTTGGAATTTTAGGCAATCTTTAGGAAAAGTTAAGAAAATCAGGTTTTGGGATTTTTTTTTTTTTTTTTCCTTCTGTGTTCAGCAAGAGGAAAACAATGGAGTTTCACCGAGGCAACTGACACCAGAATCTGATCTATCATCTTTTCATCTAGCTAATGAAAATTACAGGGTACAGATGCATCAAAGATAGTTCTTATCTTTGTAATTAGAATCAGTAACTCCAAAAGATAGTATTTTCAGTATCTTCTTCTGAGTATTTACAATTCATTGCCAGGTAAAAATAACGATTGCTCCAGAAAATGTGTAAAGTTACATATGTAAAAACAAAAAGTTCATATTTAAGAATAGAACTCCATTCAAAACCTCTTCGAAAGTGAGATGTCATAAGTGACTCCAATAGAAAAACACGCGCAATGGGGAAGTTTGATGTCAGTCTCATATCCAAACGTGAACTAAAAAAACTCAGATAGAAACAGCATTCTCTTTAAAACAAACAAACAAACAAAAATCAACCAACCAAACAAAAAAACCTCACCCAGACATAGGCATGGGATTACAAAGAATAAGTGAGGACAGTTATGAAATAATCAGTTTGTTGCACTACATATAAAGAAACATGATTCCCCAGAGGCTGAGCTCTCGCATTGACTCTTGTTCAACAGCCACCAGCACGTATCAAGTACCCCGTGAAAGTGACAACTAGGGAGTGATAAGTATACTGCATATCATTTTAGCACTTTGTTTCTCTGAGTTGAAACAAGGCCCTGAATATGAATGCAATTCAAAGTTGGGAAAGTTTCCTTTAGTACAAATCTGAATGGTACACTTGGGCACTGAAACATGCCAGTATATACTATTTTTATTTTTTTTTCCCTTTCTAAGAGTTGCATTTTAAAAGCAGAATCAAAAGTTCCAGAAGCCTGGAGAAAATTTGTATTTGAATAATTCTTTGGTATGGTTGGCTGATCCTTGGAAATCTACATATACTTGGAAAAGCCTTCATGTCTTCAGACTGTTTTTCTAAACAAATACAAGCTTTAATACAGGATTTGTGTGACCATTTGTGGATCCATCAACACTGCAGTGGCCACAAGGCCAAAACAATCAAGTCCTCCTCCAGCATAACAGATCAAGATGGCAGGTACAACCTTAACCATGCTCTGTCACTGAGCTTAAAACTTGGCCGTGTCCAATTTGTAGTAGTGCCTGAATCTAATCCTACTGAAGTTCCTGTCTATACTACAGATTGAAGCAGGTTTGTAAGCAGGTGGGTCAGGAGGCAACCTTACTGTAATTGGTCCCTCTGGCAGTTCTGCATCTGTAATGTAGTTGGACTGTCAGGGTTACCTAAAGATTTCTCTTTTCTTGGGCTGTCAGTCCACTCTGTGTTACGACCACTAAATTCTGTTGATAATACCATTTTTTTCACGGGAAAGTACCTTCCTTTCTGACTTGTTCCCGTTGCCTCTATCACCTTGTTCTGTCATGAAAGTCATCTACTGAAGAAGCCAACTGCCATATATTTCTACTAGTTCTAGTTCTATGTTACCAAATTAAATTGTGTGTTGTTCTGTAGGGGCTGCCTATCTATCTATCTATCTATCTATCTATCTATCTATGTATCTATCTATCCAGTTTTTCTCTGACACTGGAAATTTGCAATCCCAAACTCTGATGTTAAGTCTCACAAGTGTTGTCACCAGACTCCAGCCTCATCACAACTACATCAGGGGGTGTAAAACAGAACAAATAAAAACCTCACAAAACCAAACCAAACCAAACCAAACCACCACCACCACCACCAACAACAACAACAAAGTAGGCCCCCCCGTAAGACATTTCTACAGTCTTAAAGGAAACTAAGAAGAGTACAAGATCTATGCCTTCTGAGGGGAAAGAGAATGATGCTTTACATTTAAGCAAATGAAAAGATAACTGGGAGCTAAATCAGATGATTTTTATTAACAACAGAGGATGAAGAAAAGCTCCTCGGCTATAGCATCTCAGCCTCAAATGAGTAATTCTGTCTGTAATATAATATTTTGAGATTTCTCAGTTTGAAAACCAGGATTTGAGACATTAGAGAAAAAAAAAAAAAAATTACTTATAGTCCAGTGTCCCATCATTACCTCATTCTTCAGAAGGTAATCAAGCTGACTAAAATCCCCTGGTAATGTCCTAAGCTCTCTGTTTTTAATTCCCCCCAGACTTGTCACCCCATTTCACCCAGCTGAATCCTAGCAACAGTTTTGTTTCCAGTTTTCATCAACAACATGGTTAACTTTTCTTCTGGAACAAGGTCTTGTGGCTCTCTTTTAATAGCCCAGCAACCACACAAGTGTAAAAATCTCTTTAAGGTTTGATGGGAAATAATAATAATAATAACAAATAAAGAAATAAATAAGGCATTGCAAATTACTGCTAGCCAAAGAAGCTAGGGAGAATAAGAGGACTTGTATGAATACATCCATGGAAACTGGCTAGAGAGCATTTAGGCCTGGTTTAATGAGCAAAAGGATAAGCTAATGATGGCTGGAAAGTAACAGGGCCATTGAATTCAACACAATTCATTGTGTTCAAATGAAACCCATCTTCAACAAAACATTTTAAAAAATCAGTAAATAAAAGTAAAATCTTGTTAATATCACTAGATAATGAGAAAACTCCAAAAACTTGACAAATGTTGCATTATGTCAGATGTGAGGAATTCTGTGTATTATAAGGAATAAGCAGCTAGGATGGAGAGGAGCTATTAAAAACATTTTAAAGGAGGCTGAAGGGCTGGAGAGTTGGGCCAAGAGAAACCATATGAAATTCAACAAGGGCAAGAGTAGGGTACTGTACCTGGGGAGGAATAATCCCATGTATCAGTATAGGTTGGGGGCTGACCTCCTGGAGTGTAGCTCTGTGGCAAGGGACCTGGGAGTCCTGGTGGACAACAGTTGTGGAGTCTCCCACTCTGGAGACATTCAAAACCCGCCTGGATGCCATCCTGTGCAACCTGTTGTAGGTGACCCTGCTTGGCAGGGGGTGTTGGAATAGATGATCTCCAGAGGTCCCTTCCAACCCTGGCCATTCTGTGATTCTGTGAATGATTGACTTTCTAAGTGAAAAGATATGAACAGATGGGTGCTAAAATCTAACTTGTATACCTGACTGTTGGAGCTACCATATATAGGGTTGTAAGTCATTAATGTATTATGAAAGATACAAGGCCATTACTCCCATTATAATTTGGATAGGTAGACAGGAGTCAGCACTTCACACTAGCCACAGGTTGCAATGAGCTTGAGTTTATAAAAGTACATATACATCTTTCCACTTCCGTAACTGCCCAAGAGTTTGAAGACACTTTTGGACTACATCCAGAGCTCTCTATGGAAGGGTAACTAACTAACCCAAGTTACCTTCTCTGCTACATTTGAAATGCTAATTGAAGGTCAAAGTTGTGTCCAAAAATGACTTTGCATCCATGTTATGCTAGCCTGCTCTTAGGTGTAGCTTTGAGTACACATCTAGGAAATGATGATGGAGAAACTTCAGGTTCAAATCCCTGCTACAAAATAGAACCTACCTGCAATGCATTTTGAGCCTGTCTTGGCCCTTTGCACTCATCATATTGGTGACTGTGGCAGAATCACATGAGTTCAAGGTATACCTTCAAAGGACAAAAATACCCTGTGGTGGAAGAAGCAATGGATTTTATAACAAGCTTGATCTTGGGGAGACAACAAGTAAGTTGCAGATGAATAAAGGAGTGTGGGTCTGGGATCACACCAAGCCCAAGTATGATTCTTGGCCCAGAATGGCAAAGTTGATGTAGATAGCCATAAATGCTACCCACTGCCTTATTTAGAGAATCCAGCTTGTAAAAGTAATCCATTCTGTAGGGGATTACATCTGTGTACTAAGCCATGAGGATGAAAAGCTTTGCACTATTCGAATACAAATCTGGGTATTGTGTGCACAGACTAGACACAGAACTGAGTTACTAATGTGCTTAAAATTCAGGGTCCTGGTTCCAATCAGATAAAACAGTTCTTTTTCAAAGTAGAAGAGAATAGGCTCATTTTCATCCCTGGCATAAGAACATGCAGGGGTGTAACGAATCTGGCTTCCAGTAGAGCTGGAAAATTCTGTGAAATAACTGATAAATATTTGTTCAAATGCTTTAGGCCCTGACCCAGCAAAGCATGTGTACAGATGAAAAGCAGACGAGTACACCCAGCAAAATGAGAGGAGTATCTGTAGAATTATTCAGAGGTTGAAATCAAGCATACACTGAAACATTTTCCTGGGTGACTCTGGTTTATGGCTGGTATGAGCATGGACTCTACGCACATAACTATTGGTACAATTTATTTCAGACAGAGAGGAATCATTGCTATTATTGTTATTACTGATACTTTGCAGCCCTTATAGTAGATGCACTTTGACTTTTATAATGTTTTCCCTTGATCCTAGTGTGGCTTGCTCCCATTCCCATGTATCACAAAGCAGTTTATGCTGGCACAACTGCATCTACAATAGGCACTTTTGTTGGTATTTCTGTAACAGCACGTCAGAAAATGATGAGAAATAAATAAATACTAACAACAAAATCGTTATTCTCCTACAGGAACATCCACACCAAACACGAAGTGCATTCTGTCATGTCCTTCTTTTGCTTCTCAGAAAGAATAAAACAACCATCAGAAAGATGCAGACAAGACTAAACATACAAAACTGCTTCCATACAAGAAGAGATTAAATACGCCAAAGATCTTTACCTCAGACAAAAAAGGTCTGAAAGGATTGAGAGAGGTCTCTAAATTGTGAAGAAGAAGAGCAAATGAGTATTTATTGTTTCTTGTGGCACAAAAAATATATGTAGTCAAACAGAATTATCAGATGGGAAGTTCTAAAAGCAAACAAAGGAAAGCACTTTTATATAAAACAGAATTAATTGTGTAACTTGTTGCCACAGTAACTTGTGGATGCCAACCACATCAAGCAGATTCAAAAGATGATTAGACAAATTAATAAAAGGAAAGTCCTTTCTAAAGGATAGACAAAGTTGTAAACACTCTTAAGTGTCAAGGCTGTGTGAGGACTGAAGACGGGGAATTTCGGGGAAATTTTAATCTGTGCATTTTCTGCTTCTGGACTCCTCCAGATCACTGTCTATAGAATATTGGGCTAGATTACAGAAAGGTTTAGATCCCAGGACAGGCACGGAAACATACTTTGGCATGGCAGGCAAACATGGATGGACCTTGTCATTCTCACACACTGCCCTCTTTTGCAGCTAGCCTAGAGCATCTTAATTTACTGTGATTTTTCACCTACTCTGTGAGTTCACAGGTCCACTGCCAATAGGTCAGACTAAACTAAAATCCTCTGGTTATTTTTGTTCAGCACAAATGGAGTTGGAGAGAGAAAAGAGGTTCTGGCACTAGATGACATCTGAGTATGACTAAAACAGTCCTAAAGGGAACTCTGTTCGAGGACCTCGCCTACACCCACAGCTTAGCCCTGCCCTCCTGTGTCATGTCTCTTGCTTTATGGCTGCCTACACCTTGGCTAAGGGATGTAAAAATACAAAGATTTGCTTTATTGTAAAAAATAGGTGCAGTTAATATCTAGTTGCTGAACTGCGTAGACAGCACCTCTATCTAGGTTTAGAGGACTGCCACTTTTATTTCAAGCACCTCAGTTTTCCACAGGTGCCAAATTAGGAGCTACCTTACAAATCCAAATCTACTACACATTTTAGCCTGGCAGAACTTGCCAGTATAAATGATTTAGGTTTACATATATAAAGGCATCTAGGTGCCATTTCACACGCAAAATAATCATGTTCACATTCGTGACCTTTTATGCCTTTTGGTTAACATCACAGAAGAAAACACCACACAGAAAACCTATGTGAAGCTGACTTCTACATCCAAACAGCCCTCTCTTGCAAACATCTGAGAGCTTTCCAGTCTCCTTACTTGTGATTAATGGGTCTATTCATGTGTGTAAAGTTATTAACAGAAATATTCATAGAACCAGATACTAAACGAATGAGGAATGAATTAACAGGTTAAAATGGGTGTACAGAGCTGATCAGGTTATGTTCCAGCTTAACTTCTTTGTAGCAACCTAAATTATTTCTTTATAGCCTATAACGGAAAAACAATCCCATGCAGAAAACCTTACAGCTGAGAATCCTATCTGGCTAATTGCAGGCTTTTTTTTTGGACTTGTTGTGGGTTCACTGTGGCTAACAGGCGAACTCCCACCCAGCTGCTCACTCATTCCCCCCTACCCATCAGAAAGACAGGGGCAGAACACAGGAAAAACAGAAAAAAGAAAGCTCAGGGGCTGAGATAAAGAGGGATCACTTACCAATTACTCTCATGGTCAAACCGATGGGAAAATGAATTTAATTTATTGCCAATTGTAATAGATCTGGGTAGTGAGAAACAAAAAGACAAACCTGAAAGCAGCATCTTTCCTCTGGCTTTCCCAGAGTCTCCAGACTCCGCCACCCACCCCCAGTTGCCCAGGGAGGCAGGGGGTACAGTCAGTACCTCGCAGTTTCTCTCTGCTCCTTTTTCCCTCTCTTACCTTTCCCCTGCTCCAACAGCGGGGATCTCCAGAGGCCTCAGCTCCTTCAGGAATATCCACCTCCTCTGGCGCGGGGTGTTCCATGGGCCGCGGTGTGGACATATGCTCCAGAGCAACCCTCTCTCCACAGGCTGCAGGGGGGTCTCTGCTGCTGGCCGGGCACACCTCCCTCCTCCTCTCCGTCTGGTGTTTTTCACCATTTCTTAAACATGTTTCCACAGAGGCACCAACAGCCTCGCTGACGGGCGCAGATGTGCCCTGTGGCGTGGCCATCACAGAGCCGGCTGGAACCGGCTGGGCACAGTACAGGGCAGTCCCGGCCTCTCCTCACAGACACTGCCTGTGCGGCCCTCCCCGGGTACAGGCATCTAATGCATTTCTGCATGCTTACCTTCGCTGAAATTGCGGGGAAATGCCACAGAAATCCACAGGGGAACGCCGCAAGGGGTAAGCGTGCCGGGGAACAGTCACTCAGGAAATGTGGCCCGCGCAGGCTGCGTTCAGGCTGCTGGGCCAGGCACCCCGCGGGCAGCGAAAAGGGCACCTCTCCTGCCATAAAACAAAACACAGCGAAAGAACACCGTCCCACGCTCACGCACAAAAATAGACTTCAGGGTAGGTGTTTAAGTTGGAGGTAAGCCATCAGTACAAACCGAGGGTTTGACAACGTGGCCTAACCGTCAGTCTGAAATTGGGCATCAGAGTTAGGCCCTGGCTGAGGTACGGAACCGGCCCCAGAAGAAGGTGCCTCTCCGGGGGTGCAACTGTCCACTGCTGCTTCTGAGGCAACTGGTGATCTCCGACAGAAATTGCCACTAGAGGGACCACTGGTCTGATCTCTCTGAAGAAATCCAGAGTTTCTGTGCTCCCGAATGTCAGCCCAAGTGTTAAATACTTAAATCATGGTGCCTTTCTTGATCTGGGTGTCACTGGTAAAGCTGTCTCATGTGCAATTAGGCAGCCGCATCTTGTCTTCGTCTGTGAGTCCCTGTTTCACAGCGAGGTGCTGGGGTGCACAGAGAAAACGACACCTTTCTTAAGGGATATATGCAGAGATAGAACAACTTTTCCTCCGTTTCTCAACAAGGACAGAAAGGGACATTGTGCACTACACTTCAGCAGAAAACCTATAGGTTAAATATGAAGAAAAGCTTTAACCAGCCTCCGAGGAACAGTTCAGGCAATGGAATAAAATGCCAGAAGAGCTTGTGTAAACGGGAAAATGATATTCAAGGTAGGATGTGATGCCCAATTATTACGAGGGAAAAAGTCTATGATATCAATCCCACCACCATGCAGGAGGATGGGGCAGCTGGCCAGAGGCCTCCGTTCCAGCCTTAATAAATGTGTGTAGGAGAAGACTGCATTAGCAGTTAAAGGAGACACCAAGGGTGCAAGCACAGAACCATGATATTAAAGGGCAGAGACAACAGTCTATTTACAATAAAATAAACATCATTTACACATGTGTTACCCATTTAAGTGAGAAGATAGGAAATGGAAGCAGGCACTGTCAGACTACATTTAGAAGAGATGTGTTTGATGGAACATTTCAACGTGCTTCAATTGAGACCCCTGCTACTTTCCTTTTGAAAATTGTAGAGTAAAATGTGCTGGTGAATTGTAAAGGTTTCATCCCCCTTGATGTATTTTTATTGAACACAACTTGCAGGCTTCAAATTTTAATATTCTGTCCCTAGACTGCTGTCACTTACCGTATCACACTTCTCAATTCACAGGGGTTAGGGTTTGGGAGAAAATGTCCCAGGCATAGTCATTAGGACACTTTGTTTACCATAGGGCTGTATTGTCAAAATGTAAATTTATATTTTATAATTCCCATGGGAAATAAAAAGATAGCATTTAAAAACAAAAACATAAACAAAAATAAAAATGTTTTTTCTCACTAACTGCCATGCTCTATCAAAAAAAAACAGAGCATTTCTGATTATATTCCATCTATTTCCCAAATGCTTGCTTCTCCTTCTTAGGAACTTTTTCATCAGGGTTTCAGAATAATTTCATGCCTTTCTTTCCCCCCTAAGCCATGCAATGTGTAAACCTACAGATGGCAGCGTCCCTCTCAGACATCATTTTCATTGCTACTAACTTCTGCGCCTCTGGAGGAGGCCAGCTTATGGTTCTGTTATGCCACTAATGAGTCTCCTATCTCTTCGGCAGTAAACAGTTTTTTTACTAGTCAATATTTGTGCTGCATTGTGCACACAACGCCCTATGAATCTTGCCCCCACAAGTGAGCACTTTTTATGAATCTAAATAGTTTTTTGTCATCTTCCAGAGACTGAGGATTACTGGGATTTTTTTTTTTTTTGGTTATATATCCACAACGTCTTGTGTTCTTAGATCATAAATTTTCAATGAAAAATGCATACTTGTGGCAGCGGGGCATCTAACTATCTATATTCTTTATTCAGTCTCTCTAGAGCAAAAGCTAAATATATTGGCTTTTGACTGGTTAGGCGTGCTCGGTCCCTATGATTCTACCTAGAATGAAACACAGAGCTGTGTCATTTAGAAAGCTTTTGAACTTTTCCAGGAAAAGCTCAAATTTAATGTCACTTAGTACACCCACTAGGCTGCACTGTAAAAAAAATGAATTAAATGGGTTAAATGAAGCACTATTTAGCCATATTAGTACTCTGTGAATGTGGGAGCATGGTACAGATGTAATAAAGTACAAAAGTGTCTTAATTTATACTTGTTGCTAAATAGGACAACCAGGTAAAAGTAAATAGAATAATATCTTAACAATACCCTAAGGAAATAAACAAACTTTTTTTTTTTTTTTTCCCAAACATATAACCTGGAATATGAGTTAGAATTAACAGCAGGAAGGGCTCATAAGCTACATAAAATTGCCATAAGTAAGAGCCACCACTTCTGTCTATGACCATTTCTGAGGTGAGGTTTTCAGAGAGATTCCAGAACGTGTCTGTTGAGCTGCACTGAGATGTCTGGTTGCACTGGAGCTCTTCTTGGTTTATTACGATGTACCTCAAATGAGAATTGGACTTTGATCAGCTGAGTCAAAACCCCTGAAAGAAGCCATGAGTTCAGAAAATCTCAGGCTAGAAGATTTGAAACTGTTTAAATCACAGTTGAAATGGAAGGAGTAAATTGTACCCACTACGAGAATTCTTCTTAAAAAAAATCAAAAATGCTCTAGCAGTATGATTAACTGTTGGATGAGCTGCAGTTTCCTGGGAAGGCCCTAATGATTGTAGCAGCCAGGAATTTTGACTAAGTGACTTTGGTCATTTCTCATAACCTCACTTCCCAGCATATGATACATCTACAGTACTTCCAAATCTTTGCATATTTGAACCTGACACTGTTCTGCTGCTTTGTCACCGACTATTCAGGAACTGCGTTATGCTGAAATCACTTTAACACAGAAAGCTTCCAAAATCCTAATGAAATGGGGTTTCTCCAGCTTCCCTTTCCTGCTTGCTGCGTTATTTATCCTAGATATATTGATAGGCAGCAAATATTATAAGGACCCTCAGACTATGCTCTAGTAAGGAATCTTACAGGCTGAAGGCCCTTTAATCAACCTCTTATTTGCATCTGCCATCCTGTCTGCACCATAGAATCATAGAATGGTTTGTGTTGGAAGGGACCTTAAAGATCATCTAGTTCCAAACCCCCTGCCGTGGTCAGGGACATCTTCCACCATCATGTGGAAGAAAACTTAAAAATAGGAATTAAAACTCAACAAACTCACATTCAATTAATATTATTCATATTATTAGTACTTGCCGTTGCGGGACTTATCAGGAGATAATTGACCTTGTCAGTGGTATGTGCCCTCTGCATTACTTTAAGGTCCTTCCACTCCCCTCGTGCTTAATTATAACTTGATAAAGCCAAAAGGAAGTTTATTTTCCCCTTCCCTGCCTTAACCATAGAATGTCAAAGAAAGGCAGGGGGTGTGGGGGTGGATCTCCTAAAACATGTAATCTGCTCAATTAATAAAGTGAATCTAATGGAGTTGCTCCCTGGGGCCTGACAAATGCACCTGTCGCCATCACCAGACAACTGATATAAAATACGTGTCCAGACACTTTCCCCCTTTTCCCCCTCCACCACTCTCTATATATGTATTTTAAGAAAAGAAATCTCTAATTAGAGCAAAGGGGGGAGTGGGCTGACCTGTTTTCTTTATGTAAAACCCTGATTTGCTGCAACACTCATGCTGCTCAGCTGACAGAAGTTAGCACAGCAAATGCAGGATTTTTACAAATGTATTAAATGGAAGAAGGAATATATATATACATTTAAAGAACAGACATTCTCTCCCCCATCTGCTGGCATTTTAACTATGATTTTTTACATCAGCCTTGAGCTGTCATTCTGGCAGATTTAAGACTCACGTGATTGGAACATTGATAAGGAAGTGATGCAGGTACTCCTGTGTGTGCAAACGGGTGGCTGTGCCCTGGTGATTAGAGAGGAGATGAAAACATTCAGTCCTCCTGCTGTCATTGACGTATTCATCCCTAGATGCAGTGGCTAACTTCATCTCCCTGAAGATCCCTTTAAACAGTCAACACAGGGATTGAGTGGTACATACAGGATGAAGAAAGCCTTCTGCCCTTTGGATTTCACCTTGTGTGACCTTCAGCGCAGCCATTTAACCCTTTGAGTGGCTCTGTTTTTTCCAGACTGTAAAAGGGGCAGAGTAGTCCCATAAAGAGCTGACTTACCTGTGTCTTTGTATGACTGTCTCCCTGAGTGGGAATCAGAACTGTAAGGAGAGGATTTTGCAAATGAGATGTTAGTATCTAGCTACCTATTTAATAAACAAGATATCCATCGAGATTATAAATGTTTACTATACGTCTAAATTTTTGGTTTTTTGGGTCCTATGAAGTAGCTTCTTCTCTAAAATTGTGACCATGGGTTTGGATTTACCTCATACAGCTGGCCAGGAATGTTTCATTGTTAGAGTGATATTTGACTTGCTGTTCCAGTGCTCAGTACTAGCTGTATTTTCAGTGAAGCCAACTATTCCTTTTCTTTCTTATTTTTCCTTTGGTTTTGCAGTGCAGTAAGAGTTGGGGATAAGTTACAAACTCATCCAATTTTTTTTTTCTTTTTTTTTTTCTTCTCTCTAGGGGTCTGGCTATTTTACCCTTTGAAACAGCCGAGTACTTTTGCCTTTGGACTGAGTGAATGAGGAAGCTCCTCTTCTGTCTCTGGATTTGGTGAGCTTCATGGCTGTAGCTTGCACTACAGAGATGCCTACAAAATGTTGCATTTGGTGTTTGCCTTTTTGCCACACAGGATGGCAGTCTCGGAAGGAATTTCCTGGGTAGTCCTACTGGGTTTGTCCTATTTTTTTTTCTGAAAGATGTCTTAGGTAGAGTACTTTACAGATTCATCACATTGCTCCAACAGCAGGGCCTGCAATTGAATAGCAAATTTTATAAGTGGGCTCAGTTCACTTTAAAATGAGTTAGCTTCTGTCAATGGAGGTTTTATATATCGTTGTTTATATGATCAAGTGGGTTAATCAGTAGGAGAAAGCTTGGAGAAGCATTTCTCAAAACTTTCAAGCCATCTGTGGATAACACTGTTCCATAATTAAATTATCTTATACAAGAAAATTAGAAATCAGAGCAGATTATAGAACTTCTAAATTCTCCCAAATGTTTGATATAGAATTCATGATTTCTGTAGAATACTTTAAGAAAAATGAAAACAAAACTGGAAATACAAGGCTATCATTCTAGTCAACCGTCCTCCACTGATTGTAGTACAACTATTCTCATGCTAAAATTAGAAATAATCTCACAGACTTTGCCAATCAAATTCTGAAAAGGACATAGATGTTTTTTGGTTTGTTTTTTGTTTTTGTTTTTGTTTTTTTCCTCTTACATTTTCTGTTAAAATTAGGCAGCTATATAACATGCACAATACCTATTTGTTGCAAGCAAACCCCGAAGTCCTAGTACTTCTACAGCTTTCAGGTAGCAAGACACATTTGCCTGCGTTCGCATGAGACCACAGGTTAGACACAATGAACAGATCCTAAGTTTATTTTCTACTTGAAGCCAATGAAAGCAGAAAAAGTCCCAGATATAATGAGCTGAACTCCAAGTAAAGGAAAATCCAATGTAAGGTTTCTGCTGTTCTTTTACTGCAAGGATGTCATTACCCTATTTCTCCTACTCTTTCCACACAGGATCATATCAGTTTCTGTGTTTTCATATTCTAATTTCAGACTTGTTTTCTTTACAGTGATGAGCCAGTCTGAGCACCCAGACTGAGAAGACTGGATAAATAAAGGACACAAATGCTTTCATCTTGTTAAGCTTCAAGCTGGTAATACAATCTTACAGTACCATAAAATGTGTCCTTTCAGTTTCTGGCTAAAATACCTCAAATGTGTCCTGAGATGATCACTGGGCCAAGGAAGAATGGAATAACATTCAAAGCAGGAGTCCTTTGGTCACATTCTGAGCATAAGCCATCCTGAACATCATCACATAGGACCTCGTTCCTGAGCTGAGGCTGCTGAAGGTCCTATCCTAAACCAGGTCTATCTGATCTGAACACCAAAGTAATCTGCATGGTTTTGGAGGTGGAACTGGATTTTGTACCTGTCGTGGTTTGGGCTGGACTAGCTTCTGAAATGCCCCAAAATGATGGCTTGTTCAGGCTGTAGCACAGAGCTTATGAAAGCCCATATGTATAACATCTTTTAATGAAAAAGGTCCAAATCTGGTTTTAAGTTATAGATAGGATCTATATACACTTAGTTCACTGGAAAATAGGCAGGAAACTATTCAAACTATTAATCAGAATGTTAATATTTAATCTGGGTTCAACACAATTTTTTATATGCCTTTGCCTCCACCTCCCTCTCCAGTTACAGTAATCCTTAAAAAGTAAATTTGTGCCTTAAAAGCATGAAGCAGCTTGAGATATTATGAAATCTAGAGTATTGCAGTAGGGTAAGCTCTTCTGTGCTTTGTGAAGACAAGGGATCTAATGCTTAAAGTGCTGGCATAGATTGCAAAGCACTTCCTTTTTTTTCTCCCTCCTTTGCTACTAGATTTTCTTCCTGCCCAATTTTGGCCAAGCCACTTGAATTTGTGGGTTAAATTTAAAACTGAAAGAGTGACGCTGCCCCACCTCACAGTGATAGAGGGGATAATATTTAGGTTCTTTAGAATAAGAGTGGCAAAGGCACCCCAGGCAACTGAATAGTAAATTGAAGAAATATCACTAATAAGCCCCAACAAATTAACAAGTAGCCCATAAGCCAGTACCTTTGTGTCCTCTATATCAAATTCACCGTGCATAATTCTTTCTTGCACTGAGCTCTGCTGATAAAGAAAGGATTTGGTAAAAATTATTTGGCACTATTCATTATGGAAGCCGTACAGGGCTCCTGTTAGCAGAGGTTTCAAGAACCAGTCTGAAGACTTCGGAAAAAATATAAAAAATCTCTCACTTTAAAGGGGGCGGGAGGGGGGGAGAGAACATTTTCTACACTTCAGGAGGATCTTTAAGAAACCAGTTTGGTTTTTAATAGTGTCCCTGTGAATAGAAGCCAGATGGTCTTTAAACCAGCATTTCCCCTACCATTTTAGGCATGAAAGCCACTACTCTGATGGAGCTACAAGAAGGAGAGATAGGGATGGCAGGATACAGGCAGCACACAAAGGAGAAATAAGAAATCCTTTAAACAAGGAATGAAACACACTGTTTGACAGCTAGAAAAGGGGGGAGTGTCAGGCAGGTAAAAGGGCAGGCTCCATAGGGGTAAGCAGAAATAATGGACCGTAGAGTAACGGCATGTGAAGGGGTTATAATGATCATGGTAGCCAAGTGTGTAATTTGCAGTGAATAATTGATCCAGTGCCTTTATCTTTTTGTATTTTTTTTACTGTTTCTCATCAAGAAGATCACAATTTTCTTGCATCTGTTCCATCCTGATGATTCAGTGAGTGATTTCTGCAATTGAAGCTTGGTCTGTATACTGAACACCAGCAAGATTCATTGTGAATATACAATATCAGAAATCCTAGTTCATTTTTGATGGAACACATAAATCACATGGTATTTTGTATTTTCTCTAATTAGTGAGTGTAACTCAAACAATTGCTGTGACATTTCTCCCAATTATGTATTCAGAATATGTTTTTCATGAATATTCTTTTAAAATGGACTTTCTCTCCAAATGCTTATGACAGTAAACTCATTGACAAGAATATTGCTGTAATTTTTGACAATCTAGGGACTTAAAATTTCCTGGTAATTTTTTTGTTAAAGGGGAAAAGATGACATGAGAGACCAGCCCAAATTCTAGCATATATAATTACTCTTCCCACATGAAAATATCTGGTATGGTCTTCATTAAATGAAATAGCTCTCCAAGCCTCAGCTTGCTTCTTACTGTAGAGACACTTGTGCTTGTGTGACTGAAAGTAAATGTGCGGATTTCTCAGATATGAGATGAGCTGAAAATCCCTCCAAACCAGAAAATAGCTCCAAACCAGGAAATCTCAACTGCCTATCATGGAAGTCAGAGGAAGAGCTACCTGCTCAATAAGTAAGTAAATGTTTGTTTGGAATGGTAGGAAGACACTCTCAATGCCCTATGCTGGAGCAATAAAAAAATAAAAAAAATTAAAAAATTACGAGTGTGGTCTCATTTCATGACAAAATCGTAAAATTCCACAGGGTAGAGTTCTGTCTAGTGAGACCCACAGAAAGGACAGGAATGTAATTAACACACAAATAATATTGTTCAGAGGTAGAAACAACAGACAGCATAGGAGTAACAATGGTAACAGGAGTCTGGAGCAAGGAAAACTTACTCTTGGTAGAAGAGGATCAGGTTAGACAATACTTAAGCAAACTAGACAAACATAAATCCATCAGCCCTGATACAGTACAACCACAAGTGCTGAGGGACCTGGATTATGTCATTGTGAGGCCTCTTGATAGTTATTGAATGATCACGGTAACTGGGAGAGATGCCTGAGGACTGGAGGAAAGCGAAGGTCACTCCTATCTTCAAAAAGGGCAGGAAGGAGGGCCCACAGAATTTTAGGCTAGTCAGCCTGTCCTCCTTGGGAAGGTGATGGATTGGTTAACCCTGAAAACCATTTCCAGGCACATGAAGGACAAGAAAGACAAACAGGAGTAAACAACATGGATTCACCAAGGGGGATGCATGTTTGACCAATGCGATAACCATCTATGGTGAAATGACTGGCTTCGTAGATAAGGGAAGAGCAGTGGACATTGTCTACTTTGATGCCATAAGGCTTTGAAAACTGTCTCCCATAGGATACTGACAGAGAAACTGGTGAAGTATGGGCTAGACAAACAGCCAATGGGGTGGATTGAAAAGTGGCTGAACAGCCGGGCCTAGAGGATCGTGATCAGTGGCACAAAGTCTAGTTAGAAGCCAGTCACTAGCAGTGTGCACCAGGGTAGATTTTCATTATTTAGCTAGATGATGGGGCAGAAACTGTACAAAACTGGGAGGAGTGGCTGATACAGCAGTGGGATCTGCTGCCATCCACAGGGACCTCCACAGGCTGGAGAAATGGGCCGTCAGGAAACTCATGAAGCTCAAGAAAAGGAAATTGTAGAGTCCACCACTTGGAGAGGAATAACCCCATGCACCAATATATACTGGGGGCTGATGGACTGAACAGAAGCTTTGCAGAAACATTTCTGAGGGAACTGTTGAAAAACAGAAAGACCACGAGCCAGCAATGTGTCCTTGTGCTAAAGAAGGCTCATTGTATCACGGGCTGCATGAGGAGAGCTGTCGGGGTGCAGGTCAAGGGACATAATCCTTCCCTCTACTCAACACTCGCAAGGCCACATCTGGAGTACTACATCCAGTGCTGGGCTCCCCAGTACAAGAGACACACAGACGTAGTGGAGAGAGTCCAGCAGAAGGCCATGAAGTCATTGAAAGGGCTGGAGAATCTTCTGTTGGACAAGACTGAGTGATTGTTCAGACTAGGAAATGGAATAGAATGGGATAGAACTGACTGGAACGGAGTGGTTCAACTGAAAGGGACCTACAAAGATCATCTACTTCAACTACCTGACCACTTCAGGAAGAAGAGATGGCTCGGGGGGAAGTTGTCGATGTACATAAATATTTGAAGGCAGGGTGCAAAGAAGATGGAGTCAGGCTCTTTACAGTGGTGCCCCATGACAGAACAAGAGTCAATGGGCACCAGTTGGAACACAAGAGATTCCTCCTGGAGATCAGGAAACACTTCTTTACTGTGAGAGTGATCAAGCACTGGCCCTCCTTGTGCAGGGGCTTGCCCAAGATGACCTCCACAGATCCCTCTAATCTCAGGCATTCTGTGATTTCTGAGTCTTTCCCCCAGTGCTGCAAGGGGTGAGTCCTTCTCCTGTGACAGCCCTCAGAAGAGTAATTTGGGGCACTCTTTTTGCACCAGGGAGGTCAACAGGGTTCCCCTGCCTGCATTGCTGCACTGCACATTGCTGGGACTTTGTGCTCAGGACCACCAGTCTCTTATCACAGCATCTGTCCAGCCTGAGGTTAAACTGTCCCCGCAAGACCATGAAAAGATGACAAACACCCTACAAAGTAGGCTTTTCTCACTTTGAGGCATCTGCCTGCTTGCCTGGGTGGCAGTTGTGGGGCGGCCCTAGAGAATTCTGTGATGTCACTGGGTAGCGGTTGTGACTGCCATGACCTCACTGCTCTTCAGCAGCTGCACTGGCTCTATCCCCGCACATTTGGTCCAGGGCTCCTGCGAGTTCACACGTGTGGCGTTCAAGCTCCAAGGCGGCTCTGGTCTTCAGGTGTCTTTGAGGAAAATCTTGGCTGGGGGGCGTTCTGTGAGTCCCGCACAGCGGCTGTCCCAGATCTCTGGGCACGAGGAGGGTGCCAGTGCCCCTGGCACCACTGAAGCCTCCCAGCCACTTGCTGCACTAGTGCAACAAAAGCTTAGGCAATTTGCACATCTTTTTTTGGCAGGACATGGCATCCAAGGCTCTGGAGCAGGGCAGCTCTGCAGGGAGGGCTGTCCCCAGCCAGGTGCAGCCAGCGGGGCAGTCAGAGGCAGCAGCAGATGCCCTGTGCCCCATCTGCATGGGCACCATTCGCAACGCAGGCTATGTGCCTGT
>NW_009649715.1:630207-646386 GCF_000708025.1 Charadrius vociferus
GGGAGTTGGCCCGCCGGCGTGCCCCCCCGCCGGCAGAGGAACACGGCCAGGAGCAGATCCCCACAGCGACACTACTACCTGCGCCGAAGGCCAACCAACGGCAGCCCCACAGCAAGGAGAAGGGGGCCTGAGGGGAGGGATCGAGCAGCGAGGGGGCACGCAGCTCCAGAGCCCCCCAATGCCCCCACCCAGCAGGCTGCAGAGGAGCGCCCAGCCATCCCTGCCGGTGGACCCTACCTTCTCATTGGCCTGGTGCTGTTGGTGCGACCTCTGCCTATTGGGCTCCCCGAAAGGAGAGACCAATAAACATTGGTAGCCTTCCCAGCACCAGGGCAGGCTGGCCCACACCCCTTGACCAGCAGCAGGGCTGAGGGTGCTGAAGATCTGCTCATTCAAGGGCCATGAGAGCTGTGTCCCTGCTGCATCCTCCTGCTGCTGCCTCCACACCTCAGCTGAGACTGGTCCATCAGGAGCCCAGATCCTCTCCCTCCCAATGTTAGGCACATACCAAACCAGCTCTGCAGAAGTAGCCCTCGGGAACAGCGAGCTGCACAGCGCCGGGAAGATCTTGTGGAGGCTTCATCTTTGCAGATACTCAGATTTCTCAACATGGTCCTGACCAGCATGCTCCATGTCACCAATCTTGAGCAGGGGCATGGTACGAGAAGACACCCAGAGGACCCTTCTAGTATCCATTTTTTTGTCTTGTTGTTTTTTTGGTGTTTTGTTTTTGTTTTTGTTTTTGTTTTTAATAATAGGTTAATAAAACAGTTTGTGAAGTGAGAAAAATGTGCCAATGGTGATAAGAAGTCATTTATTAAAAAATAACGCTTGCTTAAGCTTTCCCCGAGTGTCATAGTTTTCCAACCAGCTAAGTACTTCCTTATAGCTTGGCTCAGTTGAAGTAACACTCTGGTCTCTATGGCTGTTGTACTGTGGGGAATCTCAGCCATCTAAGTGTGAATGGGATCCTATCCATAATGTGGACAGCACTCCACTGAGCCCTCTGAGATCCTTTGGCAGATCTGATTGAGGCATCTGCTTACTCCCACACGCAGCTGGAGCCACCCCATTCCCCCACCTTTGGACTTTTACAGAATCACAGAATGATCAGGGTTGGAAGGGACCTCTGGATATCATCTAGTCCAATCCCTCTGCCAGAGCAGGTTCATCTACGGCAGGTAGCACACTATGAGCCTCACACATTCCCACAAGCCTCTGAACAGCATCCCCTCGTAACATCTGTACACCTCCAAAGGCTTTTGCCCTGCATCCTGCAAGGACTCCCCCAGCCCTGGAGGTGGTGGCCTCATGTATACAGCCTGCAAGGGCCCTGGGTGACATTTCTGTGGCTGACCCTTTCATGGCTCTGCAAAAAAGGTGTGGTGGTCCTGATGGACACACAGTTGTGCCAGCAGTGTGCCTTTTGTCCAAAGAAGGCTCATGGTGCTATTGACTGCATGAAGAGGAGTGTTGACTGTGATTCTGTGACTGCAATGTGTTGGAATAGTCTGAATGGTAAAGGACCTCTAGAAATCCTTCAGTATAACCTCTAGCTATGCACATGTCCAGCTTTTGTTTTAGAAAAGGTCGTTCAAGGCCTTGGTTTTTGGTTTTGTTTTTTTTTTTTGTGACTGTCTTCAAGGATAGCGATTTCCACAGAATGACAGAATCACAGAATGGTTAGGGTTTGAAGGGACCTCTGGAGATCAACTAGTTCAACCCCCCTGCCAGAGCAGGGTCACCTACAACAGGTCACCTACAACAGGTTACACAGGAATTTCCCAGCCTTTCTGAGTCAGTTGTTCTGACTACCATGTCTGGGAAAAAAGGTAATTCTTTTATTCAAATTTTTCCTTGCTGCAACTTTGGTCCATTGAATCATAGAATCATAGAATGGTTTAGGTTGGAAAGGACCTTGAAGATCATAGAGTTCCAACCTCCCTGCCGTTGGCAGGGACACCTCCCACTAGGCCAGGTCACCCAAGGCCAAGTCCAGCCTGGCCTTGAACACCTCCGGGGATGGGGACTCAACAACCTCTCTGGGCAACCTGTTCCAGTGCCTTACCACCCTCATTGTGAAAAATTTCTTCCTAATATCTAATCTAAAACCCGCCCTCTTCCAGTTTATAGCCATTCCCCCTTGTCCTATCACTATGTGACCTAGTAAAAAGTCCTTCCCCAGCTCTCCTGTAGGCCCCCTTTAGGTACTGGAAGGCCACAATAAGATCTCCCCGGAGCCTTCTCTTCTCCAGGCTGAACAGCCCCAACTCTCTCAGCCTCTCCTCATAGGAGATGTGCTCCAGCCCTCGGATCATCCTCGTGACTCTCCTCTGGACATGCTTCAGCAGGTCCATGTCTTTCTTATGTTGGGGACTCCAGAGCTGGATGCAGTACTCCAGGTGGGGTCTCACGAGAGTGGAGTAGAGGGGCAGGATCACCTCCTTTAACCTGCTGGCCACACTTCTTTTGATGCAGCCCAGGATACGGTTGGCCTTCTGGGCTGTGATTGCCCATTGTTGACTCATGCTGAGCTTCTGGTCAATCAGCACACCCAGGTCCTTCTCCTCAGGGCTGCTCTCCAGCCATACCCCACCAAGCCTGTATTTGTGCTTGGGGTCATATCCTTTCTCTGTGTGCCTCCAAGGAGACTCTGGTCCATCTTTTCTATAAATCCATTAGGCAGTTGAAGGCAGTAACATGATGGCTGCTCTTCTTTTGACTGAAAAACCTCTGTTCTCTCATCCTCTTCTTATATGTCTTGCTCTTCTCCAACCGTTTTAATGTTCCTCTGCTACGGTCTTACTGCTGTCCCTTCCTCTACTAAGCTAGTATCTTATATAGGTGATCAGTTTATTTGTACATGGTTTGACCTTGATGCTGGCTATTCCCAGTTGCCTCTTGTCCTTTCTGTGCCTGGACAGGGCTTCCAAGTTTATTTGTTCCATAGTCTTCATGAACACTGAGGTAAGACTCGTTAGGCTGTAGTTTCCTAGATCAATCTAAGTTTTTGCTTTTCTTCTAAGTGGTGTTGATGTTTGCCCTTTTTTCAGTCCTCAGAAACCTGCCCTGAACACCATAGCATTTGAAAATGCCATAAAATGGCTTTTTCCAGCTTTTTCAGGACCTCCAGGTGTGTCCCATCTGCTTCTGTGGATCTGTGTATGTCAAATTTACCTAAGTGATTCCCAGCTTGATCTTTCTGTATAGTGTATGGTATTACAGTCCTTTAAATTCTGCTGCTTATTACAGTCCTTTAAATTCTGCTGCTAGGCATGGGATCTGGAAAGCTGGAGAACAGACTGTGCCACTAAAGACTAAGCAAAGAAAGGCACGGACCTTCTTCCATGTCGTTTGTCACTAGGTCACTGATCTCATTCATCAGTGGACACAAATCTTCTTTAGTCTTTCTTTTGCTGCTAATGTGCAAGCAGAAATCTTTCATGTTGCTTTTCATATCCATTACCAGTTTCATTTACAGGTGAACTTTTAGTTCCCTAATTTCATTGCTGTGTCCTCAGGCAAAATTTCTATATTCCTACTGGTGGCCCATAGTGGTTTTCACCTTCTACCCACTAATTTTTTGTGTTTGAATGCAGTCAACCAAGTCATCCTCTTGCCAGAGCTGCTCAGCATCCTTCACATTGGAACAGATCTTCCTTTTGCTCTAATGTTGTCCTTGATGAGCTATCCCACACCCTTCTGCCCGTCAGGGCAACGTCCCATGAGATCTCACGAGTTCCCTAAACAAGCCAAAGTCTGCTCTCCTGAAGGCAAGAGTCATTCATTATTCTGCTAGTTGCTTTCCTCATTTCCCTCAGGATCCTTACCTCCACTATTTCATCTCAATGAAGTTATGCACAAACATGGAAATGAGATTTGAGGCTAGGTACAGAGCTGGCCATATGACCTTGTATGGAGGGAGAAAATTTTGGAAATTAAGTATACTCTCAACACTGGTAAAAACCATACAGCATTTGCTGACAGAGTTTGATGAATATTATTTACCCCAACAAAGTAAGGCCATAGTACTAATTTATTGCTGTTACTATTTTTAACTTGGACTAACAAATATGAAGATGAAACAAATATTTATCATTCAGAGCTCAGAATTCAGGTATCCACAAGTAACTGAAGAAATATTTAAGATTACTGCATTAAAAACTGTGTTACTTCTTCAGCATAATTTCACCATTTCAAAGATGGTGTGTGGAAAGAAATAGATCTAATCTTGGTGAAAGGCCTGTAGATAAGAAAAGGCAGATATGTACACCGTAAGGCAGATATGTCAAGTCTCACCTGCAGAGAAGTGAGACTCATCTAATTGCCTCCTGTCTCACTCTCTTTCTCTCCTAGAGAGGCGTGCATTTCACTCATTTTCAGCACAGCATCAGAACCTTCTTTTCAGTCCATGACCATCACATGCCAGACGTGGTTGGGCAGCAGCAGCCTCACCTGGGAGGTGGTGATGCCTGTGTCTCCTTCCTGAGGTCATGAAGCAGGAGAGAGGACAGCCTGTATGGCCGATCTCCTTTAGTAAGAGGCAATTTACCAGAGAGACAGCTTTCCCAGAACCGTGGGATTTAAACAGCTATTTTCTCTACAGGTTCTCTACTATCTACAAAGCCATGAGGTCATATTCAGTGGCACTCCCATAGGGCTTTTGTGTTTTCTATCCAGACGATTATTTTCTGTGAAATTCTAGGAATTAATTTTTAGGCCTAGCTTTCCTTATCAAATTTACTTGAAAGTAGCAAGCATATCAAAAGCTTTTTGGAGGGATTTTGTGGGAAAATCATATAAATATAGAAACCGTAATTGCAAATCCCTTCTTTCTTAAGGAAACTATTTTATATATGTTTAAATAAAAACAGAAATAAAGAAAAAAAAAAAAAGAAAAAAAAAAGAAAAACAGAACATAGAGGGACAACAGCACCATAGAAGGGGAAGGTACCTTGAGCTATAACAGTATCACATCCAAAGTCTTTCAGTATTTACAAAGAAAAAACCTGTCAGACATATTTGCAACAATTTTAATCCAATTCTTCATGGACTATGTTGCCACCTGCTATGTAATCCAGTAATGTAGATAAATGGGCATATTAGACCATCACAATGTGGCCAAATGTTGCAAATACCAACATCATTCTGTGACAATGTTAAAATGCAGATACCTGGTAAAAAATAATATTGAAGATATAATTTGCAGTTATTGATAAACCAGTGTACTGATTCTCCTGAGATACAGGGCAAGGCAAGCCAAGCCAGAGAACTGAAGCCCGTAGCACATCATACTGTATCTTGTATGAGGAACACAGTCACCATAAACTGTATGCAGTATTCTTAAAGAATACAAGGACAACTTTTCAAAGACAGACATTTATAAGGGAAGCCAAAGATTGAAATAGATTTGCATGTGCTACCTATAAGATTATTGAAACAGAGAGGTCCATAATCCTGCAGGACCACTATGGAACAAATTGATGACCTGATGTCAACTGATAAGCCAAGACCAAATGGGCCAACACTTTATCCAGGTGAAACTTCCAACAGCATTTTAAATGGGGGGGTGGGGGGTGGGGAAGTAAATAAGAATCCGTAATGATCCCAAACTAATTAAGGCCATGAAATACATTAATTGCTCATTAATGTTTACAACATGACACCTGGTTTTTTTCCAAGACAAAAGAATGGAACACTTGAGATACTTATATGCAAAGGAGCCATACATAATCTGTAGAACCACCTGGCAAATTTAGCCACCATTTTAGAATTCTGGATAAGCAGTGATTCAAGATTTATTGATATGTGGACAAGAGCAGCACCTCCTAAAATTGAGGATTAGTGACACTTCCTGTATTGAATATATGTCTACCGGGTTGATTGTTCTAGTCGTCCAATAAAGACTTCAGTCTGACCCTGAAAAATGGAGATTATTAAAGTAATACAAAGATTCTGGGATATGAAGGCAGTCTCCTAATTATTTATAGAGTTTACCAGCTGTCTTTTTAGAATTTGTGTACAGCTAGTGGAGAGATGCTATTTGGTTGAAGAAACGATAAGTTCAGATGAAGTCAAGAAGTTTGTCTTTTAGCTATTTTCTAGACTGTTTCATAATTTGTATAATTTTCTTCAAATGGTCCTTACAACAAAGATTCACTCTACTTTAATAAACAGGGAATTACATCATTTTATTACTCGCCATGCTGTAAAAGATATAATGTTTCTTCCCTTTACTCTGAACTTGCTTAATTTCCAGAATAAAAATCCAAACTTCAAAGCTGGAACCAATCAGTGAAAATTACTGGATTTGAACTGCTACAGGATATATTCTGCATTTGCAAGCACATGTCTTTTGCCTGTATATATGTCTTTTATTTGTTCTTGTAGTAGGCCAGAAGTCTACACCACCCACAGGAGTACTAAACCTTTTGAAGAAGTGTTATGTGACTTACCTGTATATTCAATTTACTTACTACAGCAAATATAATTTTCAAAACACAGATGAATAAACAGACTAGTGAATTTTCTCCTCCTTTTCCAATAACAACAGAAAAGGGACGAGATGTGTGACATCATAAAGTGCTCTGCTATGGCATTCATGTAGTGTGAACTCTTTCACTTTCCGTATTAAAATAGACAACAATTTTTTGCTCCCAGGTCTCTGGTTGGTAGGTTTGAACAGAACCTAGTTTCTGTAATGAATGAGAATATTCTTCCACTTTCTACTTTAAAGTTATTTTCAGCACTTTATACCCATTTTCTTTGGTACAAACATTGCCCCTTAGCTTAAATAGGCCCTTTGCTTTTCTCATGTTCATATTAAAAATTCCTATTTTAGACAGCAATCAAATGCTCTCTCATGTCTCTTTCATTTTGAAAGGCTCAACAAACCAAGCTTTCTAGACTGCTAAGAAAGCTTCTCCATTTCCTTGACCTTCTAAGTAGCCTTTTTCTGCATTTGTTATGCTTTGTGTTCTATATCTGTGATTTCATGGTCATTTGTATTAAAACTTTACATGGAATTGGCAAATATGCATATTCTTGGTTTTGTACTTAAAGGGAAGAACCATGTTGAAGGTTAGAAAATAGTCCATTAGTAGCATTCTTGATCTTTCTGATCTCTGCTCATGACAAGCTGTAATTTTGGGACAGTTTTTTTGTTTTGTTTTGTTTTGTTTGTTACAGAAGTATTTTAATTTGCTTTAAAATGTAAGGAAATTATATGCTGGTTATGAGACACACAGGGATGGCCTCTACAGAGTGAACTTAAAGTTCATATTTGCCTATAAAAATTCAGAATGGAACGATAGTGATTGAGCAAGCCCATTCCTCCCAAACCACCTCTAGTACCAGTGAATTTTATCTTCTTATTTGAAAACGTTGTTGGGTATATTGCTGTTCTTCTAAATGAGCATAAAACCTGTTACCACATCCAATAAGTGTGGCACGGAAAATGCTATGATTTCTCAACCTCCCACATTCATGGATAGCATAGGACTCTCAGTGAGACAGCACCAACCAGGAGCTTCTGCCAGGCTGAACAGAGTGTTATATCAAGTGAGGAACATTATTGTCAAGAAATTACAACCTCAACATTGACATAAATGTTGACAGCACCATTTCCACTGATAGTGGTATCAGAGCAGATTATGATTCACACAAGACTGCCCAAAGAGTGATGATTTAGATGAAATGCTTCCAAAAAAAAGAAAAAAAAAATCTGAAAGGAAAACTGCAGATGGCAAGGATTTTATCAGGCCACTGCTGAGATGGAGCACACTTTCTCTTCTGTTCTCAGAAGCATTCTGCCTGTAGAGATAAACTAACAATAATGAATTCTCTTTCTCCACCCTTTCCTTTCTTGATGGCAGCAAGAGGCATGATAGTAGGGCATGATAAATCCTGGGTGGTAACTGAGGGTGTGTAACTGCAAAAGATGTCATCTTTCAAATACATTCTACAAAGCTTTGGGGAATTCAGGGCCAAATCTGTTAATAGTGTGGCCTGAATGAAGCCAGTAAAGAGGTCTGAGGAATTAGCATGGCCCATAATTTCCAAATGCAACATTTTGAGTTTTCAGTCTGATAAAAAGCAAATGGATATGTCGAACAGTCAGAATTTACTGCAGTGTAGAATTTGCAAGGTGGGTTTTTTTTGTGTTTGTGGTACCCCCCGCCCATGACACTTCTTTCTTATTTCATACGTATTCACAACTCTTACTATCTCACTTTCTCTCACCCTTAGATGACAAACAACAAAGAAAAGGAACATGTTCATATCTAGCATATATAAGCAGTAAAGTAAACATGGATCACTTTAACCTTTAATTCCTGAGGAGAAATGAAGTAAATGTTTAAGAGCTTGCGTGAATGCTGCAGATGGGGTGAGAAGAAAAATATTGTACTAAAACAGTGTAGGAGGATGTGGCAGTCACAGTGATACTGCTATATAAGTGATAGTCTGATGTAAATTAGTGAATTTTTGTAGGGACAAGCAATGTCTCTTGACATACTTTCTAAAATAATGTGAAGAAAATTACACTTTTTTTATTATGGAATATTTTTTTTTTTTTTTTCTGAAATTGGACACAGAAATGGTAATTTGGAAATCTAAATAGGATTTGAAAGAAAAGGCAGTTGGTATCAGGAAAAAAAAAAAAAAAAAAGGTGAGATGATAATAATCTAACTGGAGTCTAGCCTGGCACATCAAGCACAGTTATTCTTCTGCTCTGAAAAATTTATGAACAGTTTCTTTAAAACTACATGTGGTGAAGAACTCTCTGAGTCATAGACTAGCAGATAGCTTCATTGAAAATAAGCCTATTGCGAGACATTGGGTCTACACAGGTGTGCAGAAGTCCAATTTTGAGGGTGGATTAACATGACTGTGACTGCTTGATATTTGCTCTGGGGTCACAATAGAAGCTAACATGCTTGTATAATTGGTAAGAATGACATGTAGAATATACAGTTAAAGAATGGTGTTATAGTGTTCATTTTCTGACATTAGGATCTACGTTGTGTCCCATAAAAAGGCTTTCTACTGAGCACAGATGTTCTTGACACCAAGCAATAGACCTTAACCTGATGATACTAGGAAGGCAAAGATTGACTACTGGCCCTATGACTTATTATATTGATGAATTTACACGTATATTTAACAGAAATGAACAATTTGCTGTAGAGATCAATGAAAGACTTCACTACATTTTTTCAGAAGTGGAGCTATATCCTGGGTTTGGTTTTTTTTTTTTTTTGGTTTTTTTTTTTTTTTTTTTTTAAGGGGAGTATTTGGTAGCATTCCTCAATTCAGTTTTTAATAAAGGTAGAATTTGTTTTTCATTGTACTTTGAGTGGAATAGAGGAACTCTGAAATTTAGAATGAGGATGTAGAAATTGCAAGAAAGACACAGTGATGCACAAATGCAGGACTTTTCCTAGCACAAATAAGTTTCAGCTGACCATATTCCACAGTATGATCACCCTGAAGGCAATCTCTAATGTTAGTATACCTGGGCGTAAAATATGAAAAAACTTAAATGCTTGATTTTAAAGATAGAATTGAAACAGCTCATATAGACTAAAGGTAACAAGTAGCTTGCAAGTTTATGCAATACAGTTTGGTATTACTCTCTATTTTTCAGTACCTTTTCAAAATCTTAGCTTCCCTTATGTCTTGCAAAATCCCACTATTTTTGTGTTAAATGTACTTCCATTCTGTTAATTTGCAAGCACCTAGTGGATTTCCCTGTAGGTAAAAAACAGAAATATAGAGCTGATTATCAATATCTTGCAAAAAAGTGCCCATATATCTATGGTTTTGAATTTATGAATGCAAAACTCCCAATCTGTTAAATATAGCCTGATCAAATATTTAATACAACATTTTAAATACTCATAAAGCTATTCTTAAATCACCAACAAGTATACTTACTGGGAAATTTTCCTTTGATCTGGAAAGTAAACAAAGAGCTCTGAATCCAAAAGACAAGTTTGCATTTAAGTTAGAACTGGACAAAATTTGTTTAGGTGATCACTTTTATCCTCAAACTTCAATGTCCCTGGAACAGTATTAAAAAACTGTCTGACACTTTTAGCATGAAGATCTTTCTGTATATGTAACAGTGTGTGTACAGCCAAATTTGATCTTTTCTATTTTGCAATATTTTATGAAATGTAATTTCATTTTATTCAGTATCCCTCATTTCTACTTACATAAATTTTAACAGGTTTATGATCTCATCTTCTAATCTGCCTAGGCTGTGTTCAGTGTTCAGAAAGCTTTAAGTAATTCCCTTCAGATTCTCTGGTCATGGCAGAGACTTAGTCTGCTCTATATACAACAATTTTTAGGCTACTCAAAGTAATGTTGCTAAAAAAAAACCACGAAAGACTAATCAACTTTGCTGCCCATGTTCTTAATCACCCATGTAATCCATTCTCTGTTGACTAGAGATGAGGTATTTGAGAAACTAGCGTGTATCTCAAGATTTGGCCTTTAATTTTTCTTAGAGAAATGACATTTTTCACTGCAGGCCTTTAAAAAGTAGAGAACTATTTAACAAATCTACTCACCTTTATTTCTTCTTTGAGATAAAAAAGAAAGGAAATGCCAGTATAACACATGTTGATTCCTTGTGAATGCGTATCCTGTATTTTAAAACCATTGCCTTTTTAGCAGGCTGCTTTTGGGAAGCTAAAGAGCAGTGCGGAGGTTTGAGAGCAGCATAGGAAACATGGGGAGAGCTTGCTGGAATATAAATGTTGCAGTACAGTAATTATTTCTAAGAGCCAGGTTTAGAGAGAAAGAGGAAAAGCAAAATAAATTGGAAAGGGGGAAACAAAAAAAGAAAGGGAGAAGGGAAACAAGAGGAAAGGAGAACAAATTGAAAGGCAAAGAGGAAAAAGGGGGAATATGGAGGAGGAATAAGAAGAATAAGGAATTTGAAGAAGGGATGTTACTCTTTAACCCTGTAATACCCTATTGCCATTGGTAATAGAAGGCCACAGGCTTTGTTATGACTTTACAACACCTCAGGTCTGTGGCTTGCCAGGCTTGCACTGGCTGAACTTTTCTTGACCTGCATGCACCTTCATTTCACCTGGTTTAGCTGTAACTGCGTTTTTTCTAATTACAAGGTGACTATGACTGGTTTGCATTGCTTTTGTTTATCTTTGTGTGATACAACCACAGCTATATATAGATAGAAATAATAAGCAGTTATTCTGCATAGAAGGAGATATTTGTGACTCTAACATAATGACAGTGTAGAGAAATACAGACCTGATATCCTAGCAGAAGCCTTGAGAAATGAGAACATGGGATGAAGGGCAGAGGAGTGCAGGTGCAGGGTGATAACAGGTGAGTCACAGGCTGAGACTGGACAACCCACAGCTATAAACAACTCATCTATGGTCAGTTAAAGAAACACAGACCTGGAGCTGGATGAAATTAGTTTTAGGGGTAACAAAGAGAACAAAGAAATAGTATCTAACATTCCTAAAAGGGAACATCTATAGCACATTAGCATGTAATGTGGAGGTTACACAGGTTACACAGGGAGATTAGACTAATGAAGAAAGAGCAAGCTGCAAAAGAGTGTTTGGAAACATGTAAAAATGACACCAAGTGGATCCTAGAGAGAGGAGGAAGAAACTGTCAACATCAGCATGTTATTCTTCTTGGCCAAGAACTCCAGATGCTGACAACTCACCGTAATCCCCTGCCACCACTACTACCACCATCAGAAAGAAACCATCAACCTTGGACTCAGAGGAGTAAGGGAATGGTAAGCGTAATAGCAGGACAAGGGGTAGAATCTAAAAAGTGTGTGTATTACAGTTTTAATCATGTTATTATTGTTGTTTCTTTTCTATAATAATACGATGTGGACTAACAATTATTCTTGGATTAGACTGTTAAAATTTCAACTATACTAACAGTAAGTTTGTATCTTCATACCTAAGGTGTGTTTCCCCTCGCCCATAAACCAAGATTTTCATTTTAACAGGGGAAGGAGAAAAAAGGGAAAGGAGCAAAAAGGGGAAAGGGAAGCAGAACTGGAAAGAGAAATGAGAAGGGGAAATTGAAAAAGAGGGAGAAGGGGAAGCAAATTACAACATTTATTGCTAAGTAAGACAAACCTGTTTTTTATCAGAGATGAGGAAGAACGGAAAGAAAAAATAGCTGCAAATTGCTTTAAATGTACAACTATTTACATCACAAAGTGCCTCAAAGAAGTGTTCAGCTTTATCTGCCTGTATTACGTCCTAGCACAGTGGTCAACTTTGGAAAGACTTGAAAGACCTTTCCTTTCTTTTTCCAACTAAATCTAATGGCCTGGTCCTAGGACTATTACCTACACATCAGAGAAATGAAAATTGCTCTCTCTCTTTTTTATTATTATTTGTTTGCCCACCAGAGAATTGTGTGTTGGAATTTATTGCGGATACAGAAAGGAGTACAAATGACCTGTAGTAGTGAGCTGTTCTTTCAAACCTCCAAAGGCACTTGGCATTGAGCAGCAAATATACAAAAGCTTCTGTAAGGTGCCTCCTGCTGTTTTTCACCACTGGGCTCTGTAGACAGCAACACTGCAATGCAAAGATGGGTGAAGTAAAATAAAGAAGGAAGGAGATTTTGTTCGGTGTAGATTGACTTTGGTGGAGATGTGTCAGTTTACACTGATGGAAGATCTGTTCCAAGAAGTCTACAGAGCTGACCTTACCTTCTTCTCTAGGCAAACATTGCATTGACTTTGCTGAGAATCTGTTTCCAGCTGTCTGCATTTTATTTCAAGTTTGCAATACTTGGAGGGTGGTGGTTTGGTTTGGTTGGTGTCCCCCCCATTTGTTTGTATTTCTAAGCTCCAGCTCTTGGAGTAAAGTGATTACAGAAAAACACCATCAGTTTTATTTATTGACTGAAGCCTCATAGTACAAAGAAGGGTTCTGTGATCATAATTAGCAAGTCATTACTTAAATCCCCCAAACCACAAGAAAAAAAAAAAATCCACATCCTTAAATATATATTCCAGTAACAGAGAAAGAAAGATGAAGGGAGGAAAGATTAGAGATTTTTTAAGCCAACATCATTTTTAGGGACGTAGCTATATTTTATAGGAGATTTATCAAGTGATTACCAAAATTTAATGGTAGGAATGTCAAATACTCCACAGTGTTACAGTGTCATTCATTTCAGCAGATTTATAGAGATAAAGTGGAAGACACAAAAAGTAAAGCTATGTCAAAAGTTGTTTTTATTCTGAGAAGGTGAAGTGCCACAGAATCATGCCTCCTCTTTGGCGGTGACTGGCGTTATGTGTGTGTATTCACATGCATGCCTATAGATGTTGGATGCATGATTCCTCTGTGTGACTGTCATTCATCAGACTGGCTTTTCATTCATTTTATAGTATCAAAAATTCCTGAGGGGTGAGGCTTGCTGGCTTCAAATCATATCTTCCTCTCAAACCTGTATTCGTTTGAATTTTAAATAAAGGAGAGAAGAAAGGGGCAGCTAATACGTATGTGTGGGGGAAACTGCAGCACACCTCTCTCTTTCATGCTAGAGCAGAAGCAAAGACAGTACCACGCTTACCCGCCTTGTTAAATTTTTAACTCTGAAAGAACATACTCTATCTCATCATGAGAATGGAGCAGCAGCTATTTTGTTTGGGTTTTTGTAAGCAGCTTGCTAGGGTGATTCAACTGAAGGGAAATAAAGGAAAAAACAACGATTAAAATAGAAAAGAATCCAACTCTCATCTACCTGAATTACAAAAAAAAAAACCTCAACAAAACAACAAACTAACACAAATTTTATCCATTTAATATCAGAATTTAACAGTGAATTAAATAAAAGCTGAATCAGAGTCGAGGCTAGAATTAATGAACAATTTGAACAGCTGAACTAAAGGCATCCACTTGCTGATTTCTGTCAGACTGGAATCTTATAATGTGTAATTCTTTTTTTTCTTATTTTTTTTTTTTTCTGTGAATATTTTCAAATTCAGGCATTTTGCAGTATTGATTCCTGTGGGCTGTAACTCTCACAAGATGGAGTTCTCTCCACCTAACAGCCAGTGTGCTGTCATTTCAGAATTTCTGGGGCCTGCTACCGGGTGTCTCACTCTGGCTTAGCTTTTGGAACAAACTTAGTTGTATCTCAATTTAACTGTGGATGAAATAGTTGTAAATGTGCTTATTTCTCACAGGGTTTGGAGAAGTTATTTCTTATGTTTTCTCTCTCATTCACTTTTATTGTTCTTTCACTCTTACTTTATGTTTCCCTATCTGGCTTATAACCAGCCATTAGAGCAAAATCTATCCTCTCTTGAAGTCAACAGTAAATGTCCCCGACTTTGTTATTTTATACATATAATTGTAATGTCTTTGGAAAAGACACTGTGCTTTCAGTAAGATTCTGATCTATGCCGCCTGCTTCATCTAAAAGTTAGAAGGCCCTAAGCCAGTCAGCTTGGCTTCTTCTGTGGCTAGAAACATGTCTGGAGGAGGGCTCATCTTCTTAAAAGAAAGATGTCCAAGTAATGTGGAAAGAATTTCCCTCAGGAGGTACTTATTTTTCTCCATTGACTACGGAGGGAATCTAGGCAACTCGCTTAGATGAGGTGCCTATTTTTCAGAGTGATAAACTTAGTTGAAAAGAATGGGAAGAATTCATCTCACTTAGGTTAAGACATCTAAGTTAGGCATTTTGGTATGAACTAGTCATTCTAAACTCCTTTTATAAGTAAAGGAGAGATATAAGCACTTTTGCTTATTCCTCAGGGCTGTTCATTTCATCCTAAAATGGCTTGTTAAAATAGGTCAGATGACTTCACACTTCCAAAACTGAGAGAGATGAATCTGACCTATATGCTCAAAAGTACTCGGCACAAAAAGACTTTGATTTTAGTCTTATTCTATACCATCAGTATAATGAAAATTATAAATAATCACTCTAATATTTGGTGGGAGTTTTTAGAGAAGCAGAAGAAATAATAACCTTGAATTATTCTCATTACCTGATTCATATGACAATCTTTGATTTTCCTCTGCTTCTTGATTTTACTTCCATACTTAGAGATTACTTGTTTAGAGATGCATAGTTCCTTTTTCTTCTGTCATATCTTCATCCAACAGAGCAAGCCTTGAAGTGACTGTGGGTGTGGTGGAGAAGCAAAACTTAGTTACATACCTGTCCTTTTATTTCTATTTCCCAGTACCTAAACAGACGGGTTGTGGGAATCTCACAGAAATGTCTAGCTAGGCAGGGAGATGGGTGCCCCGATAGAAAATCAAGATGCATTGTTTGTGTTGGTAGAACTAGGGAACCCATGCTAACACTGTCAGCAGCTGACAGTTTCAGACTTGCTTGTATTTTCTACTCTCCCTCCCCTCAACTATTCACGTTGATCAGCATGGTTTTATTCTGCTTTGTTCTGTGTTTTTAATTTACTTCTGTAAATTAGGCTACAATGCTGAACTTGGAAAGAGATTTCTTTTTGTGCCCCCAAAGGAAGACATTTCATGCTCTTTTCAGATCCTTTTGGCAACTGTCAAGGCATTTTGATCTCAAAGTCTTGTCTTACCAGGATGGCTCCATCTCCTCTGATTTTATCATGTCGTCCTTACAGAGATCAAGAGGGTATCTGTACTAGTTCAGATCAATTCTATGGAGAGTTATGAAAATTAGAATGAAACTCTTGACCTTAACCTTGGATACATTGATTTGGATGCAGGAATGATGGACTGCTCGCTGTAGCTCATTTTTCCTTCAGAAGACTGTCTTATTTCGCACCCAGTGGAGTTCATTTAACATAGTTTCATTCGTTCATTGTTATTGTTATTTGCAGGCATGAAGTGTTATGAGGAACATTTGTCTAGCATCCGTCAAAGGGCTCAAGCCCAAACAAACCTGGACTCAAATTTTACTGTGATGTGGCAAGTGCTTCCTGCTGTAATCTTCTGTAGTCTAGTTATTTCCCATTTTCATCTAGAGAGTTGTTTTTGCCAAGCCCTGGAACAGCCAAGAGATAGGCACAGGTCTGCAAAGTATGCGTATTCTTCATTGTTAGTAGTTCAAATAACTATTGCTGAAAGTCTCTTTGGCTTACCATCCACCACAGCCATTTTTCACAATTGTTTTTGAAAAAACAGGAGACTAGATTTAGC
>NW_009649716.1:0-14187 GCF_000708025.1 Charadrius vociferus
CTGTTTTACCTCAAACCAGGACAGCTGATAGCACTAGAGACAGGACAAATCACAGGCCAAGAATCAGATACCAAATAACGTGTCTCAGGGTGCTGAGGCCAGGCCCATTTGCAAGCAAATTATATCGTGTGAAGCTGGCATGCTCAATGCATGACAACTGATGCACTCACTGCAAGGGGGCTGGACTAGGTGATCTCTAAAAGATCCCTTCCAACCCAAATCATTCTATGTGTTGCTGCTTTTGCTCTCAATCTGTTACAAATGCTACTTTTAAGAACACCAGTAAATATGTAGAGAAACAAAATAAGAGTTTAATGTTTCACAAGATACATTTCTTTAATATTGTAATCACAGAAACATGATTTTGTACAGGAATGTGTAAGTGAACATTAATCAATGCAATTACATTTGTTTCAAAGATCAGGTAAACATACTACAGAACATTGTATTGTAAAGAACAAAAATATCTGCTTTCTGGCCTTACAGTGCACATTTTGGTGCAAGTATTAAGACACAATAGTGTTCAATTCAGTGTATTGCAGAACATAATGCCACAGTTAACTTCAAAGAGGGTAATGACATACAGCTTGTTAATAAAATGTTATGGTATATAAAACCACCACGTGTTAATTCATAAAATATATAGTGGTTTATTTGGATGATTTTGAAGCGATTTCAGTGTGGAATTTAGTTTTTATCCAGGACAAACATCCAGAGTCTCTTGTTATTTTAGGCGATGGATTTGGCTTCAGGTAGGAATGCCTCCCAGTATTTTATTAGCTTGTAGAGAAGGAAAGAAAAACAACACAACCACCACCTTACTTTAAAGTACTGAATGTTGGAAAAGAACACCCATACACCTTCCTCCTCTTCTACTGATTTTGTCTCCACTGGACAAAGAAAAAACACAGATGCTTCCATTCACATTATTCATTGTCCATTCATTAATTGTCCATTCACATTATTACGTGATGCAAGAAAAACAAGTAATAAATACACAAATCTGCTCATGCAGACAGAGTTATTCTTACACATTGAGCCCATTGCCACAGAATATAATTATACAGAATTTGTTTGCATAGTGAGTTTGCCATTCTTACCTCTAAAGGTGGGTTTGGGTTTTTTTTAATTATTTTATTAAACAAAGCTGGAGGGTTATATCCCCAGATTGAAAAATGGAAATATTCCAGACACTCATTTGGGAACCAGGCCTACTTCTGAGTCACTGAAAGCTGTTTTACTGCTGTACAATACTCAGTACTACTTTTTTTTTTTAAAAAAAAAAAAACAAAAAAAACAACAAAACCAAACAGATAAGCATTTGAGTATTCAAGACTCTTCAGTAAGCCTAAGCACATATTTAATGCATTTTACTCCAATCTAAAAGTAAAAGTATTACTTGAATAGAAAAGACTCTACACTCTCCCCCAAACTTCTCTGATGAAGTTTCTCTCTTGCTCCCCTGAATTAGGGCTATTCAAGTGAGAACAGTAATAGCTGGGAAACAGCAATCATTATGTTCTCCTACAATATATTACAGACTAGAGTTAGTTCTCTATGTTTTAGAAACTTCTATACTTAAAGCCTGTCTTTTTTAACTAACCTAATATGGAACATATCAAGTATTAACTCGTACAAAAATTTTAAAATTTCTTACCTGCTGTTGTGTTTGCACTAATGATTCTAAGTACTTGATAATAACAGTTTTAAAGTCTTTCACTCGTTCCCTCTGTTAATAAAGTAAATAATTATTGCAGATTAACCTCTTAACCAAGTTGGCTTGGAACATCAATATTATCTAAAGCAAAACTGTCATTTATTTGGACAAAATTATACATGCCTCAAATCTTTGCAATTCCTCACGAATGGTTTTGGAGATCTGTTCAAAATCTTTTTCCCCTTGCTGAACTTTTGTCTCCCACTGGGAAAGGAAAAATATGCAGAGATAAGACTGCATTCTCTGTTCAGTCTATTGGTATCTGAACTGTTATTTAGTATATTAGTGATAGTCATTCAAGAGTTGAAAAGCACCTATTTGTTTTTTGACATACTTAAGGGAAAGTCCCAGTACAGTAATTTCAAAACAACAATTTATAGAGAAGGATGTCATCATATCAGTTAAAACAATGATATCTCTAAGGTAAATTTATCTGTATACCAAATATAAAAATACCTTAATATTGTTATTAACATATATTTAGTACCAAAATCGTAAAGATTCTTTAGCAAAGAAAAAGGATCTCTAAAGCTTTATTAGCTACTCCCTTTACAAACACTGCTATAAAAGGAATCTAAACCTTTTAAGTTTTCTTACCTGTTCAATCAAATACGAAAAAGTCTCAAAAAATTAGTTGCCTGTACTTTCCTATTCACAGAAGAGATTATTAAATCTTCAACTTTGCCTACGGTCAAGTAAATGCTTATCTTTGTCATATCTCTGCTGCAGATGACAAGTGAACAAGGATGTATTTATTGGTCGGAACATATTTAGGCAAGCCAAAGTACAAGCTCTCTTGCTCAGTGAGGACAGTTTTAAGAGACAGCAGGAATTAAAAAACAAACAAACAAACAAACCAAAAACTTGCAAATAAGAGCACAGAAGGAAAATTCAGAGGAAGTGAAGCTGCTTGTAGAGTTTTGCCATACTGGGAACAAAGCATTAATATCAATACTACAAAACACTTGGTCATGTTTATCCTTATTTTATGTCAAAAGACATCCGGCTACACAATTAAGAAAGCATCACCAGCTACATTACCTTATCATCTTTTGCACCTCCTTTTATGCAACTATATTGCTAAATTTAAACCATCTGTGCAAGTATATTATGAAAAAAGCTATCATCCTGACACATCAGACTTGCTGAACATGTTAACATGCTGCATGTTAACAGACATTCTAAAAATGCAACTGTATCTGTTAATCTCAATATACTAACTGAATTATGGGAGCTAATAGATCTGGTAACAGTTAACTTCCTCACAAAAAAAGCAGCTATACACCAATATAGTATATTCCTGCTAGCAATCTAGTGGTGCTCTTTAATCACAAGAGCATTTTGTGGTGCAGTGTTGTCTTACTGTTGCGATATGTAATGAACACCTATTCAAATAAATATCTTGAGATGTTTATGGTTTTAGTCTGTACTTATTCAAAGTTCACTTATTGTCTTTTCAGATGTACACTCATGGAGCTATACAATAAGTCATGACAGGATCGTAGAATCATAGAATCATCTAGGTTGGAAGGGACCTTTAAGATCATGAAGTCCAACCATCAACCTAATACTGCCAAGTCCACCACTAATCCATGTCCCTAAGCACCACGCCTACCCATCTTTTAAATACCTCCAGGAATGGCAAGTCTACCACTTCCCTGGGCAGCCTGTTCCAATGTTTGAGAACCCTTTCGGTGAAGAAATTTTTCCTAATATCCAATCTAAATCTCCCCATGCACAACTTGAGGCCATTTCCTCTCATCCTATCGCTTGTTACTAGTGCAAAGAGCCCAACCCCCACCTCTCTACAACCTCCTTTCAGGTAGTTGTAGAGAGTGATAAGGTCTCCCCTCAGCCTCCTTTTCTCCAGACGAAACAACCCTAGTTCCCTCAGCTGCTCCTCATGAGGGGTCTAGAGAACAAGTCTTATCAGCATGTTGCCCTTCCCTGGGCATGCTCCACATGTGTCTTTCTTGTAGTGAGAGGCCCAAAACTGAACACAGTATTTGAGGTGGGGCCTCACCAATGCCAAGTACAGGAGGACAATCACTTCCCTAGTCCTGCTTGCCACACTATTTCTGATACAAACCAGGATGTTGTTGGCCTTCTTGGCCACCTGGGCACACTGCTGGCTTATATTCAGCTGGCTGTCAAACAACACCCCCAGGTCCTTTTCTGCACTTGGCCTTGTTGAATCTCATACCATTGGCCTTGGCCCATCGATCCAGTCTTTTCAGATCTCTCTGTAGAGCCTTCCTCCCCTCAAGCAGATCAACACTCCCACCCAACTTGTGTCATCTGCACGCTTACTGAGGGTAACTCCATTCACCACAACTCTTTGGGCACGGCCATCCAGCCAGTTTTTTACCCAGTGAACAGTACCCCCGTCCAAGCCATGAGCAGACAGTTTCTCCAGGAGAATGCTGTGGGAAAGTTTCAAAAGCTTTACTAAAGTCTGGGTAGACAACATCTACAGCCTTTCCCTCATCCACTAAGTGGGTCACCTTGTTATAGAAGGAGATGAGGTTAGTCAAGCAGGATCTGCCTTTCATAAACCCATGCTGACTGGACCTGATCACCTGGTTGTCCTGCATGTGCCTCGTAATGGCACTCAGGATGATCTGCTCCATAACCTTCCCAGGCACTGAGGTCAGACTGACAGGCTTGTAGTTCCCTGGATCTTCCTTCCAGTCCTTCTTGTGAATGGGCATCACATTTGCCAGCCTCCAGTCAACTGGGACCTCCCCGGTTAGCCAGGACTGCTGATAAGTGATGGAAAGTGGCTTGGTGAGCACTACTGCCAGCTCCCTCAGCACCCTCAGGTGGATCCCATCTGGCCTCATAGACTTGTGTATGTCTAAGTCCGGTAGCAGGTCCCTCACCATTTCCCGTCAGATTATGGGGGCTTCATTCTGCTCCCCTCCCTGTCTTCCAGTCAGGGGGCTGGGTACCCTGAGGACAACTGGTCTTACGACTAAAGACTGAGGCCAAGAAGGCATTAAGTACCTCAGCCTTTTCATCATCCTTTGTCACTATGTTCCCCCCTGTCTACTAAAGGATGGAGATCATCCTTAGTCCTTTTATTCCTAATGTTTGTAGAAACATTTTTTATTGTCCTTAATATCAGAAGCCAAGTTAAGTTCTAGTTGGGCTTTGGCCCTTCTAATTTCCTCCCTACATAGCCTCAAAACATTTTTATAGTCCTCATGAGTGGCCTGCCCTTTCTTCCAAAGACCATAAGCAACCTGACCTGCAACCATAGCTCTCCGTTCAGCCAGGCTGGTCTTCCCCAACAGCTTGTTTTTTGGCACATGGGGAGGCCTGTTCCTGCACCTTTTATACTTCCTTTTTGAAGAATGTCCAGACTTCCTGGACTCCTTTGCCCTTCAGGACTGCCTCCCAAGGGACTCTGTCAACCAGGCCGCTTACCAGCCAAGTCTGCCCACCTCCCCGCCCCCCAAGACCAAGGTGGCAGTTCTACTAACCCCTCTCCTTCTCCAAGAATCAAAAACTCTATCATTTCATGATCACTATGCCCAAGACAGCCTCAACCTTCACATCACCCATGAGTCCTTCCCTGTTCGCAAACAACAGATCCAACAGGTCACCTTCCCTAGTCGGCTCCCTCACCAGCTGTGTCAGGAAGTTATCTTCCACACACTCCAGGAACCTCCTAGACTGTTTCATCTCCGCTGTATTGTATTTCCAGCAGACATCTGGTAGGTTGAAGATCCCCACAAGAACAAGGGCTAGTGAACATCATACTTCTCCCAGCTGCTTATAGAATATTTCATCAGCCTCTACATCCTGACTGGGGGGGTCTATAACAAACTCCCACCATGATATCTGCCTTGTTGGCCTTTCCCCTGATTCTTACCCATAAACACTCAACTCTATCATCGCCATCATTGAGCTCCAGGCAATCAAAACACTCCCTAACAGACAGGGCCACCCCACCACCTCTCTTTCCTTGCGTATCCCCTCGGCCACCCCACCACCTCTCTTTCCTTGCCTATCCCCTCTGAAGATTTTATAGCCATCTATTGCAGCACTCCAGTCATGCAAGTCATCCCACCACATTTCCGTGATGGCAACTATATCATATTTTTCCTGCTGCACATTGGCTTCCAGCTCCTCCTGTTTGTTGCCCATGCTGCATGCGTTAGTGTAGATGCATTTCGGTTGGCCTACTGATCCCGCCACCTTTTTGCTGGGAGAAGCCCTAATTCCTACCTGACCATTCCCAGGCACTGCCGTAGTTTCTAACTCATCAATGACCCTTACATCTTTGCTGCCACATGGGTCTCCATCCCCTACCTTCACTGAGACAGCAGACCAAAGGACCTCACTAGCATACCATCCCACAAACACTGGCACCCCGCCCCATGGCTTATCTCTAGCAAGCCTGATTTCATCCCCTTTCCCCTTCAAATCTAGTTTAAAGCTCTTTCAGTGAGCCCTGCTAACTGCTGTGCAAAGATCCTTGTCCCCCTTTGAGACAGGTGTACCTGATCAGACACCAGCAGGCTTGATCTGCTGGCTCTTCCTGTTTCTTCCCTCATCATTCCCTGTAACTGGAGGGATAGGGGAGAACACTACTTGTGCTCCTGATCCCTTAACCAGTCATCCCAAGGCCTGGAAGTTTCTCTTGATTGCCCTCAGGTTTCTTGTTGCCACTTCATCACTGCCTACCTGAAAAATCAGTAAGGGATAATAACCTGAGGGCCATATCAGGGAAAGAAGCTTTCTCTTTATATCTTTAACCTGGGCCCCAGGGAGGCAGCAGACTTCCCCTGAGAAGTGGCTCTGGTCTGCACATTGGGCCTTCCACTCCTTTCAGGAGGGAGTCACCTACAACAATGACCCATCTTTTTGTCTTTACTGAAGAGGTTTTGATGCAGGATGTAGTTTGGCTTAACCTCAGCAACACCTCCATACTAATTGAATCATCATCCTTGTCATTGTTTGGTTCCACTTGTAGAACCTCATACCTGTTTTGCAAGGGTACCCTGGGAAGGTGGGGGAGTTACTGGGAAGACACACCTGCTGTGCCATGCCCCATTGTTACCATTACCAATGGTAACATGCCCATTGTTACCATTGCCCCCTATCCTCTAAGTCACCATATTCAGCCAGTCAGAGAGAGGACAGGGAATCCTCTGTATCATGTGCCTGTTGGGCCTGGTTCAGGGAAGGTAGGATGTGACTCCAGCAGTCTATCTCCCTCTCACTCCCTGATAGTTCTAAATCTACTTACCTCCACCCAGAGCTCAATCACTAGGCAGAGGGGTTCCTCTGTCTGGGCACATCTCCCACAGGCATGCTCACTGCTGCCCTCTGATACTGGCCTCAGAGCAGAGCACAGCCTACAGCCTGACACCTGGGTGGCAGCATGCTCCTACAAGAGTTTGGGAAGCTGCCTCAGTCCTGCTGGGTGCAGAGCTTAGGGAGGCCAAGGCTTTCTGCCAGGTGGATACCACAGCTCCCTGGTCAAGCTGGTACAGCTTCAGCACCCTTCCACACAAACTGCCACACCACACTCTGTTCACAGCGCTCCCTAGGGCTGCCTTTTATGGGAGTGGGGTGGGCGCCATTACTGCTGGCCCCACCCCTGCCTCGTAAGGAACCCTCGTGCGAGCTGCCAGCTCCTGCGGGCTGCCTGCACTCTCCCGGCCTCGCCCCGGCTGCGGAAAGCTCAGGAGAAGCCCCTTTTTGCCGAGAACCCTCGCTCCCTTGCAGACGTACTTGCACCAGAGCTGTCCCTTGGTGAATGCTTCAGAGAGACACTAATGAGCACAGCCTAGAGAGTTAGCTAATAACTAAAACAATATAAAATTCACTCTAGGAAAAGACTGCTTTGAAATAACTTGTGCCTTCCTATTACATCATCTTAGAGGTGCCCGAGACTTCAGAGAAAGTCTCTATAAGCCTATGGACCCACATCCCAGTTTCATCATATCCAAACACCAGGGTTTGTAGGAATTGTCACTGGATAAGTTTGTCATCTTACAGCTTCTGACAAGGAAAAATCTTCCCCTTATTTAATATGGTTTTTTGAGGACTATTCTTTTACCTTTTATCTGCACAAAGGAACTGAGTCACAGATAAAGCTTAAGCTACATAGGCTTCAACATTTCAATATCTCTGTCAAAAGGACTACTATTAAAGAATTCAGCAACTCTGAATATATTTCAGCAGAAGCAATAATTTTCTGCCAGAATATTCAAATTCTGAGTTTACTAACAACCTTCTCTAAACACACAATAAAGTAGGAAAAATAAATCCTTCAGGAACATCATTAATTCTTTTTATATTAAGAATGAGAATGGGTCATTGAGTATTTCCTACTACTCCAAACACTCAAGAATTAGTTTTGCCAGTGAGTTCCAGCTCACTTGTCGCATGGTGGAGGAATGACATCAAGAGAGCCAACCAGCAAGAATGTGGTCACAAAAGAGCGATGCTTTTTTCCCCCCAGTCAACAAGGGCCTTTTTTAAGAAAAAAAGAAAGCCATGTTAATGAGAAGCTTCAACACTGTATGTAAAATATATTGAAGTGCAGAAAGAACAAAGCAGCTTGGGTTAGTGACCAATGAGGCAGCCAAACAAATAAAGTGCATAAGAGATTGAAATATGCAATGATGTTCTTCATTATTTCATGAGAAAATGAATGTCCTACCTCTTCAATTTCCTTAGTGAAGCATGTTAGAAAAAGTGTATAATTTATGAAACTTCAACATGTTAGACTGTTACAGAAATTATAATATATGTATACATTTAATATATTTAAAAGTAGATATGCTGGATCATTAAGTAAAACATGAGAACAGTTCTCCATTAGTCTTTTTAGCTAGATTTTAGCTTTAGAAGTCGAGATGTTCTTCTGACTACCCAAGTCATCTGCAAAGGTTAAAAGCATTTTTAAACTTGTTCATGTTCCCCTCCTCTCATCTCCCAGACTCTGTAGAGATAGTATTCGACTGCCTTAAATATCTCAGAATGGGTAACAATTGTACACATCTCATATTTTAAATAAATTCCTTTTAACAATTTCATTAAATATGGAAAATAGCAAATACGTGATTTATAAACAAAAATTGTATAAAATAGTGCATTAATGGGGACTGAATGAATCAGTACAAAAAGTCTGGCCTCCAGAATAATATAAATACTTGACAACATTACCTCTTTTATATCATCTTTAGCTTGCTGCAGTTTATCAGGTCTGTTGGCAAGTTGGAGCTTTGCTTCAGATTCACGTTTTTTTTGTAAAGTGACCTGAGCATCTTGCCATTTCTGCCAGCATTTCATTCGATGATCAAAAACACCCTGTAAGCATGGGCATTTATTAAGCAATTGCAATTGTTGAAGCTATCTAAATTCCTATTAGGAAAAGATATTTCTGGATAAAACTGGAACAAGCATACTCAAAAGAAACTTCACTGTGTCTTGGATTTCATTTGACAGCATGCTCGCACACCTAAATACCATCTAAAAATAACAGAGGGCATTCAAGAAGCCTCTTTAGAGCAGACACCTTGGTGCTCCAAATCATTTTGTGTTCCTTGTCCCATCACAATACTAGCAAAACAACCACTGCAAAGTGCTGTAATATACAAATGCTTCTCTAAATACAGATTCTAGCAAACTTTTTCATTGACTATACACATAACTGGCAGTACATTTTTGTTAGCAACGAATGGAGTTAGTAGAATTAAAGTATATATTTTTAATATATTATGTATTCTATATAAAATATAGAATAACAACTATATATAATAACATATAGACGATAACTAAATCTATTATATGTGTGTGTATAGATATATAAAATATAAAAGTATATACCCAACAGCCTGACAAGTTCAAAGATATTTCTGGATAAAATTCTTAAGACACCCCTGTGATGGGTTGACCCTTGGCTGGCTGCCAGACCCCCACCCACAGCTGCTCTCTCATTCCCCTTCCTCAACAGGATGGGGGGAGAACATGAAGATGAAGAAAAAGCTCGTGGGTCAGGATAAACACAGGGATATCACTTACGAATTACTATCACAGGCAAAACTGACTCAATTTGGGGAAGATTATTTTATTGACAATTTAAAAACAGAGTAGGATGGTGAGAAACAAAGACAAAAACTAAAACACCTTCCCCCCACCTTCTTCCCAGGCTCAAATTCATATAAAATATAAAAGTATATACCCAACAGCCTGACAAGTTCAAAGATATTTCTGGATAAAATTCTTAAGACACCCCTGTGATGGGTTGACCCTTGGCTGGCTGCCAGACCCCCACCCACAGCTGCTCTCTCATTCCCCTTCCTCAACAGGATGGGGGGAGAACATGAAGATGAAGAAAAAGCTCGTGGGTCAGGATAAACACAGGGATATCACTTACGAATTACTATCACAGGCAAAACTGACTCAATTTGGGGAAGATTATTTTATTGACAATTTAAAAACAGAGTAGGATGGTGAGAAACAAAGACAAAAACTAAAACACCTTCCCCCCACCTTCTTCCCAGGCTCAAATTCACTCCTTCATTCCCAACTCCTCTACCTCTCCCCTGCCTGAGCAGTACACGAGGGATGGTGGTGGATGCAGTCAGTTCAAAACAGTTCCTCTCTGCTGCTCCTTCCTCCTCACACTTTTCCCCTGCTCCAGCACGAGTCCTTCCCCCAAGCTGCAGTCCTTCAAGAACTGCTCCTGCATGGGCTCCTCTCCACAGGCCACAGTTCCTGTCAGGAGCCTGCTCCTGTGGGGGCTCTCCAGGACTGCAGCTTCCTTCAGGGTACATTCACTTGCTTAGGTGCGGTCCTCTCCACAGGTTGCAAGGAAATACCTGTTCCAGCACCTGGAGTCCCTCCTTCTTCTCCGACATTGGTGTCTGCAGGATTGTTTCTTACACTTCCCCCTCACACACACACACTCTGCTGAGCAGCAATTTGTCCTTTCTTAAATATGTTTTCACAGAGGTACCACCAGCTTTGCTGATTGGCTCAGCTTTGACCAGTGGTGGGTCCATTGGGGAGCTGTCTGGAACCAGCTGTGTCTGGCACGGGGCAGCCCCTGGCCTTTTCTCACAGAGGCCACCCCTGCAGCCCCCCTGCTACCAAAACCTTGCCACGTAAACCCAATACAACCCATCTCCATGTCAAAACCTAATCATGCTGTACACCAAAATTGAATACTTTCTTTAATGAGATGTAGATCCACAAGTGATATTTGTTGTTTATTTACTGAAACTATTAGTTATCTAATATGGCCAAATTATGTTCTTGAAAACATTTTATGAGCATACTATAAAAATAAGTTACCTGAAAGAAACACGTACAGCATGCTAACTAGTATGGTGTCCCTAAATACTCTGCACAATTAATATTGCTCTAATTAGAAGATATTCACCATTTAGATTTTTGTCTGGATCCTATTAATCCATGCCTGGTTTTTTTTCACAACAATTTTTTTATCATGGGAAGAATTGATCATAGATTCATTCATTTTACTTGATTGGAATTTCAGGCAAAAACTCAGCAAGTCTTAACTGTGTAATGCATACAAACATTCATAGAATCATAGAATGGTTTGGGGTGGAAGGGACCTTAAAGATCATCTAGTTCCATCCCCTCTGCCATGGGCAGGGATACCTTCCACTAGATCAGGTTGCTCAAAGCTCCATCCAACCTGGCCATTTACCTTAAACATACAAACTGCAGTGTGACCCTAAATACAAAAAGTAAGCATTTTTTCCAAGCAGTACTTACTTTTACTGCAGCAATAAGACGAATGTAGTCACCAAGCAGTTCTGAGAACACATAAAAATCAGCAAAAGCTTGTTCTTGATGCAACTGATCTATCTTCTCCTCAACCTCTGCAAGCTGAGACAAAGCTCTAGATAGAGCAGTGTGGTCCTCAGAATTGCCTAACATGGCAGCACTTTTAGCAAAGGCAGCTGTGTTGGCTGAAAGCTCTGAAATACAGGAGTGACATCCAGTACAATTAATTTAATTTGTTATGTTACTCTTCAAGATAGATCAACCAAGCAGACCTCTGCCCTACAGCAACCCTAACTTTACCAACTGAAAAATATAAACTATATTTCCCAAAGCTCATGATAAAATACACAAGGAGATCACAATGAATCCACATTGAGGAGAACATAGTGCACCCAAAACTCTCCAACATCAGTAAATTATTTACTGAGCCTGTTATGTGATGCCTATTTTGTCTTGTAAAATACATGGAAGAAACTGTCACTTCAGTATTATTCAACTGCTTAGTTCAGAAAAAGTCCAAGTCCACAAAACAAAAGTCAAGTCACCTATACAGCAAATTCAAGACAATCTTAACTAGTCTGTAGTGAAGTTGTTTCATGCAGTTGTGGGGGGAGAGGAAGAAGAGGAAGAGAATTATTCAATGACAACATCAACACCAGAGTGTAATTTGCTAAGATTATACTGTTCTATTGACTAAAGTATCTTTAACAAGACTGTGTATACTGCAATATATTGTCAGGTTTTGACAAGCCTTAAAAAAAAAAAGGCATGTGACACTGGCTGGCATCCATGAAGCTGAAGCTTTGAGCTTATTTGTTAACAAACACTTAGGAAACTGTCTTATCAAACCTCATGTTAAGTCATCATGTACAACATCAACTCCTATGAAGGAGCTTTGAACAAAATCTCACTGCAATACAACTTAGTTCAGGATTGAAAGCACAGGTTTGTTTATAACCGTGCTGCTTTTGCAGAAACATCAGAAAAGTGAAATATTTGTAGAAGAAAAGTCTTCAGCTATTTAAAACTACCACAATTTAAATATCACTCTTTAAAAAAGCATTCCTTGAAATCCAAAAGCAGGTGCCAAATCCGCAATAATCAGATACATTCACATTTTCATTACTTCTTAAAAATAATCTTTAACCTTGAAGACATCTGATCTCAGAGACATCTGCCTCTACAGAGAATAATTCCTGATAAAGGTATAAGAAAGCAACTTAAGAGACATTCATGTACTTTTAAAAGTGCAGATTTGAAAAGGTGACCCCATACATAAACATAATTCATCTGTGTCAGAAGGTACATTTATAGTCTGTTGTGTACTACAAATCAAACTTTGATTTATTTAATTTATATTAAAAAAAAATCATCTCATGGAAAGCAGTCTTGACAAAACAGCTACATAGGTGACTAAAATCATAGAATACCTTCAACTGGAAGGGACTTCTAAAGGTCATCTAGTCCAATTATCCCTGCAATGAGCAGGGACATCTTCAACTAGATCAGGTTGCTCAAAGCCCCATCCAACCTGACCGTGAATGTTTCCACGGATGAGACATCTACTGTAGCAGCACTTTGGAATGCAAGGCAGATAGCAGCATCGCAGAAGGGCCTGAGAAGCTGTTAACGAGCCTGAGAAGCAGTTAACAGGCCTAAGAAACAGTTAACAAAGACATTATAAGAAGTAGAACTGGATCTCAGCCAGACCATAACAGGAGCTCAAAAATACACAGCTCTGTGTGTGTGTGTGTATGGGAAAAGAGCACGACCAGAACACTGGTTGTGCAGGACTGGATGTTGTGAGGAACAAAGAGTGCGAAGGACGTAAACAACCTGTTTGGCTACATAGTTGAGATCCATATCTGTAACTATATAACAGCTGCACATGCTAATAAACTTTGTCTTGGTTCACATTTGGTCAACAACACTTGGCCCTTGCATTCAGCCCGCCGCAATCTACCACCTCTCTGGGCAACCTGTTCCACTGATTCACCACATTCTTCCTTATATCTAGTCCAAATCTACCCTCTTTTGGTTTAAAACCATTACCCCTTGTCCTATTGTAACAGGCCCTGCTAAAAAGTTTGTCCCCATCTTTCCTGTAGGCCCCCTTTAAGTACTGAAAGGCTGCAATAAGGTCTCCCCTTCTCTTCTCCAGGCTGAACAACCCCAACTCTCTCAGCCTCTCTTCATAGGAGAGGTGTTCCATCCCTCTGATCATTTTAGTGGCCCTCCTCTGGACCCGCTTCAACAGGTCCATGTCTTTCCTGTACTGAGGGCTTCAGAGCTGGATACAGTACTCCAGGTGGGATCTCAGAAGAGCAGAGGGGCAGAATCACCTCCCTCGACCTGCTGGCCATGCTTCTTTTGATGCAGCTCAGGATATGGTTGGTTTTCTGGGCAGCGAGTACACACTGCCGACTAATGTCCAGCTTTTCATCCACCAGTATCCCTAAGTCCTCTTTGGCAGGGCTACTCTCAATCCCTTCATCCCCCAGGCTGTATTGATACTGGGGATTGCCCCACCCAGGGGCAGGACCCTGCACTCGGCCTTGTTGAACCTCATGAAGTTCACATGGGCCCACTTCTCAAGCTTGTCCAGGTCTCTGGATGGCATCCCGTCCCTCAGGCATGTCAACCACACCACTCAGCTTCATGTCATCTGCAAACTTGCTGAGGGTGCACTTGAT
>NW_009649716.1:14643-15236 GCF_000708025.1 Charadrius vociferus
AAACTCCACCAACCAGTTCCCTCAGGACTCTGGCATGCATCTCGTCAGGTCCCATAGACTTGTGTATGTTCAGGTTCCTCAGGTGTTCACGAACCTGATCTTCTCTTACAGTGGGAGGGACTTTGCTCCCCCAGTCCCTGCCTTGCGGTCGATCCACTTAATAGGTGTGGGAAGAGAGGTTGCCAGTGAAGACTGAGGCAAAAAAATTGTTGAGTTGCCTTCTCCTTGTCCCGTTGTTACCAGTTTGCCAGTCTTGCTCATCAGGGGGGTATGCTTTCTTTGACCTTGGTTTTCTGGCTGACATACCTGTAGAAGCCCTTCTTATTATTCTTTGCGTCCTTCGCCAAGGTCAGCTCCAGCTGCACCTTGGCCTTCCTGAACCCATCCTTACACAACCAAGCAACATCCCTATACTCTTCCCAGGATACCTGTCCCTGCTTCCACTGCCTGTGCATTTCCTTTTTGCCCTTTAATTTGACCAGCAGGTCTTGACTCAGCCATGCCAGTCTCTTGCCCTCCTTTTGTGATGTCTTACACCTTGGGATCGAGAGCTCTTGCACTCAGTAGAAAGCGTCCTTAAAGATCTGCCAGCT
>NW_009649717.1:0-3689 GCF_000708025.1 Charadrius vociferus
GTCATATCCTACTGTCCCTTTTTCCCCAAAAACATTTATTTTTCATATGCATAACGTATGCTTAAATGGTTTTTGGAGCATGACCAAGAAATTAATAGATCTGAACTCCATCTGGGCAAATTCCAGAACCCATCGGGTTGCTAACTGTTTCTCCTTCATGAAAGGCTAGATCCTGCTCCTTTTTCAGCTCTGAGACTTGTTTGATGAAAAACAAATGGACGTTGAAATACTTCTATCTCACGTGCTCCTCTTATTTGGAGAAAGTCAGCAAAGGATGAGAGGTGCTGGAACAGCAAACATGGCCTTTATAAATAAAAACTCAGTATATTCCTGTCTTCTTTGAAACCCAGTGGTGTATTGCTTGCTTTTTTCTTAAATTAAACAGATGTATGGGCATTAGTTTGAGTGAAATCATTCCCCAGTACAAAATAAATTTGCATAATACAGACATATGACATAATCTACATGATGGCTGTGGAATGGCATTCCACTTTTTTCTACTTAAAATCAGTGGCAGAGCTACAGGCAAACAAAACGGTGATCACTGGATTCAGTAGCTATGATTTAGACTAGGCAGCACAATTTTGTTCCCTATCTGTCTTCTGAGATGGAAAAACAGGCCCAAAACTAGAAATAAACTGAAGACTAATAGGATGACTATGTCTTCCTACAGGATGAAAAGATAGTACAAAGGCTAGAAAAGGTGCATAGCCACATGGGCAAAGATTGCAGATCCAAGAATATGAAGATGGAAATTTGAAAAAAGAATACCTTTATTTTCCTAAGAAAGTTTAACAAAATATTGTTTGGACAAATATTCATTCTTCAACTAAGTCTGGTTGTGAAAAATTAAATAATCCCGATTCAGCAAAACTGTTAACTTTGAACGTGTGGGCATGTTATTCAGCAACATTTACTAAATATCTGATTAACTTATTGTAAGAAGATTTAGAATTAAACCTCACACGAGTTAAGGGGGAACACTAAGATTCTCCACAAAGGCTAACTGATTCAAAACATTTATTTTTCATATGCAGAAATAAAACCAAAAACCCCATTACTGATTATGTCACAGATGGAAAACTTTGCCAAGCAACGGCACCTTAATTAGTACCACTGTCAGCTGCAAAAGGTCATCTATTTTCAACTGCAATAGCAGCATTGTACAAATTATGGTTGGCAGACTGGTATCTCCACAATCAAAATAAAACATAAAGTGATCCTTAGTGGACCAACTGCAGCTGTCCAATCATAATAAACAAAATTCCTTCGTTGATTTCTTTTTCTCGATCTATGTTTTCTTCACCTTTTCCAAAAATTAAATGGATAGAACAGAGGTGAAGGAAAAGACATTTTAGGCTGATTTGTGTATGTGTTGGATTACCTGAGATACACAGATAAATCTGGGTGTTAGCCTGAAAATTGAGCAGTGTCAATTTCAAAATAAATAATGTTAAGGGTATTTTCAGGATCAGGTTTTTTTCCTTTTTCACATTCATTGCCAAAGCATTTCGAGCAGCCTGTTGTACTCATAACATAATGTGGGTGGTGAAAAGAGTTATCTCTACACATCTGTTGTTTCTATAGAACATATTGCACATTGCTTTAGAGCACTGAATGCAAAAATTAACCTAATTAACCTTGATGGTGCTATAATGCAACAGAGCACATTTAGCAAGGCACTTAAAATAATGGAATTACTAATTAAATATTGAGTTTGAAATGTTTACAGTAATTGGCTTAAGCAAATGCTGTAGAAAGAGCAAAAAAAGTGTTTGTTTCAAACCAAACCTGTTTGGCCAAAAGCTGAAGGCCTCAGTAACATAGTCGCAATTTACTCCACAAGTGCCACAAATTTACCTGAAGAAAATACAACCGAAGCATGCCATGCCATCAGTAGGCTTAAGTTTAAACACAGTATCAATACCACAGTTTCTCACTGGTAGGATCACTGCATGCTAAAGCTATGACCAGATGAAGAAGCTTTGAAGGTGGAGTACGCAAGCCCACTTTGTTTTATCATGAAACAAATTAGGGATGTGCACAGTGAGTTCCTGTGTCACAGATCAATACCAGTAATTTTCAACTAATTTCACATTACTTTCACTTCTCAAACTGCTCTATCAATCATTACATGTATTCATCTAATTGTACTCATGGGTAATTTGAAAAACACCTAAGCTATTACACAATGTGAGATATCAGACTCTAACAGCATTTATTAAATACCACATATACACTCAGTACCAAGAGTACAACAAAATACAAAATATCCTGCCTCTAACGTCTCAGATCAGTAGAAAATGATCTGGTCTTACTGCAGTCCAGTAAGTGAGAAAATAAACTTTTGATACACATTAAAAATGTGTTATTACATTATGAATGGCATTAATCTCACTTAACTCTAATAACTGTATCTAGACTAAATTTACAAGCTGAATTCCATTTCTAGTCGATTCAGAGAGACAGACACTTACACAAGATGATTCATCCCACCTCAATTTGAGATCTTAGATCAGGCTACGATTAAGCTTAAAACACAGGCAATATTTTGTGTCAATCCACAAAGGCCTGACCCCAACTTAAGCAGAATGAAACCAGTGTAAATGAGAACAGAAAAAATGCCTGCAGAGTATTTGCTGGTTTTAAGAGTTTTTAAGTTATTCTGTACCTTATTTCAAGACACGGTCTCCAGTCACAGTTTGTAATTATGGATCCCCTTTAGAGTGATTTAATAAACTTTTACATATTATTCACAGCTAAGAAGTAATGACTAAATTAATTTCATAGCAGATCTCCCTTTAAACCTTTCACACAGAGAAAAGTTTTAGTGCAGATCTCAGTTAAATCCTCCTTTCCAGAAGCTACCAGGTTTTAGGCTCCTTGAGCTTTTCCTCAGCATCATCTTAGTAGCCCTGTGTCTCGCATCCTTAATGGATGAGCCTCAAGTATTCTTAAAGCCGTTTCCTGCAGACTCCAACACAGATCAGTAAAATCTCCCTGTGGCTAGCAACTCTCTGTTCTGCCATTCCTCAACCAGTCAGACAAATATTCATTCCATGGTGATTCCTAGCAACCAGCTGGGCCTTCATGGAAGGCTTTGATGATAAATACCAACCCCAAGTTTCATTTTCCACAATCCTATATATAAAAATATGATTAACTCACCACTTTACCTAATAGTTTTCTGATCTTGCTTTCTAATGTACATTCGTTCAATCACCAGATGCTCAGCGATGTATTGGCCAAGTAGCGGCACGTCAGTAACAAAGTTTGATAAAGATCAGCCAGAACTCAGAAAAGAAGTATGATACAGTGAAAAGAAGCTAAAATCACGATTCAGCATACTTACGTTCTAATCCTAGCTCTACACCTGATTCGCTAGATGCCCCTCGTTTCTTGGCTCCCTCTTCCACAATTTGTCTAGAGCATAAGTTCTGCACCATGCCTTAAGCTGAGAACACTGATTTCACCGGCTTTTCAACTTTTCTGATGTTTCCAAGATTGCATCCAAAGTGGCATAGTGTAAACAGGTCACCAATGAGTGGTAAAAGCTACAAAATGAGGCAGTAGTCATTGGAAGAGATTGGTACTGTCACAAATGATCTACTGCCCGAAAGCAAGGAAATTTTTCAAAGGGAAGCTGCTAGAGAAAGAATCATCAAGGTGAGGTAATTCCATAGGACTGA
>NW_009649717.1:3722-51122 GCF_000708025.1 Charadrius vociferus
CAAATTCCACAAACACAGACTTCTCAGGGTTAGGTAATGTCTGTTTAAGCCAATGGTTCTCAGTCATTTCAGATGTGCAACATACTTCAAATAAGCTAAAAATGCTAAGGCATCGTTTTTCTGATTTCATAGCCTTCCATCAGAAAGAATCTTATTTAAAAGAAAATGTCGTCTCTAATTTCCAGAAAGGCTGTAGGAAAAGCTACAAAAGCATATACGAAGTAAATGGATTTATGCTTCCATCTAATATGTCTGTTGATCTTCTCCATACAAAGACTCTTTTCATACTAGTGACTCAGGAACTGCTCCCAAAAAATCCACAATTTCTTCTGTGAGGAGATCTCCCTGAAGCTTCTGCTGTTTGTTTCGCAGCATTTAAATAATTTCTTTTCTTGGTTAATTTAATTTAATTTTGCAATTAAAATTTATATTTACACTGAAAGTATGAAAATGAACATTTTTATCTGTTTTCAGATACAACAATCTTCATTAAATATTATTTCATTTTTCTCTGACATACATTCCTGAAAAAAGATCTATTTAAACAAAATTTGAAAATAACTAATTATCTCTGTTGGTGAAAATGTACAAAGACAGACAAAGAATCTTATATTTCAACTGCTGTTGTCCTCATGAGGGAGAAAATATTGGTGATAAAATCCCTCAGGTGGTGTCAGAAAAGTTGAATCTTAGGAGGCTTTTGACAGTATTGTTTAATTCCACAATGTCAAAACAAGCAATTTTTAAAATGTGAGAGAAGTTTTAGGGGAAAAAAGATAAATTCCACCATTACCTCCAGATCCTGCTCCTGTAAATGTTTAATATGCTTACATCTTTAATAATTTTCTTTATACCAACCACAATAAGTGTATTTGTGAAACAAGTTCATTGGCCTGACAGAAGCTGAAGTCACGGTGGAGGTGATGCTAGATGTTTGGGAGGGAAAAACAAGATTCCATTGCACTTGAGCATGACCTAGTGGCTGGTTCATTGAGTGGCATTTATGGTAGAAACAGAAAAGACTTCTTGTCTGCTCTCCAAGCGTCAGGGTAATTAATGTGCATGCAGCTGCTCATTGAGGATTGGATAAAGGGAAAAAATAGTGGCCTGGAATGAGGTGTGTAGATGAAAGACCCGCATTCCCACACAAATTAGCCAGTTGGGACTCATGTGCCTGGTACTTGGATCCACCAAATGCACCCTATTCTGTGACTAAATAAAATATTCTCATAGATTTGCATGGAGGATCAAAATTTGTAAACTTTCTCATTCTTTCCAAAGTATTTAGTATAAGGCCTTTTTGAACTATATAAAGGCTTAACAGGCTAAAAAAATAGACTTAGTAGCAAATAGTTAGTATCACTATTAAACCAGTGGTCGACATTTTTTATATTCTGTATTTGAATTTCAGCTAGACAACAAGTGAAAGCTCTGCTAGTAAAATAAATTGTAAAAGAGTACATAATCTATATTGTTTACATGTTGAAATCATATCTATAGTTTCTCCAGAAAGACTGTATACTTATTCTTTAGATCTATTAAATAGTTTCCTCAAAGTTAGCCAAACTGCTATTTAACTGGAGTACCCTGGATAAACTATCTGGTATATGAAGCAACTGACATCTGTGCCTATTCAAGCTTTACTGATGCTACTTACATCATAAAAATTTAATGTGATTGCCTTCAATTTGGAAAACATTAGTTTGTCTTAACCATGAAATATCCCACCCATAGTATACACTCAAGGCAATAAAATACAAAGCTGTTTGACCTGTACCAGTCAAACCAAAATGGTAAATGGAAATACGTATTATGTTTTCATTGCTAATTTTTAGCTAAATCCCTTGAAATGTAAAACAAACTCATGTTACTGAAGCTGAAACAACTTTAATCCTGCTGCCTCAACAGAATCTGAATGCCTGTTGATGGTGACTGACAGATAAAGATAAATATTTCCAATATAAAATGTTGTAAGCCCCCCATCCTCTTTATCCATGTCCTATGACATCAAACAGACTTCTGTATCTCTTCATTTTAGTGGTCAAAACACTTAGACTTCCAATCATTAAAAAAAATTACTTACATGGACATTACATCAAGCTACTTAATCACTCCAGCTACTCCTTGACAGTCATTCAACCACAAAACATTTACCTTGCTATCCAGATCTGATCCACAATGACGACGAAAATCTTGGCTCTGATCTACACTTTCACTCATTCTGCTGTCTTCTCCCTTAATAAATCAGGAGGATTCAAAAAAGGAATTAATTTAATGGTTCAGTCACGCTTGTCTATGTTTCAGCAAGATATAGCTTGTCCTTGTGTTGACCCTTAGTTCAAAAACTCACAAGCAAAAGGAGCAGGTATATAATTCTGCTTGTAAATCATTAAAGCCTGGACCTGTTACTTTGACTGTGAGCTCAGATTTTAGTCTGATTTTATTTCAGGCTGCCAGAAAACATTTTATATTAAAGCAGAAAACATACAACTATAGTGATCAGTATACTCCTTTCTCGAGTAAACATGTGTCACTTTAAGAAGGAGAGAACACACTGGGAGTGAGTAAATTTATTCCAAAAAGAACTAAAATAACATTGTCTTTGGTCCTGATTCCTGAATGGGACATATTGAAAAGTCTGGAAAAAAAAATCATGCACTATGTCATCTCCTGTTTAACTAATGAAAAATTATTCTTCGTTGAGATAATTCTTCATAACACCACCCTACAGAGTTCATAAGTCAAATTTATATGCAGCCTTTTTGGATGAGCAAACTGCACAAGGCTACTTACTGTACACAGGCTGCAAATACGTCAACCAAGGGCAAGGCAAGCCTACTGCACAAAGCCACATATGAAAGAGGAGAAACCTCCACAACAGGAAGTTGTGGAGCTGCCTGTGGGGTGGAAAGCACATGGAACTAAGCTTCTTGCCACCCACACACTCAAATTTTACTGGAGCCAGGTACAATGTCTTGTATGATTTCCTTCTGTGTCAGTGCTTCAGTAACTTTCCTGCACAGGCCTGCATGCATAAAGGATCTACTCTGTTAATTTGCTTAGGGGATGAAGAGAAAGTGAGGAACATTTTGTGGTAAGAAATAATGCCTTCCTTTCCCTTCTCTCCCTCCCTCCTTCCCCAATTATCATTTTGTTTTAGTTGGATTTGTCGTAATGAAATGGCCGATATTCTTCTGCGCAGAACATCCACAGCTATGTAATCATCAGGAGTCTCCAGGTTCCATATGAAGAGAATTAGATAGAACCAGAATATGCATCTCAGAAAAGGAAGTCCCGGGCACCTGTAGTGACAGACCTATACTGACACGGAGTCATCACATAGCTGTTTCTAAGAGAGAGGCACCTACACCTGTGTTACCTGTATAATCCTCCCTATTTTTGCCCAGTTCCTCCAGATCTTAAAGTATACGCTCGTTTGCTCTTCGAACCCACACTTCCCTTGCAGTCGGTGGCAGGAATTGAAGCCCACACTGTGCTTTTTGCCTGTGCTGGACCCCCCACATCTGCAGCAAGGACGGCCTTTCAACACCGTCCTCACCCTTCTTACCAGAAGACACAAAAGTTCTTCTGCAGTGGAGCTAAAAAACTGCAAAAGAATCCTAGCGTGTCCGCAGAAAATCGAAGAGTTGTGTGGACCACACAAATAAGAAGAGCACATCACGGTGCTTTTGTGCAAACGGATGAGGCCCAGCTAACTTCTTCTAGAGACCCCTCACAACTGATACTTGAGCAAGTGCTTAGCTAGGCAACTGCTGATGGCTTTTTGCTGTAACATGACAGTAGGAAAAGAAAGAGGATGAGAAGAAAGCAACCACAAATGAGCAAAGAGCTCTGATTCATGAATGAGAAAACACTGATCTTGGCAGTGTTACAAAAGCAATATTTTCACTAGAATGAACTGTTCTCAAACAATTTCTCCAATATGTTAGATACAAACAAGCTCTCCTTCAGTATTAGGTATGCGTGTCTTCTCTTTCCACCTCTTTTTTTTAGTTCCAAACCCAAATTTATTGTGGGCAAAAGTTCTCAAAAAAATCCCAGTCTCTGTTTGTATTTTAGCTGTGTTTCTCCCTCATGGTATACCAGAGCAGTGACGCAGTATGGGATCTCGTTCCAGAACAATATTTCTTTTTCTCTATCCTTCTCTTTTAATAGTCCCTTGCCATAGAGAAACTACTAGCATTTAGTGAGTTTCTATGCCAGTAGTACTCAGTTTTGGAAATGAATGAAATTTTCTTTGTCTCTCAACGATATTAGTAACTCAAAGAAATACTAATGCCTTGACAAACTCATAGTAACCAATAACATGTTATGGATTACTGAAACCACAAGTGAAACGTAACTGCCTGTGGGAGGAAATGTGGCAATTGTTAAACAGTGGTTAGCTTCAGAAACACTTTTAAAGTTTAGACAAGGAGCAAAGTAAAGAACCAAACTCAACTGAAACTAAAAAGGGATGCAGACAGGCGAATCAAACCTGGAGCTCGGCCACAATTAATCCCCCTACTTTTCTAGATACAGTTCAATGACTGCACGTGATGAACGCCACCAGTTTGCAGTTCAGTTTTATGAAATCCAAATCAGCTGTTATCTGAAGAGATGCAATTCCAGCCGTTTTCAGGGGGAAACTGAATATGGCCTTCTAATTGCAAAAGCACTGTATTAGGGGACTGACTTTGCTATTGATTCAGATGAGAGACCTGAAATTAGCACCGCTGTTTATGAAGGCAGCCCGGGGGCATCTCCACTCTCAACACAGATTTTGTATGTGAAAATTACTTACTATTTCTTCATTGCCCCGGGAAGACAGTGGCATTAGCAGCAAACAGTTTCCTGTTGGCTATCATGAGTGCAGATTCTGATTACATCTTGAGGTAGCTGCAGGACTAGTGGGGAAGTACTCTTCCTCTACTGCTTTGACTACATCTTCCCACTAAGACATTACTAGAAACTGAATTTGAGTTGTATTGATGTCTAGCACCGCAAATAGGGTTCAGCTTCTTTGGTTATAAGGGAAAGCAACAGCACTTTAACAGTACTTACTGTTAGAACAGAAAATACGTAACTTAGAAAGCTAGCAATAAATAAACCCAGTAGTTTAATTTTACATGCTCAAAAGAGCTGAACTGGCCTAGCATTGTTTTGTGCTACACCACCTTACAAATAGCTTTGTTTTAATATTAAGATTTTTGTTAGCTGAAGCGCTAACAAACCAATGCATTACTTATTTTTAAACAATAGCCCTGGTAGCATTTTTTACTATGGGTAAGCTTTCTACAATGTATAAAAAAAGGGTTAAATCCTGACACTGAAAAAATTCTCAGTATCAGAATTATGACATTGAAAACTTGCGCTCTTCTGACGTAAGCATCTGAATTAGTTTCCTGATTTCCTGATTTCTGAGATTCTTAGACGTTCCGTAAAGCAAGAACTTTTACTGAGAATGAATCTGATAATGTCCTAAAACGTATGAAAAGAAATTGGCTATAACTCTTTATATTAAATTGACTGCCAAAGTCTCTTCTCAGTGAATGTATCTCCTATTTATTACTTGAAAAAGTTAGAAACTAGAGAAAAGTCTTGAAACATCTCTTGAAAGAAGACAATATTTCTAAAAATATTTTAGTATAGTATAGTGTTGTGAACACTTGGTTTTCATTGCCACTTCAGTTCAGCTCTGTCCCTACCTTTCTCCATATCATTAACATGGGAAAAAACTGGTGTGTGATGTTTTTGCAAGCCAAGGACAGGTTTCAGCCACGGCAAGTTCATAGATTTGAGCCCAAACCATGTAAATTATTTGGAGCAAGAAAACCCGTACTCCAAAATACTCTGTGAAGCACCAGTGAGACTTTGTGCTTGAAGGATGGTCTGTCATATCATGGATCTGAATTAAATTTTTGAAGCTTTAAGAGATTTGAAGAGAACAGGGCATGGTTATGGAAATATCTGGTTATTAGAAAATCAGATGCAAATGTGACTAATGAGCTACTACACATATACAACTTCAGCATTTTTGTTTGTTTTTAAATAGGCGTAAGTCTTTTAAATATATTTATCTGAACGGTGTCAGGAAGTAAAGCCTGGCAGATGGCTGTTTTGGTGGCAGTGACTTCAGCACTGGGAGATTAATGGAAAGGAGTAAAAGGTCAGAGAAAAAATCTGAGTGGATTAAGAATGCAAAGGAATGCACAGTATGAAAACAGGGTTTCAGATAGAGATGTCTGCTTGTCTGTCAGTGAATTTACACTGTCTCTATCATCATAAGATCCCCAATGCTGGAAATCTCAGAGGTAAAAAATGAAAAAGCAAATACTGCCTGCTGTGCCTCTGAAATAGCACTACATCGCCCATGTAACTATCATTTGAAATTATGAGCTCTTCACATAGACTAATGAGGAAATGACTGAATGCTCTAATTGAAAATCATTATTGTCAAATCCATAAAGTATAGGTTCTCAGAATTTTGGCTAGAGTCTCACAATGTTGTCTAACAGTGATCTACCACGTATTTTCCTGGCTACGTAATAGCAAGACAAATGGTAAGACTTTACATCATAGCAATTTAGCATTTTGCATTGCTGAACAATAAACATAAGATAGAAAGTATGTCATAAATTCAAAAAGGAGTTTTGTTGTCCAGCTTCCACAGTATATTTAAGACAGGAATCTCACCAGAAATTTCAGAAGAATAATACAGTTAGTATCATTATGCACAGGAAGAGTATGTGAAGTGTGTAAGTAAATGTAATAAAGCAGAAAAATGCACGCAAAAACCTACAGACTCAAGTACCTTATTTGTCATGTAAAGCTAATTAATCGCTTCCTGCCATTTCATATGCAAACCCCTCTGATACTGCAAGTCCACTCAAGCAGCATCTTGGATCAAAATTGTCTTTTCCTATGTATGAAGTAAAATACACCGCACCGCACAGTACCATGTGCCAAGCTCATATCATTACGCAAAGATCATAATGCCCAACCTTTCGCCTGCATCTCTTATACAGTGTTCAGTTGGACAAAGTTCATTCTTGGCATCCCTTTTTGGCAATGGGCCACGAAGGATCCTAACTCACACTGCTATTTTGGATATATTTCTAGTCATGCGATGGAATCAGGACCAAGGGACACTCAGGAAATGCAACAGCTAGCTTGCACTTGCTCATTGGAAGTTACCGAAAAATCACTAAGAAAGAGATGAGGTGGAAGTTATTTACATGAATTATTCTGATACTGGGAGTCAAAGTCTGGTCATTCAGGAGACCTAGTGAGACTCTGCAGGGACTTTCTGAAGTACACACCCTGTCAGCTTTTGAGAAATGTCTAACATACTGCTCATGTGACACCAAGTTAGCAATGTTCAACTCTTCCCAAGAAGTAACAGAAAAGACTGGAAAATGTAGCCCTAGACTATAGATCCAAATGTAGGAATAAATGTTCTCATTCAGAAGCTCTTTGGAACAAAAGAAACACTTTGACAAATGTAATAAAGACAGCAAAAGTATCCCAGTTTCAGTCTGTTTTTTCTCTCTCTCTCCCCCTCCCCTCTACACCCCACATGTGTCTACATCCCAGAAGATTTTTTAATTACCAGCCTTTAAGGTCTGAATGCTTGTTGGCTTTCTTGCACTGAAGCTGTTCCACTTTGCGTTAACATTTAAATATTTATTAAAGTGAGAAAAAAAATGCTTCTACAATCCTAGAGACCGTGGGCAACTCCACAAGGAAACCATTCCAGTCCTACCACGTCAACGACTGTCAATTCTCGGGCCCTGCAGTCAGGACAGAGAGCGCAATGTCTGTTTTACAAATCCTGATGGATTATTAGCACGAGCAATGTAGCTATTTATTTAGGAGAGCCAAGACTAAGGCAATTCTAGACTTGAACAGAGTGTATACTCAGAAGATCTTGGAAGGGAAAATTCAAGAGGCAACTTCACATCTAGTTAATAAAAGTGAGCCGCTAACACCGTACGACCATAAGAAAATAAATGCCTTACTGGGTCAGAGAATGGTCCACCTATCCTACTGTTCTGTCTTCAACAGTGGCAGTAGTAAACGGTATTTTGGGAGAGTGCTCAAGCCTGGCCCTTGTCTACATGTACCTTTTTCTAAGGGCTTGACATTGTGATTATTGCTTGCTGTTGCTACACATGCTTATTTATTAACTGTCAAGAAGTTTGAAAGAAACCATACACAATTCTAAAACACAGATCAATTTGCAATATAAAGCAAAAGGATTTCTCTAGGTATTTCCATTGAAACTTAGTGTGAGCAAAAATTAGCCTTCTAAATATAAATATAAAAAAATACAAACAAAGATTGATCTGATAATACATATTTGAAAAGCAGCTATGTTAAAGCACCAGGAATAGTTTAATAAAGTTCTGAATAAATAAATCAAAACATCAATTTAGATCAGTATTTGAACACTGCTCATCAGCATTTTCATATGTTGCCTCCATTTTACAAATGCTGCTAAAATACAATGGAATTTCAGACGCTCTCCACATTGACTTAACTCATCTGTTATGGAACTCAATTGGGAATTCTTCTGAATGTCTGACTTAAAGAGAACAATTTCACCAGCCCATCCTTGTCTCCAAAAGCCAGAGTTCCAGTGCAGTAGCTTGCTGTTACGATTTAAATATTTCCATAAAACCAAATGTCAGAGGATTTTCTGACAGTAGAATATGTAGTGAAAATTGAAAACATGTTATAAACAGACTGAATTACTGTATAATTAGGATTTCCAAGAAGGCAGCTTGCAGGCTAGTCAGCATTTTAAAGATGCAGAAATAATAAATAATGGGATTGTTCATGTAATCGTTTCCCAATAAATACAAGTCTGTTAACACAGATCCAACTGACATGGATCCAACATTTTACGACTTTTCTAAATCAATATTTCTTAGTCTGTGATTCCATTTGCTTTATCAAAAACAGTAGAATATGAAAATAGTCAATCAAGGTGATGTTTTAAAATAGTATGAAACGAACAGAATACTATGGAACTTCCTGCTGCACAGAGTAACAAGTGCAGGTGGCTAAGCATGGAGGTATAGAACATTTTTCAACTAATTCTCGTTATATATTAATATAAGCCACTTGCTTTTATGTTCTGCCTCTCTAAAATACAGACGGTATGATCATGCAAGTCCGAACTCAGTGAGCTCAGCTGAATCAGAAACCTGGACTTGAAGAATACTGCTACATGGTGTAATATATAGAAACACTTCAGGTTTCCTCACTACTTTTTGAGTTGCATTCTCCCCCTGAGAATCTTTGTCTACCTCAGTGGCGGTTTTCACTCAGCTGAACTGTAGCAAGATGATATTTTAGGATTTGTTTGGTCTGACAAATCACAGAATCATAGAATGGTTTGAGTTGGAAGGGACCTTAAAGAGCACCAAGTTCCAACCCCCATGCCATAGGCAGGGACACCTCCCACTAGACCAGGTTGCTCAGAGCCCCATCCAGCCTGGCCTTGAACACCTCCAGGGATGGGGCAGCCACAGCTTCTCTGGGCAACCTGTTCCGCTGTCTTGCTGTTGGCAATGAACTAGTGTCGTTCTTAAGAAGCCAGTAATAAATGGATTCATTAAATTGTTTTAAGTTTTATTTCAAAGTCTGCACTTTAAGAAATTAAAAGTTCTAGCGGAACTGTAGGAATGGAAAATAATGATCAAATTTTACAAATATAAATTGACTTCCTGTTTTACCTTGGCTAAGGAGTAGAGCCCACCCTCGTACCTTTGCTTGGTTTATCTGGACAACGGCTGTCAGTCAATGTACTGCAACTATATAGGAACTTAACTTATTGCTGATATAAACTACCACGTAATGTTTTGTCACTAGAATAAAAAGTGCAGGGTACTCCAGGGATGAACTGACTGCAAATTCTAAAAACTAATAACTTCCTTGAAAATGCTCCTGTAATTTCAGTGAACTTAAACCTTGGAACAATTTTAAAATCACTGTAGTACAATTCTAACTTTTTTTCCCGAGCCTAATGCTATACATAAGAATAAACAATTAGCAGTTCTCATGCTCTTACACATTAAAAATAGGCAAGAGTTATGGTTACTACTTCATTGCACAGAATTTTAACTGACGGGGCTGATGTTGTTTGGGTGAGTAACTTGAACATATTATTATGTGTAGCATTTTGATTTTAAAATACAGAAAGAATTGAAAAGCACAGAAGAGCTTAATCCTGTCATTTTATTAAGGCCATGAAATAGCACAAAAATTATGACTGCAAGCTGTTGCAAGGGTAGGCTGTAAAACGCCTGTCATCTCACCATACTATTTACCACACATCTCAGGAGATGCATTGTACTCGCAATAACCTGTCCCTAGCAGTACAACCTCCTTATATCACACCTTCCTCCAGAGTGATGTGTGATCAAGTGCAATTGCTATTTCTTTCTGTGATGTGATTCAGAATTAGATAGTCCTGTACTTAAATGTGAAGCCACTAGAGTAAATAGGAGTGTTTGCATCAAAAGGGTCATGTACTGAATGTATCAATGGAGTTTTATAAATCAACTCCTAAACCGTGCCATGTATGTCTCTTAGGGACGTTGTAAAGCCGGCCACTTCTGTCTATCTATCTGTCTCTGACAAGTAAGCAGCAACTTGTCACTTCATAGGCCTAGAACCTTATCTGTCATTCTTCACACCCGGCATCATTGCCATATTGACCATGACTGTATCTGTTGAAGTAGCATGTTCCTAGGACTATTCTTATCGTGTCTGGCACTACAGAAGGCATTTCATCAAATGATATTCATAACGCACTTGTATCAGATATGTAGGTAGCAACCACGTAAATACAACTTATTTTCTTTGTTTCTTCCAACCTCAGTTCTTCTAACTTCTTGAGCTACTAAATCCTTTTCAAAGTTTATAGCGGTAATCATATAGAAGATCTGTTTTTCACTTGGTAACCATGTGGTTGACAGATCAAAACTGTAAGCCAAACTTGTGCTTTGCAAGCAAGCAAATGTGCAGGTACCTACTGCTATTAAAAACAGCTCTGTGCAAAACATGACAATATATAACAAAGCACGTAGTAGAAAAACACAGTGCCCAGCAGAGGCAAGAAACACCGAGAGTACTCTGAAATACCGATCTCAAGTACTTGGACTCACACAAGTTTTTGAAAAGGGGCTGGTGGAGAATCAAAGGAAAATTATTCAAACTATTGACTGTCAGATAACAGGAAAGAATGCTGTCATGGACGGTGACACAGTTTTGAAAGATGAGTGAGGAAAGGCAGAAGAAAGTACAGTAAGTCCACATTCCAAGCTGAAAGCAGCATGGATGTAGTGTTTCCTCTTGCTAATGAGCAACAAAGAGCAAGTATTCCTGCATCTTCTGGACCTTTCTGAGGATCAGAACAAAAAGATCAGAGCACCCGACCGGTGTGCTTTTCCTCACTTGCATGTATTCTTTCACGTTACCTGTTACATTACTGCTTTGTGAGTAGGAAAGAGGGGGAACACCTTGTTTAATCTCCTTGACATGACAAAAGCCAAATACAAAAAGCATCTATCATCAGTAAGAGATACAGATCCACCAAATTGTACTGACACAAGGAAACAAAATGTAAAGTTTCATTTTTAAAAATACTTTCCTACTAACATTCAGTGCTTTCACAACTTGCTTCTAAAAACAACAGTATGTATCAGCAACAGCAAGAACCATTTTTCTACAGTGGTCATCCATTAGATAAACTGATACAAAAGTTGGAACGATTTATTACCAACATCGCCTTGATATTTATCAGAGTGATATCATACTTTTAATAACATTTTCCTTCATTTCTAAACTCCAATTATTCATTATGAAGGCATTCCAACAGAGATTAACATCACACTCCATATCAATTGCTAATCTAAAGACTGCCTGACAGTGATTGGCTCAGTATTTCAAAACTCTTCTTAATAGCGGATACTAAACATACTGAGGTCATGATTTTTTTTTCCTACAAGGTAATTATTCATTGAGTTTTCCTACAAGATAATTATTCATAGAGTATCTCCTTTACCAACACAAGGAAACAGATGAAAAAGAGTTATGCGTGTTGGTAAATAGTAATGGACTTAGGCTTCTAATTATTTCTCTCCAGAAGTGTTTCATTATGAAAAAATGACTAAAATTTGGTGTAGTAAAGCCTTGCATCTCCTAGTACCATGCATCCTTGTTAAGACTCACAATTTTTCAGGACTATTTTTAAGTAATTTTCTGTCTCCCCAAAGAATCAGTTGTCAGGGATGAATTCAATACCCCAAATTAAGTGTTTGTTTTAATGTAAAAGTTATTTCATCTCAAATTTTCATATTTTGTTATGTCTTTTTAGCGGCCAAATTTATAACGAAGTGATAAATAGAGCCTCCTAAGGGATTTATTTCAATTAAGCTTGGCTTCAGGGTGGTCCTTGTTTCAGTTAAAACTAGAAAATTGATGCTTGATTTCCAAACCAAAGGCCACACCAAGCTGCACAAAAATAATTAATTCTAACATTTCCCAGTGTTTCACTGATGTGAGTTCATGGTATGTTCCACATTTTATTAATTGCTTATGTATTTTATTACTGTATTTCCAACAATCTATGAAAAATATTTAAATGTGGCTATAAGAAATAGTAGAGCTGACATATCCTTTAGTTTTTCTTCTAACATAAATTCTTTCAATGATACTTCTTATAAGCTAATATGACTTTTTTCAAAAATAAGCTGTTACAGAATTCTATAAAACATTCAAACCGTTAATGTAAATACAGTGAGAGTAAACCATCAAAACTTTTTTTCAGTCCAGTATCCCCAGGAAAAGAACACACATAATGAATCAAACTAGAAAATTTAAGATATCAGAATACAGGAAATACAGCTTAGTGTTTAAATGCAAATGAAAATCACAAGATTTTTCCAGCTTATCTTAAAATGCAACATTTCATTGAATGAAAATGTTTTTCAGCAAACATGATGGGTTTCACACGAGTTGTGATGTCTCTGAACACCTTATTTACTTCATATTTATCAAAATTCACCCTCCCCACTTCCTTCCAGTGCAATATTTAGAAATTTCTTGAATGTTTTCCTCTCACCAGAAAACATCAATATAATAAAAAGTACATTTGATTGGCCTCTCCATTCACAATTGCACTGCAAGCATACTGGCAACAGTTGAGACATATAATACCTCTCCTTATGTTGATATTTAATAATCTCAACCACTAAATTTGCAAATGAGTCTCACGTGTCATCTGCAACCATTTGATGCAGGAAATCCATCTTAAAATATAAATTCGTCCTTCTTTAGGAACTAGTCAAGTCACTTCTTCCCCAAAACAAACACCACTAACTTGCCACTGAATTTCTTCCATGTTTTGATACATATAGCACGTATTGCTGAAGTCTGCCCTTCATCTACTCTGGTAGGTCTGTATATATATTTTATTTGAATGTTTGAAGTTGTATGTATACTTCTATTTGAGCTCAGAGGCAGTACATTCTTTTGGGCCAACTTTTGTAATGTGAATTAAAGATGTTCAGCACTTTCAGAAAACTATTCCTGGCTCCCTCATAGACAGCTCCAAAACACTAGCAGATATGGAGAGGCTAAAACAATAGCATAGAAAATTATAATTTACACAAAGAGCCATTCCTATGGCCATATATAGCTGGTTAATAGCTTTAGCAGATGATAGAAAATACTCAGCAGTGTTGCAGAAATATGTTTGAAGATATACATAGGCATATATTGTGTATGTACATACTTATTTTGGACATAAGATACATTTGCTTTTTGGCAGCTGTGTCCCTGGCTATCAATTCATACCTTAATGCTACACTTACTGGCACAATTACTGTACACCCTGGGGGAGGGGGAGAGCAATTTCAGTCCCCTGCATAACTACATCTATATACATCTAGAGGTGACTTTCACAAGTAACAGTGATTCCCACGTGGGTCACAGAACATAACAAAACAAAGTGGCCATTTCTGTTTCTGTGGTGACATCCCTTCATCCTTTGCGATAAGGCAATTTAGTTCTATAGCTTTAATAATCTCCTTCCTTTGAACAATTGTATTGGCTTCGGTAGGAGACTTGACGACATGATCAAAGTTAAGGTGATCAAAATCTTTCTTCTCTTTTTTTTATTAACTCTTTTAGATTAAATTTGTCAAAGTTAACACCATGTTGTATGGTGTTAACACTGGGAACACCTGGGTACAAATGCTCCTGCTTGGACTAGAGATTAAAACCGTATGAGTACAATTAGATAATTAAGCTACCGAATGTCATCATTCATGGAAACAATTGATTTTACTTCCAACTTGTCATCGACAAAAGTACATGCTGTATTGTAAAGAAACCATGTCCTTTGTGTTTAAATGCCAATGTTCTAGAAAGTAATGGTAAGTTTTCAGGGACAGGACTAAAATAGAACTGCAGCACTTACTGATGTCAAAGACATGGCATTATCAGTTTAGGTCTTGCCACAGTTTGAAGAGCAATAAGCCCATTTTTTAATAATGTAGCCAAACAAACATTTACCTTTATTTTTGTCAATTGAAATAGTGCCTCCAACTATCTTAAATAATTTGGCTGATCATATAATACTCTCCCTAAAAGCAAGTATTAAAGATTTTAGTGTTCACACTAAAATGGCATTCTTAGTGAAATGAAAGAAACATAAATTGTAAGTCATTTTCTGTTACTCCAATTTACTTAAAAATCATAACATGAAGATTTAAAGTGTCTTACTCAAAATAATCAAATCTGCTAGTTGTGAATAGAGAAACAGGCTTACTGTTTGACATGACTATACATCAAGATCCTGAACACTGGAGAAATGTTGTCTCATCATCTACACCAGTAATTAGTAACTGCATGACATTACAAGCAGTAATTTCCATCAGTTCCATTTCAGCCAAAAGAAACAAGAATTACTCTTCCAGATAAAAATTAAAACAGTACCAGTGTGTCCTATGATATAAACAGAGAAGCTCCAGGCATGCACCAAAGAATGGAAGACATCACATTCACGTCTCAAACCAAATTCTGAACAAAGTAAGCCCTTTACAGCTTTTAGTTCCCATCTCAGAGCCCAGCCTAATTACTAGGACTGAAGTCAATTATGCTAGTCATCAGCTTAACTGGGAGAAGTATCGTGCCTAAAATATGACTTAAAATAATTTTCATGCCCTAGTTCCAAATAAACCATATGGGATGTTCAGTTCTAGGATAAATATATCAGAGGCAGAAAAAAAACCCAAACATGCTACAGATAACGGCAATGAAGGACAGCAATAATCTTTTGGTACTTTCAGTACCAAAACTGGTACTACTTTCAGTGCCAGAAACGTTGGTCAAGCACTTTTACTCTACAAGTGTTTCTGCTGCAACATTTAACAGGGATGAGCCAGTCACGAATGCCTGTAGTGAGCTTTCCTCATACTTCAGGTCCTACCAGCACTGCTGCACTGTGTGTTATGAGATACTCACAGTTGGCAGAGTTACAAGGTCACCTCATCCAGCCCTTGTCCATTCAGTGTTGTTCTTTCCCTTTCACTTGTACTCTGTCATGAGTAGGCTGAAGCAATAGGATTTCTCCTAATTCCTATGGAAATTTATTCTATAGGCTCCTAGGAAGCTTTTTATTTTCTCTTTGATATTTTCACCTTTCATGCATTCTGTTCTATCAGACATGGCCACATTAACTTTCTGTTCATCCTTCTTAAGATTTGGCTCATCATTACGGTATTGTGTGTTATGATTAACTTCTATGTTTATCTGTTAATTTTGTTGAAAGTGCTACCCAAGATTTTCTCTAAATATGTGTCCGTGTTTTAAGATAGTTACTTTGCGTGACATGCAAATTCTACTGAACGCAGCCACATCAGGATTCTTGATGATCAGGCTGTTAGCTGTTAGGGAAGCAGGCAGGCAGAACTCTCTGTATCACTTCATATGTATGGCCTAGAACAAGAGCGTTGACTTTATGAATTCTACGAAGTATCTGCCTCAATATCCCAGTCTCCACCAAACCAGTTACGACTGCTTGTTAGATAGTAATGGGCTGTCCTGTGTCTTAGGTCACTGTCCCTAAAATACCGTAACTGAAAAGTATCCCACATTCTAATTGAATTGTACAGTTAGGATTTGAGGATGCAAGATTATTTGAATCAATGATTTGAACAGAATACTGATTTATGTAATTAGACATTTCAAGATAAGACAGTGGGCCATTTCTTAAGTGCCCTGTTTTCTCCATCCACAATTTATTTCCCACTCTCCCAGTTCCAAGATGAATGACGACCAGAGCCTGATTCCCAGGCTGTTTCACCAGTCAACTCAGACAGTCATAGCCCACTGCTAGTTCTGAGCAGAGCCGTGGACACTTTCTTCTCCCTAGCCCTTCTTTGCATCTGTGCAATTCACAGTTCTTACATACATCCCTGTTTAGCTCTGGTTTCTGCTGTTCATTCCCTGCAGCAGTTCCATATGAACTGGGGGATTAGGCAGTGAGCTCTGAGAGGAAACAAGCAGATCTCCAGTGTACATGGAGCCACCCTCCTCAGAGGTTTCTTGAAATAAACTTCTTAATACACAAACTCCTAAGAACATCCTCCACAAACACCACTGATAAGATGAGCAAAATGAAGGTCTATAGAGCAGCCTGTCCAATAACAACGACAACAAACAGATTAGTCACTTCATAGCCAAATAAGCCACTTTGCTGATTACTCCAGGTCACAAAAGTCATGTAGGAGAGCCAAATATTTAGAGCCAGCTGGTCCAGTTAATTACATACTGTATGGCAATCATCAGAAAGGTCAAGGACTTCAAAAGGTGTCGCAGGAACTTAGACTACTTGGCCAGGTGCCATAGGACATAGCACACTAGAAAGGAGTAAATAGCATAGCCTGACTGGAGTGAGTTAACTGCCTTTGAACCAGAAACTTGCAGTGCTGTGTAAAGCCCACTGTGATGACTAATTCCAGAAATGGGACTGTTCATACCACAGAACTGAAGACTGCATAAGTAAAAGATCGAGGCTATGATCTCGGGGTTTCCCAGGTTTTACATGCCTTCCCTCTCAGGTAACAACGCAAATATCTGCAAAACAACATGACTGTAGGTAGCCACACTGTTTGGCCTGTTTTCTGTAATCCAAAAAGATTTAAGTTAACAAACAATGACAGTTTCCCCAGCATGACCGTTGCCTCCTCCCATTCATTTCCAGGGAAGTAGGTATTTAGCAGCTCATTGTGAAGAATAGTTCCGATGGATGATATGGTCGGACTACGTTCAGGATAAGCCACAGAAGCTACCATCTACTAAAATGTGCTTAAGAAACGATACTGCTATGCCTCACACGTTTTTGCTACCCGAGAGCAGATAAATAGGGTAACAGAATAGTTGGAAACATCTGCTGCCCGGAGAGCACCAACAAAGATGTCAGCTATTAGAGAACTGGTTTTTGCTCAAGCATAACTTGAGGCTGGGCTGGAATCAGATTGTACACAGATCCCAGAAACTTAACACAGGTATGTAAAATAGAGGTTGGTATCAGAGATGGTAATTAGATTCATACCGTTTGTCCACTATCATCTGATGGAGGCACAGCTGGGATTAACGGAGTTTTCTAATATTTATTCAGGTACTGCTACATGTCCGTACCATCCCCAAAATGTTGCCTTTCCTGAAAAGTCTTCTACAGTCAGTTTTCAGTTTTCCAAACCCCCAAGGAACTTGATTTGTTCCTTGTATTATTTACTAGCTTTTTTAATTCTCCAGGAGTCCTACAGGCCATGGATTGGTCAATGGCCTGATAGGCTGTGCAGCTAAAGAAGTCAGCGGACCAAGGGCAATACTCATCAAAGACTTGGATGGAGGTGGCCAAAGGCATCACAGAACTGAGGGTGGGCCTGTTCCACAACTAAGCACTGCATAACCTCAGTCTGCTCAGTAATTCTTTTCAATTCAAGCCTCCCCCACGGGGCTGAGAAAGCTGGAGTAGGTGGCCTGCTGGTCCTCTGCCCAGCTTGTTTCCCCAGCTCCTCCAAATGTCCAGACATAACTAAGGGAAAACATACCGGCTAACTTACCAAGTCTGCTTTCCCCTACACTGTCCACCCACTGACCCTCCCTGTCCCATACCTCTAAGCTCAGTTTAGTCGCCCTTGTATCCAGTCTCACAGCCAGTCTTACCACCCCACTTGTCCCTTGCATGGTCCCACTCATGTCCCTGATAAATCTGTTGCTATTTCCCAGTCTATCACATCTCTCCTAACGCATACCTTCTGTGCCTCTGCTCAAACTGTCTGCTAACCCAAAGGCCTGGACGAGCATGAGGGAATAATGGCTTTTATACTGGTGGGCAAGCCTTGTTCCCAGTTTGGGAGCCTTGGTTCTGATCTTCCTGGGTGGGCTAGTCATGACCCTGTCTTGACAAGAATTAAGGACTTTCCACATGGGTTGGGCAATATTTAGGCACGCGGCATGAGAGAAATGAATCAAAACAGGGATGGGTGGAGGACAGAAGGCTAAGTTGGCAGGAGAGAATCGTATGAATGTGAGAAAAGCAACTTAGAAGGCCAGAGAACTTTATAAATCTAACTCTGCATGGCTATCTGACTTAGATGAGTAGGGTATCCTTGGGAGGTGGGGTTAAGGAAAAGAGGAGAAAAGAAGGCAGATGACATGGACAGCAAGACTTAGCTATTGACCTTCACCTAACTAGCTAAATGAGAAAGAGAATCCTAATATTAATTTCAAGAATCTTTGCCAGGAAAACAAATGACTCAGCCAGTTATATGGAAAATATATAATCTTATCTTTTAAAACATTTCTGTAGCCTAGTCTCTTCACTGCGTTTTCCAAGTTTCCTGGAAATTTGGTGCTTAGAAGTAAGCTGCAGTTTTCTGGGATAAATAAATACTATAATATCCCTACATCCACGAAGGAAGATACATTCAATGTAGAAATTAACTACTTGTGATAACATTCATACTGCATTAATCTCAGCAAGTACTTCCATTAAGACCAAGGAGCTAATTTTCAACTTAATAATCTGTGAAAAGCAAAATTAAGCTTTTGCATCAGAAATTGGAATTGAAGAGAATTACAGCATATATTTGACCAGGACACAGTAGTAACACTGTTTAAGTTTTCTGACCATTAGTAGCCAAATAAAATAAACTTTTAAAATATTTTTGCAAAGAGCAAGCCATATTATACTCCATATTTATGAAATGTTTTGTTAATAGTTTCAGTTTCAAATAACTATATTTAAAATCTTTTCATAAGTTTATGGATATTCAGTGAAGACTTTTTTTCCTTGGCAAACTCCTCACTACTATTTTTCTTTTGGCCATTCAATGTGAATCATGTTCGCATCAAACAGGAATTGATCCTGCTTACACGCAAAACATGACAGTTCTTCTATGGACTCTTAAAAGAACTGGACTGGGCCCACAGAGAAGAAATATTCCCTCTTCACTCCATGATACCGTTTATAAACTTCAAAACTGAATTTTCTGTTTCCTACAAGCACTTCCACTGATTATGCAGTACCCATTTACAACTTGTTAGTTAATTTTTTATTTCTCCATCCTCTCTGGAGCATGCTGTTCATCACAATTCAGGCACGGTTTCACAACTAGTTTATTTCACAATCCACGTCCACGTCGCCACCAAAAGGGAAAGTTCTCCCTATTTTCTTAAGCCCTTGGCCCCTCTGTTGTGCCACCACTGGATTGCTGGGATCAGATGGATTGACTCTGTTCAGCTGAAAACTACAAAAATTAATTAATTAGTTTTCAGGCGAATCAGGTCTCTGATCCAGCCAATTACACAGCTGCATGAATGTTGGTGCCAGCAGAGGAAAGGCGTTATAACCCATTGCCTGGAGTGGAAAAGTGGTGGGACAGTAGCAGAATAGATTTAAACTGGTTTACACCAATTGTGAGACTACAGCCTTAAAATCACATGGAACTGAACTGAACATACTGATCACCATCTTCTTCAATAAAGGGGATAATAAATAAAATGGGAGCGAACACTGCTCCAAATACTAAATAGTTGATTATATAGCGGTCAATTTGTACAAATTACATATTAACATATGACTTTATGGAGCACTATTGTTACTTGTTTATTAAAATGCATGCTATTCTATATTCATCTTTACTTTAGGGTCTTACTGAAAAAGTGATCTTTTAGATAAATTTTTGCTTGTCAGCTATTTTTTCTGTTTCACAAATGTTAATATTTGTACCTTCTCATTAATACTTACCTAACAAAAATGACAGGATTGCACTTTCATCACACAATGAAAATGTTAAATAAATTTTATCCTCATCTTATGTCAAGTCAGTTCCCTTAAAAATAATTGTGACTGTTACTATACATATACCGGCTATAACTTTTTTAAAATTGGATACATATTGTTTTGATCAGTCCCATAATAATTCATATATTCATGAACGCGTTTCATCTACCTCCTCGCTCTTTGCATGTTTTGCTTTATTTGTTTCCATAATTTTTAGCCCCATTGAAGATCCTAACAGGTAAACGTAAATGGATGTTGCATAAGTGAAACAAGAAAAAGGTTATCAAGTAATGTAATTGACTAGGATAGATGGCAGTAATTTTCTAGAAATGTACTATTCATATCTGTTGAAACTATTTTGCTATTGAAAGAAAAAAAATAGTTTCAAAGTCTCTTTTTTATCCCTTTCATCTAAACTATACAATGCTCAACATAGAACATTCGCTGGGATTCACTACTGGCTGTTGTTCATGGCCCTCAGCTCAGCTCAGCTCTGGACCATCAATTTTAGACAGTCAATAATTTTAAGTCAGCACCGCAAAATGTTATTGTAGAGCTCTGTTGAAAAATCAAAGTGAGTTTCCTCAAAGAATATTGAAGACTACTGTCAGCTATTACATGCTACTAGGGAAAAGTATGTCCCAATATACTGATGCAATTAAGAAATCACTAGCTACCTTCTCTCAAATACCACCTTCCTAGCTATTCCAGCAAGAACTTTGTCTTGTTTATTTGTCCCACGGACCCTCTAGACCACACTACTTAAAATACTTAAAATCACAAAACTACTTTACTGTAGCTGACATCCTTCTACTCTACCCAACTCCTGTACAGACCCATAAAACTTGCACTGATATCAGCATATTGCAATCAGGTATTAAAAAAACAAAACCCAAAACCAAACCAGAAAAGAACCAGCTATTCTGGCTGTGGTTTTTCCATTTCACCTTAAAATGCCAGAAGTCATTTGTCACACTTACTGAATTACCTCATATACGTTCAAAGTCCGCCAAGTCCTTTTCACTATTATTTCCATCAACCTTTTGATGTGATGACTAATCTGCTGCAGAACTACATGATGTAACACAATGGTTAAAAATAGTACGGAGTATCTTGCTTTCTTTTATTGCCAGTCATTTTTAGAGTTCTTCATGCCCTCACATAACTTTCTGTCCTAATAAAATAAAAATTTAAGCAGTTTTATGTCCTTCAGTAACACTTGCACATCAGTTTGTTTGCTCACACTATATTGTATATATATGAATGCACATGCACACAAAATATTTAGAAGAATACTAAGGCTACAATTTTAAGTGCTGGAAAGTTAGGAAATACTGGAATTAGTGTTGTTGGTGCAACTCTACTTAAAATGTGAAGAGTGAGAGAGGCTTTAAAAAATCTCTGAAAAAATGAATAATTCTGCCTTTAGACAAGGATTTGAAATGTCTGCAATAAGTAGGGCTCGGGGCCATGCATGATAAGGGCAAAGCAATATATTTAATAGCTGCTCATTAAGTGCATCCTGCGTGAGGTAGGAATTCTGTGGAAAAATAGTGTAATCTCATAATTAAATGTAAACATACGAGGGACCAAGTTTACTCCATCAAAACCTCCCAGGCTTTTTCTCCTTCCTTCTCCCTATCTACCATCGCAACTCTGTTATCCCCGCTGTCCATTCCTCTCTTGTTCTTGTCCCAATTTGTTCCTTTTATTTATATATGTTTGCCTTTTTCCCCTCTAGGGAAAAGTTCCCACAAAGGCAACTCCTCCTCTTCGTTTCCATGGGGGTAACAAACAGCACGTGCAGAACAGTTTCCCTGATCTGTTCCAGTGACTGGACCTAGATCCAGTCCAGTTTAGCACAGTGCAGGAATGTATGTGTACAAAGCAAGAGTTCAGTTCAAGGTTATAATATCTAAAGAAGAACATAACTGAAAACTTGATTTTGTCGGAGGTTCAAGTGAGCAACTTCAGTAATATGCAGTACTATCAGCTTGCCTGCAACAGCACAAGTCATGCCTCGGTATGCATTTGTCTGTTCTGAGCACTGTCGTGAGGTCATGTTATTAAACACGGTGCATACTAAAAGCTCAAATCAAGCTGCACAGGTCTTGCCAATATAATAAGTCCCGTTATTTGATTGCTGAACTTGACAACACTAACGGTGTTCTTTTACTACAGGTTGTGTACGTGCCTGTGTTTGTATGTAATTTATTTTACAATAAAATTGAATTTGATCTATGCCCTTGATATACAGGAGGTTTGATTCTCTTCTCACACTGCTTTACAGTGCAAAACTACTTTGATTTCATTGAAGTTATTTCTGATACATATTAATCTGACAGTAAATTATTACTTTCTTTTCATACAGATAAATGCCCACACACATCAGATTTTATACATGCAGTCATCTATGTACATGTACCTGAACACTAAAATAACAAACAAAGCGTACAAAGCAACTTATGTCTACCACGTTTTGTGTATTGCCATGTTTGACTACATTTGTTCTATTGTGCTTTCCGGAAGATTATCCTACTAAGATCCTATTCAGGCTTGCTGCCAGAAAATTTCAGTTTAGCACTAAACCAAAAGCTAAACTAAGGCAATAAACTAAACTTACCCCTTACTCCCGGAGGGGGTCCAACAAAAAAAGAACATAAAAGCTGCTTGTTCAGCTGTGGCACTCCTCTTCTAAAGCTATTGTGTGACTGCCTTTATTTCAAAGACACATACTGCCTGTCAGAAGGTGATAGTCTCTGTCATATTTATTAAAAGCCATTTTGGTACTAAGCAGCCTTAAGTAGCTAACTAAAGACCGTGACATAAATCATGTATGACATTACAAGACATGAAAAATGGGTCTCAAAGTAGTCACCAACCAGTGACTCTACTGTACAATATTTTTAGCAACACAAAATGAGCAGAAAAATATTGACTTACAGGGCAGGAGCTTCAAAACTTTTGAACGTCAAAAGCCATCCTTCCCAGCAGCTGAATTCGATTTTGTCTCTCTCTGGTAACTGAAAAGGTACGGAATCTTGCAAGCTAGAAGCCTTCTGCCAGCTATGCCTTTTGAGGGACTCATGAGAATTGTTTTATCTAACAGTTTCTGCATCTGATTAACTCTGTTTTTTAAAGTGTTCCCAACCGCTGATCAAAACATGCAATAAATTATGCTTTGTTCTTAAAGTACCTATTTACTATACCTTTTCTGGAGGTAATCTTCTACTGCATTATTTTTACACAGTAATAAAGTAACATTTAAGACTGGTATGCCACCGCTAATTTACATCACAGAAAAGTCTGTACAAAAGACTGGAGTGCGGAGATGTCCGAGCTCACTTGACAGCAGCTACAAGATGCCATCCAGCTGTATGGCCACAGAGGATCATATCAGCTTATTTTCTTTGGAAAACTTCAGTGTTTCCCCAGCAAGATTTCTTCTAATGGTTAAACTTTCTTATTTATACAGGTATTTGGGTACGTATACATTGTACTGGATGTGCAGGTTACATTTATACACCTCTGGCCCTGCCTGAATTTAACAAGAGTTCTTGATTTGGCAGCACTTGCCATGTTGCTGCTACTATAAACTGGGAAAGTGGATTCCTTTTTCCCTTGCAGGTACCTAGTATGCAATCCTGATACCTGGACCACATACACAATGAAGGTTTATAAACATACTAAGCATTATTTTTCTGCTACTGTACCTAACTCTGCTGCATTACTGGATTATCACCATTAAAACTGGGACAGGTTTTTCACATCTCTTCCTTTGAACACTAAACCACAAGGCCTCATCTTTTATTTTGTAGTGTCCCTTTAAAAGTATAATTCAGAATATTTTATGAGGCTAAATATTAAACACGATGGTGTTCATAAGAAAGCTGAACAATTGCTTTGTAAAGAAAGGTTTTGGTTGCATAAGAAAACAGCAGGTGAAGACGAGACTCTGTAAAAGTCCTCCTTACAATATTTGCCGTAAAGCAAACTTCCAGCTACATGGCTGGACTGCATGACAGAAGAGAAAGACCTGATCTCTGCTTGACTAAAGGAGGAGGATATGAAGAAAGTCAAGGAGGGCTGATAGGGATAGTGCAGAGGTTGAAGCGAGGTTCTAAAACAAGCTGTTGCAGAACTTGAAATGAATATAAAACACCAGAATGAAATGGCTGTGAGATACAGTGCTGCTTATTTCCCTCTGCAAGGAGGTAGATAGCAATGTTTGACACATATTGAAGTATAGAGACATTAGGTCTTCACATTACGCAGAAAGAAAAAAGACGGGTCTAAGGAAAAAAAAGAGATGAAAGTTTAATGTGCTGTCTATACTACCTGACAGTTTTCGTGTTAAATTCCATTTCTTATTCCAAAAGACTCCCTTATCATTAGACTAAATAGGTCCATTTTTGTAAAGCAATCAGAAGTACCCTCCTATTAATAACCACAGTATTTTGTGGGTAAGAACTTGGAATTTTAAACCTGGAAAAGAAATCACTTAGAATGATCGCTGCTGACAATTGTTTTGCTTCTCTTCATGTTATTTCTTGACATTGTAGCTGGGTGGTAAATAGTTCCTTTCCTGTGAAACTTTGAAATCGCAAAAATATTTCTCCCCCACATTAGAATTAACCCCAGAAGCTTCAAAGTTTTTCCACATAAAAGCAAGGATGACAGACTCCAGAACAGCAAAAAGGCATCGCTGTCATTGCTTTCATTTTAAAGTCAGAGCAAGAACTTGAAACTTAGCCTTCTGCAACCCAGTCACAGTGCCCCCTTCATTTTTTGTATTTTCCAGTAATTTTTTCTTTCCTCTTCATTCCTAGTAAAAGTGTTCATGAATTAGCATTTCCAGCAAAAAAAAAAAAAAATTTATCACTCCCCACAGCTTTTATAGAAATAAAGAGGAAAAATAGCCAGGCATTTTGCTTGCTCTTACTGGACCAAGCAAAAACAGGTATGTCAAGAAACATAATAATTTGCTCAATAAAAATATACTTATTTTAATCAACTTGAGAATATTAATCTAACCAGTTCTAAAGTGTGAGTATAAGGATGCAAACCATTCTGTTCAATAAGATATTAAAATAAAAGAACGTACTATTAACAACTATTCCAAATATTCTAGATTAAATTGGAAGTGAAGAAATCAGGCTAATGTTATTAGCCAAAGAATTTTCACCACTCATATGAATTTGAATTATTTAAGCCAGTTTCAACATTTGAAGAACTTTCCTAGTCTCCGGGGAGATATTAAACGTATACGTCAGTAATTCACAGATTGCTGCTGCTGCTGCTAGTCATCAGAATCTGGCTTTAATTCCATTCAGTTAAAATTTCTCTTCAAATCAAGAGTGGTTAGTTCACTAAAAGAATCTCAAACTCAAACAGAATAAATAATCTTATTAATGACAGACAATCTAAAGCGATACCTTTCCTTTAGGACCTGAGAAAGGGAGGTACCTGATTATCCAAATTATCTGGAGAGCGAACTGTGAGCTAATTTTCATGGTAGTAATGAGCACATAGCTTTCATATGACTTCCTGAACCACTTGCACACTGAGCTGACTGAACCTGGAGTCCAGAGAGCAAAGAATACGACACTACAGGGAAAAGGAAATAGTCCAAGCAAAAGGAGGTAATAATCAACATTTGGATGCAATTTACATGGGCATGAGGAAAAAAAAAACAGGGGTCATACTGTGGCAAAGAGTTCAGTAATCTTCATTTCCCATCCTTCATATATTTTAGGGCTACTGTAATGCTGTACTGTTCCCAGAAGAAACAGAAGATGAGGTAGTGGACTTGCCATTTCAGCCTGCGTCAGGCAGGGCTCTTGTTTGTTGTCTCTTCCTGAATGACAGTTTGGTTCCAGAACGACCAGCAGAAGATGTTAGATCGTTAATTTGTCCCTTCGTTCTTCCCAGCTATTAATCAGATAGGCAGGGATTTGCTCTCCTATTCTCTCCCGAAATTCTTTCATACCACTCCTCAATAAACCTAGCTATTAAAAGATAACTTTCAGAACAGTTGCCAACCATGGAAGGGATTATCAAATCATTTAAGTGCTACGCGGCTCTCTTGAGGAAAGAGGGGCTTTACACTCAAGAGCTAACACATTCTCTGCAGATACTGAAGCTGACCACGCTATGAATAGCCAAAGATTTTTCAAGGAATGCAAAGCGGTGCCATTGCTAAGTAAGAATCAACTTACAGTTGTATTTATTGAACAGCAGGGTAAGTCATTCCTTTTCAATGTCTTTCTTGAAATGAGACCAAGTGCCAGCTAGTATTTAGCGGAACTATGGTACTTTTACCCCAGATGGAGAGCTGGCCTGAGAACCTTTATTTCATGTACAGAGTCAAATACACATGTTAAAAACTCCCACTGACTTTTTTTTTCACTGAAAAAAAAAGTTTTTTTCTAGAAATTCCTGTTCTATGGATGAATCTGGAACTTCCTGTAATGTTAGACAAATAATGCCGTCTCTAGGCGTCTTCTAAACCTGTATGTGTTTACGCACTTTGATTATATGGACTTAACCCCATTTCTGTAAAATAGCCAATATAGAAGCTTAATTATACACTTCTGCTTGTGTTAAAAAATTCTTATAACTGTTTCAGTGAGAGGGTCTTCAACTCTCCCTCTTTGAAGAAAGGACTTAAGAGTTCGGCAGGATGCTTTTCACTGTCACTATGCAGTCCCACCCTGTTTGGACAAGCTCTAAACTTCTGACAAAAATCAAGACTTTGCACGTGCTCGATGAAAGCTTGTTAGAGGGTATCAGGCAACATTCTTCACGGAGTCTGTTTTCGCATTTTGTCTTCCAGAACTGAACAGAGTTTTTCCTTGCAACAGCTCCTCACGGCTGCCAGAAACAATTATGGCACTGGGCACTGGAACAGAAAAGAGGCAAACTGCCTTCCTGTGTTCTCAATGTTCCTCTTGTTATACGCACAGCTCAGAGAAAGAATCACTTGGGTTGGAAGACGCAGTAAAAAGTACTGAAAAGGGGATGGGAAGGCTTAACAGGAGAAAAAGGACTATCAGAAACTATTGCTGGCTGTGTGAGATATGCTAATGGGAAAGAGAAGAAGGGGCAAGCTAGTGGGAAAACTGTGCAAAAATGTAATTAGTACTACTAATTACAACTTAGTACTACTAAGTACAACTACTTCCCACAAGAACCTGGAATAGGACACACAGTTCTCAATTTTCAACATTCCTCTGCTGTAGGTATACGGTTGGGAAAGTCACCGCTAAACTGCATGCATCTTCTCCACGCTGTGGCCAACCCACAAAGGAGATGACAGCTTATGGCTGTTGCCAAATACTTCATTTGGAGACACGCAAGAGTCTGTGCTACAGGTTTGTAAAATCTCTATTTAGTATCAATGTGGTAGTCTATGCAGCTCCACTTAATGACAATTCTGTCTTTCAGGAAGGTCTTACTTTGTTTACTGTATCCTACCTTGTAAGATAGGATGGTACATTAAAATCTGTATACCATATGATACGTGCTACAAAGTCTTACTCAAAATGTAGAACATACCAGCACTGAGTTCACCTGTACAATCTTTAATTGCTTCCTGCATGCATAATGATTGTATTTCTTTTTTGATTTTACACAAACATACTCTGTCCTGTATCCCTACTTCATTCAATAGTCAGGAATGATTAAGGCTTAGGCTTTGGATAAGGATGTTGTCATACCACTTCTACCTCATTTGCTCCAGAAGGCAGATAAATGCCCTGGGAGGACCAAGCAAAATCAAAGACTGGTGTTCTCTTCTGACTGTGAATTTAAAGGTCTGTGCTGAGCTGAACAGGAGGACGCCCAGAGGGAAGGGTGAGCACTATAAACACTGAGGACTGTGTCAGGAGAAAGGTGAGGGAAGAGAAAGCGAGGTCTCACTAATGCAACGGACAGCTGCATTGTTATAGCTGTGTCTGTCTCTGAAGCGTGCCAGAAGACCTGCATTCTTACGACGGCAGCATAGGTCAAGAAGAGCTCTCGTTTTCACACTTCAAGCTCTATAAGCAGCTCCAAACCATATGAGCAATCAGGCCAAAAGTCTCCTACACTCTGAGGATTAGATATTTTTGACAAAACAGGATTTGCTCTCTCAGTGTTTCAAGTACACAGATATTTCTATGGGGGCATAGAAAGCAGCTCATTTTACAAAATAAATTATTTCTTGTTTGCAGGGAATTCATTTAATATAGCAATAATTGTATAGAAAACGCCACATGGAAATTAGTTACTCAAAGCAGGGTTTGGCTAGAGGTCACAAACAAAGCAAAAGGGGAAAACATTGATTATGCAACCACGAAGCTATGCTGTGTTGTCAATTCAATTGAGGTATATTTAACTGGAGCAACACAGTACCATATACGGATAGACAAGCTTGCTCTGAATGACAGACACTGCTCCCTCTGGGGCAAAACACCCTACTGCTCAACAGGGCTATGAAGATAAAAGATTCCTGAATTAATTAAAATGAACTTATTGTCCAGACTTTATTGATATTTCTGTAAATAACAGGTGCATGCTAGGACTACAGGAACCCAAAAGGCCTAAAACATTCCCAGCTCCCATATCTATTGCTGGGACTGTAGTTCAGAAGTAGCCGAGAGAATAGCGTCCTCAAATACTACTGCTTTTCTGCATTTAGTTGGGAAGCAGATGAACCCTTAACTCTTTGCTCCCCACTATAATCTGCTGCACCAGAACATAAAACTGCAACACGTTTTACTTAAACCTCGAATAACTTTGGAGATACAGTGTGGATTACAATTCTGTCTCTTTTGGAGAGATGCAATTACATGTCATTTCCTCACAGGAGTTACACCTGAAAAGCACAACCAGCAACTGATTTAGTAACCCGTGTTACTCAGACAGGAGTAAATTCTGCTTATTGCAAAGAGTCCTGAATTCACAGAATGTTACGCTTATGAAGGACTGTCTTCGTGTCTGAGGATCAGATTCTTAAGGTCCAGTCTGCGTAAAAGTTGCTTACATGGCTCTTGGCTCAACTGAGGGACCACAAACGTTGTGTACTATGGAGCCACTCAACATAATCTGAAGAGAATATTTCCTTCAGTGCAGCTGCAAAATACCATAAATAGGCATTCCCTGTGCTTCCTTACAAAGAACAAAATCTCAGACTTGGCTCAGTAAAACATCTGCTTCACTTGGGGGAGAGAAACCCCTTGATTTCTTTCCTAGAACTATGACTATGTAAAAGAAACAATATAAATAAAAAGGCAAATCTAAAGGACGAGTCTACATTTTGCTCACCTTATCTGCCTTCATTTATACCCGTAAAAAAAAGATTACAATGCCATGCCGGAGTAATGTTCACTCAAAGAAACGTTAATGCACCACAAGGACAGGGACAGAATAGCATGGAAATCCAAGGGCCATTGTAACCATTCTCTGTCCTACTTTCCCCAGTCACTTTATGGCTTGCAAGCTACGGAAAGTTTTTTTCTTTCCTGTGAAGCGGCTATGGACTTGAACAGATGAACTTGTGAAAATTGTTCAGGTATATACATCATAGTAATAGGGGACGTACATGCATGGTTCAATCAGATGGTGAGACAATTTATGCCTCCTGCAACTGACAAGACTGGAGATTGAGTGCCCATAACCATTCAAAGTATAGTACTACCCTGTTCTTTTTCCTGTATTTTCTCTAAATTGATACAGAAATTAATCATTCACATGTTAAAATAACACTACTGTAATGACTCCGTAATACGCAATCTTTTCCCAGATAAAATTTTCCTTTGTTTTTCAATAATGAAAACATTTTTATCTATTTTATTTTTCTCTTACTTGAGACAATAGTTGAAAAACATTAGCATACAAAACATGTCTTACTCTTCATTCTTTATGTGTCAACCCCATGGACACAATGAGCATAGGCTACAGCATTTTGTGCTGTCTTCCTTTCTATCTGTCTTTGTCTGTAAGTTGGGTTTTCATAGAATCATAGAATGGTTTGGGTTTGAAGGGACCCTTTAAAGAGCATCTAGTCCAACCCCTCTGCCATGGGCAGGGACATCTTTCACTAGATCAAGTTGCTCAAAGCCCCATCCAGCCTGGCCTTGAACACTTCCAGGGTTGGAGCATCCACAACTTCTCTGGTCAGCTTGTTCCAGTGCCTCACCACCCTCATTGTAAATAATTTCTTCTTTATGTCCAATCTAAATCTGCCCTCTGTCAGCCTAAACCACCATCCCTCGTCCTACACTCCCTGATAAAGACTCCCTCCCCATCTTTCCTGTAGGCACCCTTGTACTGGGGACCCCAGAACTGGATGCAGTACTCCAGCTGGGGTCTCATGAGAGTGGAACAGAGGGAGAGGGTCACCTCCCTAGACCTACTGGCCATGCCTCTTTGTATGCAGACCAGGATACAATTGGCCTTCTGGGCTGCAAGCACACGTTGCCCGCTCATATCTAATTTTCCATCCGCCAGTATCCCCAAGTCCTTCTCTGCGGGGCTGCTCTCAATCAGTTCATCATCCAGTCTATACTGATATTGGGGACTGCCTCAACCCAGGGGCAGGACCCTGCACTTGTTCTTGTTAAACTTCATGAGGTTTGTATGGGCCCAACCCTCAAGTATGACAAGGTCCCTCTGGAGGGCATCCTTTCCCTCTAGCATATCAACTGTACCACTCAGCTTGGTGTCACCCACAAACTTGCTGAGGGTGCACTCAATCCCCCTATCTATGCCATTAATTAAGATATTAAACAGTATTGGTTCCACTACAGACCCTTTAGGGACACCAGTCGTTGCTGGTCTCCATTTGGACATTGAGCCATTGACTGCAACTCTCTGGATGCAGCCAGCCAATTCCTTATCCATCTAACAGTCCACCCACCAAATCCGTATCTCTCCGATTTAGAGGCAAGAATGTTGTAGGGGACCACATCAGAGGCCTTACAGAAGTCCAGACAGATGACCTTGCTAGCTCTTCCCTTGTCCACTGAGGCAGTTACTCCACCACTGAAGACCACGAAATTAGTCAGACACAATTTGCTCTTGGCAAAGCTATGTTGGCCATCTCTAATCTAATTTCTGTAAAATGTTGCATACCTCGTTGACGTTTTACTTAAGGATACGATTCCTTCATCTTAGTTCCTAGCATAAATTTCCAGGAAATGTGACTTTCAAGCAGAAGAATATTCTGGCCACAAAGGTTATGCTGTCCACTTACTCACTGTGCTGGGATTCATTGGTAGTACTGTCAGGTTTTCAGCAAGCAATCTACTGTTACAACACACAACCCCTAATCATAATCTTTGACAGCCAATGAGGGGTGACTAGCATTTTAGAAATGCTGACAAAGCTACTAAAATGATCTTTTATTTTGGAAATTGAGTCTTTGCACATATTGCATTGAAAAGCTTGTGACATTTTTATGGGACTGTTACTCCAGTCATGCCAGTTACTGGCTAGATTCTGCCTGTGGCTGTGATTTCACTAAACCAGGGTAACAGCTCTGAGAATAAATTTCTGTTAGAAAACAGGAATACAAGTAGCAAAATCTAGACAAAAGCTTTGGACGCTATCACCAATAACATGTAAAAATTTTGACAAACCACTGTCCAATGGGAAACTATGACATAAATTCCTCTAGTTGAGCACTCTCTGCTATCCAAACAAGGAAGAATTTAATCAGTATGAACCACATCCTCTTTCAAACCCATTGGTGTCCTAGCACTTCATTGTCTTACCCAGAAGTTTTGCATCGGGCTTGAAATTACTTTAATGAATAGTGTTGTGTCTGGTACCCTCAGTAAGCTGGTTCTGCTGCCATTTTCACTGCTCCTGTTTTTTCTGTCCAGATTAATCACTGCTTGTTCTCAGTTCTGTGCTACTTTTTCTGTTTTTCAACCTGCTCCAAATACTTGACGCAGGTCTTTATTGCCTCTGATTCGCCATCTTTTCATACTTCACGTATGACTGCGTAATTTGCTCATCTTATTTCTGTATTTCTTTCTTTCTCTAGCCTCTCCTTATCCTCCAGTGCCATTTCTTTCTCCATGAACATTTCCAGAGACACGCACGCTGCAACTGTTTACTATGTTTAATAACTATAACTACTTAAGCTTTATCTATTTTTGCGTATGCTGTCACATAGTCCTTCTACAACATTGCTGACTGTAATTGTCAGTTAAAACTCAGTTTTGCTAACGAATAATTAGCCATAAATAATCAGGCTTTTTTCTTGCTGTTCCCATGTGATGCTTCCATTCAATTATTTATTCCTGAACAAAAGTTTTCTCTGAGAATTAGCCTATGTCTTAATTCCTTCAGCTGTTGTCTTCCCTTCCTCTCTTCTGCCATCATCAGTCATCTCCCAGATGTAAGACAACATTAGGGAACAGAAAGGGAGACAAAGAGGGGTGAAGATAGTGCAGTAAAGTGAACGGAGCAGAAAGAAAAGGGAAATGACAGACTGAAGAATATGGGGAGAAAACTAGGGCGGGGGGGAGGAACACCATCGGAAGACTGGGGTAAATCAGTGTGAAAAAAAGAGCTGAGCATGAAAGGAGGAAAAAAAGAACAGGAAAGAAAGACCTAGGGAAAACACCATAGCTATAGATAGCATAAAGAGTAGACAATAAGAAAGAACAGACAAAGAGGAGACAGAAAACAAAGGAGATTAATCAAGACCAAAAAGAAGCCCTGGGGAGATGATCTGTATCAGAAATAAGGGGTGTTTTAACCAAAATTGGAGATGCACAGTATAATGGGGAACGCTACACACCAGTGTAGAGGGCCTAGGACAACAAACAGAAGAAATATTTTAAAATAAATGAGCACAGAGTGAATAGAGCAGTTGTACTGCTGTACACTCTAAACAGGAAAGGAGTTGTAAGTTACGAACATTAATGTGGTGTTTCTCTACAATTTAGAAGGTAAGCAGGATGCTAAACAGCATTAGCATAAAACTAAGATGTGTCACGGTGGGGGTTTTTTCTACTATATGCTCTTTGGTAACTCTATGTGCTACAGTATATTGAATGAGGATACTAAAACTAGCAGAGCTCTACTGTCATCACACAATGATATATGGTAACAGTAAATGTACACTTGGGTATATTGCTCCTGATTGCTTATTTCAGCCTTTTGCCAAGCTGCAGTCCGCCCTATTCCTGCTAAACATTATAAATACTTCTAATGGAAATAGAATACACATCAAAAGATGTGATATTATTGTTTTATGAGGCACTGGTTAGGCCTCATACTTAGTTGAGCTCATTTTGCTACAGAAAGACTATTATTGTACAACATAATGGAGTACATGGGATAAATTCAACTTTTGGGATAATTTCTTATGAGGAATTGCATGTTGGCAGATGCACTGATTTCAAGTGAGGCGCCCATGTGCATCTGAAGGTAGAATATTCTCCAACAAAAAGAAAAGTGCAAAGTAGCCAAATGAAATTCTTTGAAATTCTATTGTCAATTTGACAAAATATACTTGGTTCTTATGCTGCTTTCAATGCACGGTGCCTGGTTATTGTCATTAGGCTCATCTTGCGTAAGGGAAAAAGATAGAGTGACTTGACAGAGGGTACTTATGGAAGTTAGACGCAAAGCCAGGAATGACACCATGAATTAATAACATCAGCTTTGTTGAAGTTGATATTAAAATTCTAATTAGCTCCAATTGTCCTGGGGCTTAAGAACAGTTTTCCTGTCACACTGTCTATTAATTTATCAATCTACCCAAGAAAAACAACAGCGGTCTAGCTTTTTTAGGGACAGGTGCTAGCTTCCACTTGTAGCATCCCCTTCGAAGATGGTTTTGAAAGGACAGCTAGCCCCTCTAGACACCTTGGCTGTGCTCAGGAAAAGGGATGACTAGTGCCAATCTCTTTTTCTGGGTGGACATGGCACAACAGTTGGGCTTTAAGCATGGTTATGTAGCTGAGCAATAGGTAACATTTGCTTGTGAGGGCAGTGCATGCCCTTACAGGCATTTCCTAGCTTCTCCTTGGCAAATGCAGCAGGCCAGATGGAACTGTTCCTTGGGCTGCCAGTTGGACCACCCTGGTTTGTACCAAACAGGATTTTCAAAAACCCAAGGGGATGGAAAAAGTCTGAAAATTAGCAACTAAAAATAAACAGGAAATGAAGGCAGAACTGTTTCACATGAAGTGCCACAAGTACATGAAGTAGAATTGTCCAGTTAAAATTATCAAAATGATGAATTTAAGTAAAAACACTGGGAAGAGTGAAAATAATGCCAGGGCAGAAGGGAAAGGAAGACTTACATTTAAATGAAAAACCCCTAAACAACCTCAGCTACAACTTTACCACTAGAACCACACATGGATATCTTTGATGTGAGGTAAAGGAATGTGTCCAGAAATATGGGATTTTGAAGGTCTGAAACATTTTAAGTTTAACAAGGTTCCCGTAACCTCCTTTGGAATTCCTTATTTGTCACAGCAGCTATGGTCGGTAGCTTGATAATTTTCTTCCTTTAAGTAATAGCTTTGAGATATTAAGACTCAGGCCAAGTACATAATGGAAATTTGTATTCTATCATTTGTACTGCGTAAGCATGAGCAACTAGAAAGAAGAAAGTTACTGCATAATAATAACAGCAGCAACTTTACTAGTTATCCAGGATCAGTTTTTGAGATTTAATGCAGAGATGGATATAAGATGCTGTCGGTCTGTAAGGACACGTTATTTTCAATATACATTATTTAACGGAAACATAATGCAAAAGAGAAATAGCACCACCTACAATTTGATAGTACTGTTTAAAGCTGGGAAAGTCAGAAAAATCTCTCCAAACATACCGGGCACAATCCTTTATTGCCAAGATAAAACCTATCTACGTATGACCTTTTCCTTCTGCAGGTTCTGTTGCTGCAAAGAGCTACGAAACTGCTTTCTGACCATTCCATTTAACACTCACAACAACAAAATGTAATACAGAAAATAAAGTATACACACATTATTTACACAAAGTACCATGTATGCTAACGTTGAGTTATTGAGTAAAATACTGCAATATGCTATTTCCTTTCGGTATTTCACTCATCTGAGACCTTAAGACACTAAAGGCTGTGTTTTCTAATTTTGGAGTTTTAGACAAATGTAGGCACTGGAGCACTTTCATTATCTAAACAGTTCCCCAAAAAATTTAAACACAGTGAAGCACAATCAAGCCTTATTAGATAGATTATTAAGTAGGACTTGCTAGGATACTTCAACGGCTAACCAAAACAACATATGCAGCATATGTCTGTGCAGCAGACTGGGAGCCTTAAAAAGTCTTCCTGTTCTGCAAGGTGAATTCCACTGAGTAACACTTGGTTCTGGGGAAGGAGGGGGGGCAGGGGAGAGAAACAACACCACCACCACCACAACAACAACCAAAGATATTACTTTCCTGCAGGACATGTGGAATGCAAAGCATCCAGGACAGCAAACTGCAGAAGTATCACTTCAGAGTTCTGTGGATTTGGTGAACTCTCCCGACAGTTAAGGCCAGCAACACAGTCAGAATCTTAGGTATTTCCATGGCATCTCTAAGTCAGCACTTTTTTAGCAGCTGTCTCTGAAGTGGCACCATAGAAACAATCTCTCAGTGACTGTGCTTGTGTACCCAAGCTCTTAAGTTTGCAGGTGAAACAGCACTAGGTTTCTTTTTTTTTTTTAAGTCCCAGTGCTACAAGTATAATCTGAAAATGATACCGTATTTTTCTGGTTCATTCTGCCTTACTAGTAGTAACAATCTTTCTATATTTGGAATTTAAAGTGACAAGCAGAAGACAGTAATTCAATACCAGAGAAGCTGGTTAGCATCATAAGATCATCTAAGATGGTGGGTAGAAATTGCATCCTGCTCTCGTTGGCAGGCCACCTTCCTTTCTTATGCTTCTAAAGTGCCATTACACTTTAATACTCCAAAACAATAATGTGTAAGATAGAGCACAAGACGTTTTGTTGTTGTTTCATGGGTATGTTTTTTTGCTTTTCAAAGAAAATAACACAGAAGGGTCTTTACAGAAAGACCTTGGGGTAGATTCTTAGGTAGTAGAAATTATCATAACTGAAATCAACAGAGACATGACCGTTTCAAACAGCTGATGAGCCTCCTCTTCTCTTTTGAGAGTGGGTGTTTAATGGGGCCAGAAAAGTATCACAGAAAGTCCCATCACAGAATTTCCAAGCCACAGACATCAAGGACAAAAATCTGCCTCTGCTACAGGTTTTAGCAAATGTGCTACTGGTTTTAATGAAGCTCAGCTATTTTTACTTCTTTAATTGTTAGAGCATGGACACTTCAAAAGCTTAGAATTTTTCAATTTTTCTGTAACATAGAAATTTTCAATCTTTCAGAGAAGTAAGGGGCTATGTTCCCCTTTCCCAGATTTAAAATTTATACTAGGATCTATAAAACCAATAAGCAAATGAATCAACCTATTAATTTAACATTTCCTTTTCTTTTTTTTTTTTTTCATAACATGCAATCTTTACTCATTTATTTAGAATTATTCATAGGACAAAACCAGGAAATCACTATTCCGAATATTATTTATAGCTCAGAGCTCACACCAGAGTTCAACAAGTCTCAATTGCTACCTACAGATATTTCATGTAATAATAGACAGACACATGCATTTTCTGCGTATACAACACCACTCTAATAAATGTTCCTTCTACAATCTCTATACTTCCATAGTTTCTTTAAAATTTGCTCTAATATTAGTCCATAGACTACTGTAAGATGAATTAAGATGAAAAAATCAAATGTAGATTGCCACTGTGCAGGGCAACATATAAATACATATAAAATACACAGGGAAAATGAACTTCCGAGGGGCTTAAAACAAAAGACTAGAGATATGTTAAACCAACTTAAAGGTTCTCAAAATAATTGTATTCAGCTTTCTATTTCATTAAGTGTCTCATTCCAGTATCATCACTGTAGTTAGTGAATTTCAAAAAGCTAGCTGATTCAGACACTGTTTTACGCACTCCACCATGTGAAAATAAAATTAATTTTGATGGACACTCTACCAGAAACTCAATATAGGTCCTGCAAATAGTGTTCTGAAGCAATACCCTTATTTTTTAGTGTCAACTAAACTTTTTTAGTCAAAACTAATTACCCATTCTCAGTATGAAACATCGATGGAGTTGGCGGTGGAATCATACTTGGGTTGCAGCACTCCTCACCATCTCAGCCAAAATTCACTCAGCCAAGGGTGTTGGCTACCTGTAAAACAGTGATATCATCATTTCCAATTGTCTCTTTTCTAAAGCTATGTAAACAAAAATCATAGTAGCAACCAACACAGCTCTTCGCAAAGCTGTATTTCCACAAGCAAAGCAAATTCAAGAAATTGCAGCTCCAAAGTATTTTACATGTTTTTAAAATGTAGAACTATAACTATGAAAAAGAAGGAATTTTTATTGTTTACTTGAACGTGAATATTTGAGTATTCACGTGCTTCTGACACATGCTTCTGACACAGAACCTTAGTTCTTTTCCATCGGGTCAATAATAAATATTCCACAATGTTTATGAATACACAAACTCATAAAGCCTTAAACCTATATGACAAAGCATAAGATCTCTCCTTTTTTGTTGCTTTATGTTAAAAGAGTTATTCAGAGTACTTGATACTTGATGAAAAATGCCTGCTTATCACATATAGTAATTTAATAATATAAACTGCAGTGTTACAGTTCTTTCTAGTTTGTCGATTGCCATACACAATGACTATATCGTACATTCCAGATGAAGCAATAAAACATTCTCATTTAAACACTACAGAAAAGTCCTGCACAGCCTGGCTAAATAATTTACTGAGATCATCTTAGGTAGTTTGGGAATGCAGGAAAAATTTCCTACTATAAACAGTACCTAGCAATTATTAAGTGCTTGCATTTTCACAATACTCCTCAAACAAGCATGGAAGTGTTGTGTGCATTGTACGGGTAAGATCACTGAAATGGACAGCTTTCTCTAAGAAAAGATTTAACAATAAATGTTTTCTCAAACAAGAATCAGGATATATTCAATGGTTTCTGTTTCAGCGCTATCCAGAACCCATGGCTTCCTCGATTGTTCAAAAGTTAAGTGGTATGTGAACTAATTTTATTGTCCTATCATATCGTCCTATCAATGCATGACTGAAAATATTCCATACTAATGTAATACTAATAACGTAAGTATAAAAATAAACATAACTATGTAAGTAAACAGATATTGTACGCATAGCTAGCTAACAACTTTGCACTCATAAGGAATAAAGTATCAAGGTGTTGTAATGCTGAAGTCCTGGCGCAGGCTAGAAGGATGTACATAATAAGGGGATGACCAAGACACAACTGATAAATTTAGGGGAACCTGTTCAATGGTCTCTAGATCAAGTCACAAGAGAGAGGATATCTGAATGAACCTTGATTTCACTGAACACTTTTCATTCTTTGTTTTGTCATTAATTGTTGGGTTTTTTCTACTTTTCAGTGCTAGACTAATTTTCCTTTTATTCATAATTCTTCATTTTCTTCAAATAAAAGGATCTTTACTGGGCTCTACCCATCAAGGAGTGAATTGCTACCTACTTTGAGAAAGGATGTAAAAAATCAAAAATTAACCCATTTAAATGTTACATCTTTTCCGAACTCCATCTCATGCTAATGGATGTAGGTAGGTGGATCTCAAGATACAGTGTGGAATCCTATTTGAGAAATCTCTAAATTAAGGATCGGTAAGAAAGAAGCAAAGCACAGGACTATTTCCCCATCAAGTTCGTTTTCGATTTGTGTCCTATATGACTCCCTCCCTGTAGGAAACCAGTGAGATAAATAACTCATAATTACTGTGCTACCTGCTTGAAATTGCATTTTTAACATAATGTTAAAAACTCTTACTAAAACTTTTAAAAACTCTATTTCCTACCCCAAAATACTGGGAACTTTAGAGTTATTACCTGTCCCTTCAGTTCTGTCAAAACACTTTAATTCTGCAGACTTCCAGACTAGTCCACTGATTTCTTGGTACGACAGCACTCTCAGGGAACGTACAGCTGTCACTTAAAAGTGCTTCCCAAAGTTTTGTCTGTACAGATTACCTACTCCTGAGACATACGAGTGCCCCTGATGTTAAAAGTTCAAACCCTCTGGAAAGCCATGCTTGGTAGAGCGATACACAAGCCTCCCAGAAGAACTGAACATTCGGTGTGAGGTTATATAAAAAAAACATAGGTCCAGAGAGAACAGCTCACACAGTCCCTCTGCTCCTTCAAGCTGCCAGAGGCACAACATTCGAATGTCTTCAGGGCCTTCCTCCATTACATATATTCAGATAGGTTTATCATGAACAGTTCCCCTGAAAGCACAGGGCTAGCATCTCAGGCTTCATGTTAGAAAAAAAATGACTGCTGGAACAAAGTATTCCCTCATGAACAACCGACTGACCCCTGAGTTTCCCAGAACATTGAATGGCAGGAGAAACTCTTTTGACTCCCACCCATACTTGACTGATTTGCTAGCAAAATTCAACAACGAGTCCACGATATACACAATGACCTGCAAACAATCTATCTCCATATTAAAAATCATTAAATATCATTATTCCAGTGGGTGGGTCTGAAAAATTGATCCAGATTATTGTCCTTTATGGAAGTCAACACTTAATCCATTGATAACGATATCATATCTGAGTGGTGATCTATACCTACTAATCTTGTCCCAGACATAGAAAGTGGTGTGTAAATGTGTACCACCCCTGGAACTCTAGGATTTATGTTTTAAATAATCATTTAGGCCCTAATCTAAAAAATTGTATGTGGAATAGGAAAGGTTAAAATACTGGAATCGTGACCACTTTAAATCATGTTTTTGCCAGAATTGGAACGGAACCTCTGCAGTAAGGGTTAAGTGCAGTCTGTTTACCTCATTCAAACAACATCTAGTCTGCAGTGACCATTCCTTGGGAAATTAGGGATTCCCTCACATCTGTAACAAATTACGTGGAGCAGTACAGCTCATCCTTAAAGTTCATTTGATAGTGATTGTAATACATGCCTTAAGGATAGGATGGAGCGCTTAACTCAATCACTTGATTATACGCAGAATTTCAAATACTGTAGAAGCCAGATTGCATATAAAAGTTCTGGAATTGAGGACAACTCACCTGGAGATCAGGGCTGTTATTGCTCATGCCTCACCACAGGCAGACCACATTCATACAGAGAATACTACTACCTAAAGGGGAAACATACAAGAGACAAGAAAAAGTTTTCTATTAGAGCTGTCCAGGAACAGATGGTTCCAGCATCCGATATTCTGCCTCCTTATCCTGAGTTATTTATTTATTTTTTAAAATATGGTTCGGCCTTAAGTTCAGTCAAAGTTCATCTGGCATCCACATCAGTATATATCTTTACCCAAGGATCTTCTTTGTTCATACATCTTACAGTCAAATGAAAGAAATGATTCACAGATTGCCACCTGCGCGTGAACCTACCACCTACTTCAATATATTTCTCACCAAAGTTAATGGACTCTTCACCTCAAGGTTTAGAAGAACATACACAGTCCAATTTGTCTTTGAAAAAATCACATTCCTGGCAGAACCAGGGAGTCCCAAAACCTGACAGTTCGATCGTGCTCCATGTGGATAAAGTAGCTTTATGACCACATCCTAAACCCCTAGCCAAACCGGTGTCTACATTCCATTTTAATTATAGTGAAATTGAGCACTGCTTTTTAGTTAAAGCTTGCCTGTTGTAAATAATCTAAGATACACATGCTTGAAATTTGCTGTGCATCACGGGAGCGTGAGGGAGGGCGAGCAGGCCAAACGCAGTCACTTCAATGACGGGTTCCCAAAAAACAGTCTCTGTAAGAACTAGCTGTTTACAAAATCACCTGCTGCTTCCAACTTTTTCTTTGCATGACCGGCACTCAGACTAGAGCTTTAATCCTCTCCAGACTGATCTCATTCGGTCAGGATTTAGGCTGCTAACACAATGCTCCCAATGCCCCTTCAGGGAAGCAAGATAGAAAAAGCTCCTAAGGGTAGAGTTTGTAACTACAGGTCAGCGCAGGCTAAACGGACGCTTCCAAAAGATGGCACGAGGTATGCGTTACAGCTGGCACAGAGAAGACAGCCCAGAAGTGCACATGAGCCTGCAGAAGCATTTGTGATGCCACAGATGTGAGGCGGCTTTCGGCTCCACTCCGAAGTCATTTAATACAGGCCAAAACGCCTGATTTTGAGCATGCTGGTAGCATGTGTCTGAGAATGATTTTTAGGTACGCTGGGAGCTTCCTCCCTATGCCAAGGGCACTTGGTAGTCCTGAGAATGATGTGTGGAGGAGCATATATATTTGAGACGAACTCCTGACTTTCTGAAAGGTAAATTATGCTACTGATTTAGACACAGCTTTCTGAAAGCTACATTGCACAGATGAATTAGACACATGCTGTTCTAGGAAAATATATGACAATGGTTGCTGACTCCTTCGTTATTTTCCACCTGTGGGAGAAAAGTTTTTCTGCTCTTTGGAAAGTAGCCTTGTATAGCACAGTTAATACAGCATGTATGGTCTATATGCAGCGATGTTGTACACGGTGCCTTAGCAAATATTATATGAAAGCTGCTATGAAGAATTTCCCAAAGCTCCCATACCAAATATGAACTGACTCACACTGATTTACGTAACAGTGAAATGCACACGCGCTGCATCAACACAGAGAAAGTCTGTGGAATCCTAGCTGACATCCCAGTCATTCAGCGGCTCAGAGCAGAACTTCCTCACTGCTTAGTTTTAACGCTGCCAGGCTACGATTTCCATCCCCTCACTTCGCAGGCAACAAAGAATTCTAGGCACAAATATTCAGGCCCATTATTTAGTTCTGACATGCACAGTATCACTTATTCAGAAAGACCTTTCCTCCTTTGATAACTAGGACAAGCATTTCAGAGTTTCCTCGATGGCATCTTACACCAATTGTTCCTACAGCAAGTTAAGGATACTTCAAATACTGCAGCAAGGGACAGCGTACGCGCAGCTGGTAAACTGCAGTAGGCACTGGGATGGATTACTACAGTCCCTGGTAAGAAAGAAAGATTTTCCCACAGCAGCTTCCTTTGTCTCTTTGTGACACACATAAATAGAGACAGGCTGTTGAGGTGAATTACGGCAGGTAGTGAAAGTACACAGACCATAGGCAAGAGGGCCTCCTGAGCCTTCATTCCCTCACAAAATGGTTCGCTTTATCTGCCTTCTAGTTAGCCCAGCCTACGTTGCAAAATTGAACACACGTAATTGAAGGTTTGTGTTAGCAGCTGACGCGATGTGCTAAAATAATCTGTAGTTCATATTCCCCGATGGGCCAATCAAGTGGAGTTAACATCAGCCCAATACTGCTTTTGTACCCAGACGGGACTCAGGTTTTTTTGAAGTCATGTTTAGAGAGTAGAGGCATTAGTTTACAGTCCCAAATGGTCCAGGTGGCTTCAGCTGGTTTAGAGGATTTCTAAGAGCCATGGGGAACTCTGTGGTAAAGACATACCCTAAAAACCTGTCTGTGACTGTCTGGGCACCTATTTTCCCATAAAAAATATCCTAACAAGTCCTGTTCATTCATGTTATACCAGCTTTCACACCTCGTATTTGTGGTATGCAAAGACAAGCAACATGTTATTCTCAACCCGTGAAATGATGTGGGCTATAGTACATGGTGGATAGAACCAACCAGAAATTTTCTGACCAAACTGAAAAACTCTGTTACATCACAAACAGAAATATAAGCAAAAATATAATGGTTTTATAAACTTCTGACTAACCACAAGATGCTTTAATGAAACCACTCCAGCAGTTTTCCTTCTTCATTACCAGAGGAGCTGCTACAGCAAATGGACTTGCAGAGTTCACAGCTGTGGGGAACTCCTGCCATAAAGACTGTCCCGGAGTCAGGGTTTCCTGATATTCCAGCTCTCTGCCTTGAAGCCACAGGAACCCTAGCCCCAGTGATGCAGCAGAGAGCCAGAAAAAACTCTCAACTTCGTTTCTAATGGGACTCTCAGGACAGTTGGGCTTTCACCCAATAAAAGCCAGAAGCACAGCAGCTCAGACTGCCAAACCTTGAGATTCCTGCCCAAGTCCTCATTCCAAATTTCCAGATTCCTGGGTCACTGTCCATCTAGCTGAGAGAAAACAAGGAGATGGGACCCTTTAAGTTCCAGGCGCCACAGCTGAGGCAGAAGCCTCAGAGCTTGGACTCTCAAGCTCAGTTTTGTTTCAAAGTAATCCAAATGAACTATTTGACTATTTTAGAAAGATTTTTCTACTTTCCTTTCTAAGTGAAACATAAAAAATTCAAAATTAAAGGCTTTTTTTTAGAATTGAATCTGGAAATGGAAATTTTGAGCACCTACAGTGGAGAATCCATGACTGAGTATTTCTCCCTGGCCTACGACACAGACTGATCCCAACAAGAACACAGAATCATGGAATATGTCAAGTTGGAAGGGACCCATAAGAATCATTGATTTCAACTCCCTGCTCCTCACAGGACTACCTAAAACTAAGAAATAAAGTAGAATCATTGGCTTCACAAAACATCCCACAGTTTAGGGAGAGTGCTCGAAGTAACATGTATAACGCTACAATGGACTCAGTGAAAAGTGTAACGGTGACGAGATATGGAGAGATTCCACTCTCATTTAATCTGACAATGAAGTGGTTCTGAAAAAAAAAAAAAGGCAAGACAAAAGTGTTTTTGAGAAGATCCACTCAAACACCAGCTAAAACAAAAGCAGAGCCACTCTCCAAGAGCTGAAGTCCACCCGCTTCACCTAGTGAAGTGCCCCTGATACAGAGGGGTGTTCTTCCTGTATTAGAATCTTAAATACCATAATTTCTCAGATGCAGACCAAGGTGAGCTTTGATTTGTCTCCTAGCTTGCTCCAACACTGCAACATTCTTCCTCATGGCACACTGCGTATTTGCCACCAGCATGGAAGGATGGAATTTAGCCCTGATATCACCGCTGGGAAGACACATCTCATACCGCATTGGCTTAGCTGCAAAAGTGACCACATATGAAGTTGTTCTGTGACTCACAAGAATATATAAAGGTGTTCCATCAGACAACATCAGTTGAGATTTTAGGAATAATTCTATGGGTCTCTTTGCTTCCATCAAACCTAATGTCCTGAGATCACTTTGCCCAGCTTCTGCTCCTACCTACAAGCTCATATGATAACTATATTTCCCAAAACTGACATTAGCTGCTACACATGACTACACATTTCCTCTTCTGTTCAGACTACTAAGGAATTGAGTAACTTTAAACCTGAAAGCAGATTTCTTGGTGCAATTAAATTCCCTTGCAAAAAATGTATGACTGTCTGAGAACAAACATAAAATAATCTGAGAAATCATAAGTTCGAGTGCATGCCACAATCACCCTCACGCTCTTTGAAGGGTATTCTGACACAAATATCGATTCACATGAGTATTAATTCACACAATACAGGTACCATGATGTATCATGATATAATATAGATAAGGAGAGCAATGGCATAAATTAGCACAGTCCGCTTATCTCCTAGGCAAAACTTGAAGAAAATCTAGCTATATTCAAACATCGTAGCAGCAATAGCTTCCTTTTTTAAAACTTTCTAATCCTTTCACACATAACTGCATTGTAACCCAAAGATTCCCATCCACATCCTACACGCTCCGAACAAATTACAGAATTTATTCAGCTCACTTACGGCATTACCATGTTTAATCTTCTCTAGTAATGAGCTTCATCTGACACAATCCAGGTTCCCTTAAAAAACTGATGTGTTTACAAACCGTATTTCCTACGTGTATGTTTTTACTTCATAAGTATTCCCTTATCTCTGTTTATCAGAGGCTGGAAGTCACCTGAAGTGGACACTCTGAACTGATGTATACTGACCTTAACTTTGCATTATTATAAAGGTTTATAAATAAAATCCTGTATTGACCAGCTTGAAAAAAAAAAAAAAAAACTTTGTTAAAGAACCCATCATGTACTTTCAAAGAGTGGAAAGGAATACAAGATAAAATCAGGTCTTCTTTCACAAAACCCCAAGAATCAGCAATTTCTATTCAGAGGTTTTAAAGAACATTCAACCTTCTTCAAGTCTTGCTTATACATCTTTATACCACTCTATCACTACAGAGCTTGAAGTTTGAGCACTTTATATGATACAAGGTCAACAGCACATTCCACAGAATTTCTGGGAAATGTCTCCATCACAGATCTGTGTAAAATTTCTATGTAGAAACCGACCTTCACAAACTGTCAGCTCTTTCTTAGTTTGGCAACTCAATCTATATCCCATTTCGGGAAATCATTCTGTATGTAATTAATACACCTCAAACTCACCTCCTCGGAGAACTAGTACAGGTATACATAGAAATGGATATTTATGCAGGCAGCACTTGAAGGAGGAAGAGAGGTTATTTACTAATAGCTGTATTACTTTGATCATATAGATTTATATTCCTCGCTTCCTCTCTCCTTCAGCGAGACAGGAACTGTGAGGACCAGGCCACAACTGTTCAACAGAAATTTTCACTGAACATTTGTTTTTTCAAGAGGCTATCTGCCCCACCATCACTTCTTTCCACTGAGTTCCCGTTTCCCACTCCAGTAAGGTAGATGCAGGGCAGAAGCACGCAATCTGCGTGAAAAGCAGAAGCACCTGCCTACACAGGGAGAGAGACATACAGACCTCCAGCTATGCCCTTTTGCCACTCCCATTGTGCCAGCGTAACCCTCTGTAAGGAGCCTGCTTGGGAATAAGTGGCTTTATTCTTAAAGCATCATCCTGCTTTATACCAGAATCACTTTTATTTCAGAATAATCTATGTAATAATCCAGAGTAATAAAAATGGCACAGCTGTTGTAGTCTAACTACAGTGCTACAGTTCTGCCAGTCAGGTTGCTCATGGAACAAGTTCACGTATTGCAAAGCAGTATTTTTTTTCTAAAACTACGAAGCAAGAACGCTGCTATCACCAGTGCTGTTGATATCCTACGAGTGCCATCCTTATTTCACTCAACAGGAGTGCTGGGGCTCATGCTGTACCAGAGGCCTCCCTCGTTCGGGCTGACGTAGCTCAATCCTCTAATTGGTTGGGAAAGTTTTCCGCCAAATTTGAGTCAACGGTAAGACAAGTGGTGGTCATGAGTTTAGGAACCACTGGTCTTCAAGAAATGCACTTAGACGGAGAGGAAATAGTCCCTACGTCTACTCAATGATTTATCTGATGTACCATTTGTCCATGCCAAATTCCTATTTAGTTCAGTGCGGACTGTTTAAGGATAGGAGTTCAAATGTAAATCTGAAGACTTACTTTTCTTTGGTTAAAAATACATGTGAGGAGAAAACTAACAGGCCCTAGGTTAAAAATACACGTGAGGAGAACAATAACAGGCCCTAGTTGCTTCGACACAACGCTACTGCGCATAAGGAACTCCATGCAATACCACTTCTCCGTTCTCTCTCCTGAGGGGGCTCTTTGGGGGAAAGCCATTTTTTTCCTCTATTTCAGGGATCAGCAGCACGTCCCTGGTAAACAGACCTCGGGGCTGTCTTTATCCAGCTGCCCTTCACCCCCAGATCAGCGGCTGTAGCTGCACCCGCTCTATGGCCGCCTCTGAGGACTTCCACTCCTCCCGCTCCCCCCCCCCGTGAAGAAGAAAACACCTCCTGGCTATGCTCTAAGCCCCTCTTCCCACCGGTGGGGCTCTGTACCGCCTCCTTCCCGGGGACCTCGGCCTCTCCCCTGGGCTGGCATCTTTCTCCTTCCCAAATTTACTTCACCCCTGCTCACGCTGGGTCGCCCTTGCCCTTTCTGGCTGGCTCCTGCTCTCCCAGGTGCCTTCTTGCCAGCGAGAGCGCTGGATGTTGGGTTCGTCCCACTCTCCCCACACGCAGCTCTCCCCTTCTCAGCACACCAGGAGGGCG